>NW_022196895.1:37626559-37666559 GCF_008632895.1 Mastomys coucha | reverse complement strand
ATTCTGTTTGAAAAAGAGCCACTATGATAGACACAGACTTGTGATCCACATATGGAAGTCAAGGCCTACAAGCTCAAGGGAGAGCTAGCAGGAGTAGGAAGGGAGAGGGCCAAGGCCATGAGGCAGGGCTGGAGTAATTGGAAAAAGAGAGAGAAGGGGGATTTACACTACACAGTCCTGGGAAATCTCAGCTAGAGTGTCCACAGGAATGAGTAGCCTATTAGAAAAAGTTGGTGTCACACCTTGACATTGACTGTGCCTAATCACTGGCTGAGGTCAGAAAGGTGGAGACTAGCCTTAGTTAAACATACACTTTTGTTTGGAACTTGCTGGCCATTTCCTTTCAGCTACTTTTGCAGGTTTACCTTATGTTTCCAGGTCTTTAAATGTTGGATTTCCCAGGTTATTTTTTTTTTGTCTGTATATTCACTATTTCTCAAGTTTCTTACTTGTGTTGACTTTATATACTATCAAAATACCCAAGAATTATATGTTTATATCTCTGTTCCAGAGTCAGCACCTGGTTTCTCCAGCTGTACATCTAATTGTCTATTTGAATATCTATTAGATACTCTATGTCCAACAAGTCTAAAATATGGCCATAAAAGACCTAAATGATGACAAAGTTCTACGTGTGTGTTTATCTTACTCTATGTCTGAATACAAGGCCTGTGAAAGACATAAAGATAAAGATCTTCTTTTGTAGTTTCCCAATTCCTGTATCCCCAAATATAGAAAACATTACTGTATGCTTACATGCAAAAGATAATTCCTAAGGGCTTAGGACATAGGACTAAACAAATGTGAACTTGACAAGAGACTCTGGGCTGTAGCCATGACATCATTCAGCATTACCTAAGGGATACATAGTAATTGAATACCTAAATCTATCCCATGAGATGAGTTAATGGGTACATATAATTATTACTCACTAAAGAATTTTTATTCAATAAAAAATGTAGAGTTAGTAAAAATTTAGCGTTTTGGATAAAAAAATCAATAACAACAAGAAAAAACCAAACCACCACCTTACAACAGATAATTAACTCGCCATTCTAGCAAAGTCTAATGAGTACAATTAAAACTAACAACATTAATATGCTGAGCTGACTGCTCAGTGTAAATCATTGTGTATAACCGTTACAATGCCAGTAAGGAAGTGATGGCAACCGCATACTTGCTTTAGAGTTAAAGAACTGACAACCAGAAAGAATTTCTATGAGAGACAGCTAAAAAATTCAGGGGACTAATCGGAAACATTAAGTCTGTTCACAATGAAGGTTTCCCCTGAGGAGGGTCAACAAAATGAAACTAAACAAAACAGTCATCACTAAGGTTATTTAATGCCAATATTAGACAAAGTAAGATGTCAGTCTTAAAGTAATTTTAGGTGGGAAGTTTAGATTTATTAAATATAAAATGAGGTGCCCCTACTTGTAATAATAATAATAATAATAATAATAATAATAATAATAATAATAATAATAGCTCCAATGAGCTAACTGTTCCCTTGCTTCATATCCTCCTTAATCTCAACACCCTTCTCATATACACTGCTTGATTTCAATGATCAAGCTTCCAGAAAGGGGGACAGAGTTCTTTGGGATAGGATTGCTTGCACTCTGTCCTAGAATGCAGGAAGTCCATGTCATCCTACCAGTAAAGAAATGGCCATCATGGTTTGGGAATAGCAAAAGTAAAACTTTGCCCTGTGCTAAGGAAAGAATGACAAAGTAATACTACTACTACTAATCATCATCATCATCATCATCATCATCATCATCATCATCATCATCATCACAGAGCCAAAGGAGATTTCCACATAGTGAAGTGTGTCATCAGATCACATTTCAGAATACCCCAGAGGACACTGACCCGTGTATTGGGGATTATAAAACCCATATTTCAAATCTGCTTTAAAGTGGGGATAAATATTCAAGTTGAACAAACTATCCCTTATTTTCTCAATTCTTTATCTATATAGAAATGCCCAACCCCACCCTGGCTTTACCATGTATGATTTAATTCTTTCCCAGGAGTAGGTTACTTGGAAAGCATACTGAGGAGAGACCTAGCCATGACATCATTCATTTCAGCACAGTTGTACCAGAAACCAACTCTGAAAGTATTACATTTTTTAATTTTAATCTTAACTCTTACATAGATATCTCATAAGGCTCTTCCTTAATTTTATATTGTTCAAGAGTGTGTAAGATTTTAGGATTATTCTGTACATTTCTCAATCCAGCCTGTTATATTGTATGCTCTTCTATTCCCATGCACAATTCACATGTTTTCTTTCTCATTCCTAAGCTCTTCCTTTTCATACCAACCACTGTCCATATTTCCTAATATTGACCTTCTGTCTTAGTCACAGTTTCTCTTCGATGAGACACCACAATGAAAGATCAATCTGAGTGGAAAGGGTTAATTTGGTTTATACTTCATATCGTGGTTCCTCATCAAAAAGTCAGGGCAGGAACTCAAACAGGGTGGGAACCTAGAGGCAGGAACTAATGCAGAGGCCATGGAGGGGTGTCACCTACTGGTTTGCTCATCATGGCTTTCTCAGCCTGCTTTCTTATACAACCCAGGGCTACCTGCCCAGGGATGGTATCACCCACAATGGGCTGGGTCCTTCCAAATAAGTCACCAATTTAAAAAAAAGCCTGACAGATTTACCTGCAGCATGTTATTATCTCAATTAAGGCATTCTCTTAATTGAGATTCTCTCCTCTTACATAACTTTAGCTTTTGTCAAGTTGACATAAAATTATCTATCATACCTTCTTTAGCTTACCAATTTCTAAAATCTGTGATACTAAAACTATCTTAAACTTTCCCTTCCAGATTCTTTCCCTATATTATTTTTATATCTGACAAAATAGGTTAATATACATTAATATACAAAATAATGCTAGATTCAATTTCATAAAACAAACACTGATCCATGCAAAGACACATGTTAACCTCTATATAATAACAGAGTTACTTAAATACCCTGTATGCACTAACACACAGACCATCCCAACCAAAACATTTTGATTAGGAATAGGGAGACATTTTAGAAGACTCTGGTAAGGAAAATAGGATATTGAAAGGGAGTTATTATAATAGACACAACTTAAAAGCAGAAATCATTAGGTTATACTTTAAAAGCTTATATTCCGCTCATGGGAATTGTAAGCATAGTGTTGTGGGAAAGTTGAACATCTTTTTCTCATTCTGTAATAAAATCCACTCCAAGTGGATTCAGAACGTTAAGTCATGAAACTAAAAATGATAGAGGACAAAGTTCCAAGGCTTATTTGAAGATAATGGTGTAGACACGTGCTCTCTGGATAGAATTCCAGTTGCTCATGCCTTATTGCTACAGAGTGAGACCTTGCCTCCAACACCTGAAAAGATTAAGGAGAGAGAGAGATAACATTCTCAATGTGCCCATGAATGTTTAAGACCTAGGTTGTGGGCTTCCAAAGATTAAAAGTCAGCAGAGAATGGTGAGAAGGACCCCAGCCAATGTCTGCAGGAAGCAGAGTTGGCATCCAGCTGCATAGACTACCTGCGGCTTGTCTGTTTCTCCTAGTGGACAGGGTCTATTTTTGAAAACATCTGGACATTGTAAAGAAGACTTATTTTCTGGAATCTGACAGGTAGCAACATCCACAAGTAAAAGAATGCAGCCTAAAAGCTTGTTCAAGAAGCAATTTCTACAATGAAGGAAAAAAAAAACCTAAGCAAATAAAAAATAAACCTCAAACTGAGAGCAACCGAGAGATATGAATCTAAGCTGACTCATTCCAGCCCAGGGAAGGTGAGAAATAAGGAGAAGCTGAAAGAGAAGTCTTCCGCACTATATCCCCTAGAAGGTGCCTCCAGTGACTGTCACTCTGATACTGTCCTTTCGTACTTCAAAGCAGTGGTCAGTTTATGAATCAGTCAATTGAAGATTTCAAAACAATTAGATTTGCTCAACGTCTCTTATTGTCTCTGTCCTGTATGCCTCTTCCATTCCCTTCCAAGGATATTATGTATAGAAAATATCTAATATCATTATATTATCAACCAAATGTAAAATGTCATATGCAAATGATAAATGCCTTTATTGATGAACACTTGCCACAAATGTTGAGGTGAGCTCCGTAAAATCCAGGAGTAAAGAAGAGCTCTTATGTCTGTTGTTTGGGATTCCAGCTTCTCAGATAACAGCCATTCAGGGATATGAGCTCTTCTGCCATTATCTCTGCCCTCTCTTTTAGGGGCTTGGAATCTGATATTCCTTTTAGCTACTGTTTGCTTTATAACTTCATCCTTCTTTCAAAACTGTGACTACCTGGAGAAGCTTGGGGTTTGCATTATACCATCTGTTAAAAAAATTTGGATCATCCCAAGCTACAAGGGACTAGTGTAACCTATCCTGGGTGCATGCATGCACTCAGCTTCCGCTGCTCTGGCATACTGTAGGCTTGTACTCTGATTCCTTCTATGTGTGATTGATTGTACCTCTCGGAAAGAGCTGAGAAAGGAAAGGCGTAGTGCATCTCCACCAAAGCATGAGCAATCAGAAGAGGAACCACTCTGTGCCTTTTGAGGAGATGATCCAGAACCCATGGCTGGAAAAAAGAGTGACTAAAGATCATACAATCATTTTGGAAGGTGAACTCTGACCAGGTAACCCTAGTGCTTGATTTAGAAAAGCTTTTCTAAACTGTGCTTTCCACTTCATCTGTGTCTTTCACACTAGCCTTCACCTTAGCAAAACGCAGGACCAATTAAACCATCAGTAGTAGAAAAGTCCTTGACCCAAGGACTACTGAGAAACATGGAGAAGGCTCTTAGCCTTGGCATATTGTGTCATCTCTTGGTGTCTAGAAAGCTGTGTTCAGAGTTTCTCCGGTCCTCCAGGGCTGAGATGGTCATGGAGTAGAATCCTGTGGAGTTCTTTGTGGGAAACCGATGAGGGTGAGGAATGAATTTTCCATTAAGCATCTTCTTGTGTTCTAGTGGGACATGATTTTTTTTTTATCAGCTGCAGATAGTTTAATTCTGGGGACTCTGTAGAGGGAATAAATGCCAGAGGCACCGAGAGGGGATATGGAGGCTGTTGGTCCCTTTCTGCTGTCCCCATGGCTGCCGGTTCCTGCTGCTTCTTTTGCTACTGCTGGATTGCTGGTTTGTGATTACAGTTTCTGGATTGGAGATATCCTAATGACAAAGATTGGATTTGACCCTAGGAACCTGACACCCCTTATCAGCAGGAAATAGTATAAACAGGTGTATGCCTCCTTTCTCCTCTAATCTTTCTCTCCAATCTAGTGTTGGAATTTGGAAGCATGGTAGACAAAAATATGCATATATCTTCTTGTATTTCACTAATTAATTTATTTATTCATTTTACATCTCAGTCGCAGCCCCCTCTTCCCAATCCCCTCCATGCAACCCCTTCTCCCTGACTCCTTCGTTCCTTCTCATCTGAGAAGGGGGAACGCCTACCCCACCCTGTGGTATCACCTGACCTTGGCACATCCAGTCACTGCAGGGTTAGGCTCATCCTTTCCCACTGAGGACAGACAAGGCAGCCCAGTTAGGGGAACATATCCACAGGCAGGTAGCAGACTGAGGGACAGCCCCTACTCCAGGTGTTGGATGACCAACATCAAGACCAAAAATGTCTGCTAAATCTGTGTGTGTGGGCAAGATCTAGTCTATACTTGCTCTTTCATCGGTGATTCAGTCTCTGGGAGCCCCCATGGATTCAGGTTAGTTGATTTTGTTGGTCTTCTGATGAAGTCCCTAACCCCCTCCATCTAATGTTTGGCAGTAGGTCTCTGGATCTGTTTCCATTGGCTGCTAGATGGAACCTCTCAGAGAACAGTTATGTTAGGATCCTGTCTGCAAACATAACATAGTAACATTAATAGTTCCAGGGATTGGTTTTTGCCCATGCGATGGGTCACAAGTTGGGCCAGTCATCATTTGGTCCTTCTCTCAGTCTCTCCTATATCTTTGTCCCTGTACTTCTTGTACACAGGACACATTTTGCATCAAAGGTTTTATTGGTGGGCTGCTGTCCTCATCCCTCCACTAGGAGTCCTGCCTGGCTACAGGGGGAGGTGGCCACTTTAGTCTCCATAACCCCTACCATTAGGACTCTCAGGTCAAGTCACCTCATGGACTCCCTCCCTAGTCCCAGGTCTCTGGCGTGTCCCAGAGATCCTCCTCTCCAGTGTCAGTTTCCCTTCTCCGTTGCACTTCCTACACCTGATCACCTGCTTTGTTCCCCTTCCTATTCCCTCTCCTACCCAACTCTCTCTTCTTGCAACTCTAAAGACGATTTGGTTTTACCTTCTAAAGTAAGATTCAAACACCTCCCTTGGGCCCTCACTGTTACTTAGCTACTTGCATTTATGGGTTGTAGCATGGCTATCCTGTACTTTATGGCTAATATCCACTTATAAGTGAGTGCATACCCTGCCCACATATGCCCAAGAGTGGTCTAGCTGGATCTTGAGATAAAACAACTCCTGATTTTCTGAGAAACTGCCAAATTGATTGCCAAAACGGTTGTACAAGTTTGCATTCCCACCAGCAATGAAGGAATGTTCTCCTTGCTCCATATCCTTGCCAGAATGTTCTGTTCCTTGAGTTTTTGATCTTAGCCATTCTAATGAGTGTAAGGTGGAATCTCAGAGTCATTTTGATTTGCATTTTGCTGATGACTAAGGACATTGAACATTTCATTAAGTGTTTCTCAGCCATTAGAGGTTTCTCTGTTGAGAATTCTCTGTTTATCTCTATACCCCAGTTTTTAATCGGGTTATTTGTGTTGTTGGTGTTTAACTTGTTGAGTTCTTTATATTTTCTGGATATCAGCCCACTGTTGATATAGAGTTGGGGAAGATCTTTTCTCAAACTATATTCTGTTGTTTTATGCTATTGATAGTGTCCTTTGCCTTACAGAAGCTTTTCAGTTTTATGAGGTCTCATTTATTAATTGTTGATCTTAGAGCCTGAGCTGTTGGTATTCTGTTTGGGAAGCTGTCTCCCGTACCAATGAGTTCAAAGCTTTCCTGCCCCTTCTCTTCTCTTAGGTTTAATATATCTCATTTTACATTGAGGTCTTTGATCTACTTGGACTTGAATTTTATGGGATGTGATAAATACAGATCTATTTGTATTCCTCTACATTCAGACATCCAATTATATCAGCACCATTTATTGAAATATGCTCTCTCTTTCCATTGTATGGCTTTGTGCTTCTTTGTCAAAAATCAAGTGTTCATAGTATGTGGGTTTATTTTAAGGTCTTCAATTTGATTCCATTGATCAATCTGTCTCTTTCTATACCAATAACATGCAGTTTTTACTATTATTGGTCTGTTGTAGGCTACATGGTCTTATGTCAAAATTATATGCTGGGCCTGCTGATCACCATGTAGAGCAGGAAGAAGGAATTTTCTTCATGCTGGATGAGCTGAGTTTCCTTTCACTAGGTTAGATTCACAATCCCGCCACTCAGATCACCTCTTAGGCCACTGTATATCTATATACTCCCTGATAATTCTTGATGATGTTGCTGGAGTCAATAACTATTCTCTGATCTTGCTAAGTTCTATGAAATTGGACTCCTTAAATTAGTGGTGAACAACCATCAATAAGAGACTTCTTTCTGGAGTCAGAAAGACTTTCATCTTCACAGTACAGATACCATTGTTCTGTGGCCATAGTCACACTCTCCCTGAGCAAAACCCAACATGGGTTGACTATGGACCCTAGATTTAAACTCGCCTGTAAGTATTGGAAACCTTTAAAGACAAAAGAGGAAGGAGGCAATGCCAGAGGAATCCAGACTTTAAAAAAAATCTATCATTCAAAAACAAGCTACTAAATATACTTTAAAGACAAATAGTAAAATATCACAGTAAGCACCTGACTCAAAAGGTAGATTGAAATAAAAGGTGCCTCTCTGCTCTTCTTTCTAGTCTCAACTATTAGCTTTTTCTTTGATTTCTAATCCAGCTCCCAAAATGCTTACTTTCTACTCCTAGGCTGAAGGAAGGAATCTAAGCAGATGTTTGAGAGCTAGTTAACAACATTTGATTTTTCTTTAGTTTTTGGCTCTATTAATGGTGCGTATTACAAAGGTCGAAGGGCAGATGTTGAGGCTCATAAGTCCCAACGAATAATTTTGTCACCAAGTATTAGGTAACAGATATTTTAGGTATTTTATCTTGCTTCTCCTGTGAAAGTTAACCTAGGAACATTTCATTCAAATTTTCTCAAGTAAAATATAACTTTCTTCATTTCTTCTTATGGTGCAATAATACATATTCAGTTGCTGCTGATATGGCTAAAAAGAATATTTTAAAATATCCTTTTATTCTTCTCCTGTACACTTTTCTTTGTTCTAAGTTCCCTTCTCTGATGGCCTGTAGGTGTCTGATGCGCTTACCTGTCATTTGTAGGATGTGACCTGTCCTCTGTGTGAACAATATCATTGGGATTTGGATTCATTTGATGATGTTTCACTTAAGCCATCACTGACTGATTATGACACAATAAAAAAACCTCAAATTTATCACTCAGTCCTGGTTTTCATTTACAAACATGTTTGGTTTGGGCAAAATATCCTCAAGAATTTATTTTTGTAGACTATGACCATTTTATTTTTACTTTTATACTCCTTTTACATGCTCAGGTATTTGAAAATTTGACAAATGTCTAGATTATTTGGAGTTTATATATATAAATTTATTTAAAATCCTTTATTTAAGGATAAGATTTTATACTATTTTATTTTAAGCACTCTTTATTTATGATATTCTAACATAATACATGTATTTAAAGTCAAACATAACATTGCTTGGTAGGCATGGACTATAGGGTAGGATCACTTGACTTTCAACCTGTTTTTGTGATTTGCTGGTGTGAGATATTTTGCTTTTTACCATTCATCTCCAAACCCCATTTTCCTTTTGATAAAAAGACAGAGTCTGAGCTCTGAAAAAGGATAGATTAAACATGCTTGTAAGATGTTAAGCACAGAATGTGAAATGAGGTAGATGGTCAGAAACTTATTATTTCAGTGAAAAACAGCTTACCTAGTTATAAAACTAAAATCCTATTATGACATAGTACCTGGCCTAAAGGAATATATTCACTAAAAAAATTAAGTCACACATACTTTGAGAGGAAATGAATTTAAGAGCTATGTAGGAGCATAAAAGCCAAGATCTATGAGACTGAAAGGGAGGAGCAAGCGCCTTTAACTTGGGACACTAGGAAGAAGTTCATGATGAATATGACATATATTCATATTTGTGGTTGCTGTAGGGAATTGTACTGAAGGCCTCTGTGCTAGGTCAACACTGTGCTACCAAGATCTATCCAGCCCAGGAATAATGTTCTTTTTATTTTATTTATTTTTTTATTTTTCTCTCATATATTACATCCTATCCACAGTTTTCGCCCTCCCCTTTCCTAGTACTCCCCTTTCAGACCTTTCCTTTCAGAACCATCTTCCTCTGCCTCCCCTCAAAAAAGAGTAGGCCTCTGAGGGACAGCAACCAAATACAGCATAACAAGACCAGGCACATACTACTATATCAGTGCTGGACAAGGGAATCCAGTAGGAAAAAAAGGATCCCACAGGTAGGAAAAGGAGTCAGGGACCATCCTTACTCCCACTGTTAAGATTCTCACAAGAACACCAAGTTATTGAGTCATAATAAATATGCAGAAGACCTGGGTAGGGTCCCTACCTGCTTCCTGATCTCTGCTAGCCCCCAAAAGTCCTTTGTTCTCCTGGTGTGTCCCTGAACCCTCTGCTTCCTCCAATCCTTCCCTCTCCTTCGCAAAGCTTCCCCTAATGTTTAGCTGAGGGACTCTGCATCTGCTCCCATCAGTTGCTGGATGGGGTCTCTCTGGTCTCTCTGATGATGATTAATCTAGGTTCCAGTCACAGCACAGTCTTCAGGAAGGATGAACTCTAGGTCTAAGGTTTTGTGGTTGGGGTGGTGTCCCAATCCCTCCCCTTGAAGCCCTGTGTGGTTGCAGAAAATGGCATGTTTAGACTCCGTGTCCTCCATTCTAGGGTGTGTGCTAGGGATGCTTTTATAGAGTCCATGGAGCTTCCATTCCACTAGGTTTCCACTCTTATAGAGAGGATACCTTGTGAGTGTTCAGGGCATTGATGCAGTTGGTAGTCAGTTTCAAATTGCAGAGGAAACTAGAAATTGCATATTGGATTGGCAGTCGAAGCAAACATGGAGGAAAAGAAAGCTTTGAGAGTTAAAGGAAAAAGTGAGGGTCATTGGGATATGGAAGGTGGTGGGGAGAGGGGAGGGCTTCAAGGTGGCCTCAAAATTCACAACTCAGACAGGAAAGGCTGAAGTCCACCTGCTGGTTGAAGCATCAAGACTAAGCTAAAAATCTTTGTGTCTATAGGACCAGAAAAGAAAGGAAAGAAAAAAGAAAAGAAAAGAAAAGAAAAGAAAAGAGAAGAAAGGAGAAGAAATGAAAAGAAGAGAGAGGGGTGAGTCAAGTGGACCAGGGCAGCTTTGGAATGTGATGAAGGAAGTTGACAAAACAAGCTTAGTTGGGCTTTACCATGAAGAACACTTATCAGCATTTTATCTGTTACTTTTACTGAAAAAACAATTTGAAATAATCCTGATTTTTTTATTTTTTAGACTCAATTATTTCCAAATATTGTATCAGCCAAACAAAGTTTGGTGTGTTTAGATGCCATGTCCTCCATTCTAGGGTGGAGTTGAAGATTTATTATGTATTTATAATTTTTTCTGATTGTTTGATACTTTTGAGTATATATTTGTTTAAATTGAGGTTTCTGTTTCCATACATTGTTTCCATTGACTTAGGATGTGTGTGATTCATATATAACTGATTACTGCTACTAGAAATTTAAAGCACATGGATCTATTTGCCTTTTCTTAGGCACTGCTTCCACAAAACATAATATTTAATTTCAAAGGCTACCCAGACATGCCAGTACATTAACGTATGGAATCAGAAATAATCACATGGTTTCTCTTACTATGAAATAGGTGTGTGTATGTTTGTGTGTATACAAGTGTGTATGTATGTCTTTGTTTATACACATGGGTGTTTGTGCAAGTATAGGATGTGTGTGTGTTTGCTTGTGTGTGTGCATGCATAGGTGGTTGTGTGATGCTTATGTAGCTTCCTATATAAAGGAAAGTATGAACAGTTGTAATTTGTTTGGTTACATGGTTTTGCTAAGTAGCTCTGAGTTGTCTCAAGCTTATGGTATTCATCATGTATCTTCAACCTCAACTACTAGAATTACAAGATCAATAGAATCATTAATAAAAATATAGAATCACTGGAACTTGAAATATAAGAGTTTAGAAGGTTTAACATTTAAAACACCTTGTGTGAAAACATTAAGGAGGCAAGATATTTATTTTTCTATCTATCTATCTATCTATCTGTCTGTCTGTCTGTCTGTCTGTCTGTCTGTCTGTCTATCTATCTATCATCTATCTATATCTAGTATATGTAAATTTTCATATCTATCATCTTTCTATATCTAGTATATATAGATTTTCATATGTGTATGTATGTCTAAGGATTTTGTGCAGAGTGCAGCACAAGCATGCTGAGGTCAGAAGACAGTTTTGAGTGTCATACCTTATGTACCTTCTGTCTCTTGAGAAAGGGTCTCTGATTGGTCAGGAACTTTCACAAGTTGGCTAGATCAGCTGACAAGCAACTTCCAAAGATCTGCCTGTGCTCACCTTGATCTTATCATCCCTGAGCTGGCAGGAGTTTCTCATGGTATCTATTTTTTTTACATGGTTTCTGGGCATTGAAGTTGGGTCCTTGTGCTTCTAAGAAAAGTGCTTCCCAGTCTGTCTTTCAGGTCTGCTTTTAAATGAACATTAGCAAGCTGATTGTTCAATCTAATCATAAAAAACTATAGCTTCTCCGTAGAGGTATGGGGTCAGCTATAATATTTATTTTGAATGATACTTCTCAAGAAATACAGAGTAAAAATGGTATATGACATGACAGCATGGATGTCATTGAAGAGAAATCCAAATTTGTCTTTTAATATACTATCATAAAAACAAGCGCTATAAACCTTATGTAAAACTAATCTTCATATAGTAATCTTTGATGCTATTGAAACAGCAGACAAACCTTTTATGAAAATATATTAAGTTTCCAGAAAACAAATGTATGTGTTTTAGCACTGAAAGTTAATGGCAGAGAGCAAATGTCTGAAGCATAAATCTAAAGATAAAATGGATCAATTAATTTCTTTTGCAATTATTCCATCTTCTTATTGTGCTATTTATCTTGTCCTGGTTGCCTGATAACTTGGCGGTTATCTGAGAAGATCATGACAAACAATGGTAAGGATAAATGTGATTAAGCATACGGTGCATGCTCCCTTTCAGGCTGAAGAGACATTGGGACAGCTCATAGGTTCAAGCATAAGGACAGGTATAACGATGCTGAACACAAGGTGGCAATTCCACCTCTGCTAAATTACTGTTTACAGCTCATGTAGAAGGTATCTTAACTCAGGCAGCTTTTTAAATGGAAATTGTCTTAGCAAGTATCCCTTAGAGTGGCTATGTACCTTAGATGGGATCATGTATGTTGAACAAACAAATGTATGTTACACATATTTTCCATCTCAACAGCACAGCCATTACTGCCACTGAAGGTTCCCTTTCCAACAGGGTTTCCTGTTGGAAAATCTGAAATGACTCATTACTGAAAGCTTAGCATGAAATCTATGAAGATGTTTTGTTAACCACATAGAATTCTTTAATTGAGACAGGAACAAATTGACTTCAATTACAGCATAATATAATTTATTGAAAGGATTTGCATAGCAAATACTGAGTCAGTGGCTGGGGATCTACACATAGACATTCATAGGCACCAGAGCAGTTTAGGGCAGTAGTGTCATCACTTAAGGGTGGTCCTGTTGCCACCCTTAACTAGCTGGCCTCCATTTTTACTACTTCTTTCATTTTTTGAGATTATAATGTAATAACATCATTTCCCCTTCTCTCTCCTCCCCTCATCAATTCCATCTTTAAAGAAATTGTCTTGGTCTCATTAATTTGATATCCCTGTTCCAAGCATGAAAGCATGGCTAACTGATCTCCTTTGGGTTGCAGGCTTTCTCCACAATTTTGTTTACCTAAAGGAAATCAAAACACTATAAGAAATAGTAAATGAGAACTACGCAGCCAAGAAAACTACAAAAGCAAATTTCTCAACTCCAAGAAATAGAAACAGTAACACAATCCTTTATGTCAACTGTCAGAATTGTGTGAAAAAAAAAAAACCACTGAACTATGCATAATGAAGTAAAGAATTTGATTATGTAGAAGCTTGAGAATTATTACTGTAATATTTACTTGGTGCTTATTATATGCCAGAACGTGTGTGAAACTCAGGAAGCAGATTGCACAATATACATAAATATGTGAAACATAGTACTGAATGCCAACTAATGGGCAAATTATAAATTTTCTGAATTAGGAATTTTTATGGATAATTGTAGCCTTCGTTTTATTTCCATCCTAATTCTCACAGTAACTATTTATTACAGTTATTGAATTACTCAGGAGTCTTTTGCTTAACAATAATAGAAATTCAACTGCAACTGAATTGCCTTTACTCCCCAAGTAATGAATTAATCACCAGGGAGAAGGCTATAGTAGTTCTTGGACTCCACAGACTTGCTTGCTGCATGAGAAGGATCCTGGTTGAGTTGCACTTAGATTCAGCACTGCCAGATCTATCAAAATCTCTCCTTGGGTCCTCCACAACTCAGGGCTTAGTAATTTCAGTTTTATCACTACAGAAGAACCTTCTCCATGTGCTGTTGAGATGGTTGCTATCATATTCAACCTTCCTGTTCCTGGCGCTCCATCTCCAACAGATAAAAATATAATAGATGGTAGATTTTAGAAATCCCATTTTTATTCATTCTTATTAGGCCTTAGTCTCCCAATGGGTGGTAGAACAGATAAATGGAATGAAATTGATTTTTTTTCTATGTTGAGGACCAAAAGTGCTATGAAAAAGAGGTAAAGGAGCACTTTCTTAATGAGTAGAGATGGAGATGACTGTCCCATTGGAATCTCTCACAACTACCCTTCCCACAAATTCTTTTCTTCCATTTATTAAAAGTTGATATTTTATGTTGATTTGTGTGAGAGTAGGAAACACTCATATTTGTCTTTAAAAAGGGACTTACAATATGCAGAGACCCATGACATCTTCCAAGCTTTGCCCCTAAGAGTTTGTTGTTCCCAGATTGTACCCCTGTAGGAACTACTAGATAATTCACAAGCTCTCTGAAGTCAGAAGTCTTTTGTATATACTGGTCAGAGATATTGCACAAAGAAAGAGGGGGAAGCAGCAAGAGTGGATGGCCAAGAGGTGAACTTCTATTAATGGATTACAAATGTGTTTTCTGTTTATCCACTTCTTTGTTTTAATGGGATATGACAGCATATGATACTTTGTGCTGCTTCTGTGTTTGTGATTGGATCATGTTTCCCAAGAACTATCTTATAGGGACAAAAAGCATCAATATGCAAGTGTGAGTCCTTGAGTGGAGAGTGTGCTGTATGGCTGCTGAAGCAGAGTTTGTCTAGAACTATTCTAGTATTGCTTCACTTATGGAACCATTGCATTAACAAATTATGAATATAAATATACCAGAGACTATTAGACTCTGTGGTTAAAATAATGAGCAAACAGGTAAAATTCTTAGTTACTGAATTTATAATGTAAAATAAAATAGCATAAGACCCTTAAACTATAACAAGTATGGTAGAGGTTATGAGAGGAAAAAAATAGGTATTTTTATAAATGAGCAAAAAATACAGTTAATTTAGCCATTTCATGGGGATATCATTAAGATTTTAATTTAGTTCAACCTTAATTTGGAAAGTCCAGTGACCTTTTGGCCTTGTGCTTTCATGGGGCCTACACTAGGTTAAAACTTGGAACATTCCTCCATTGCTGGTGGAAGTGCAAACTTTTACAAACATTTTGGAAATCAATTTGGCAATTTCTCAGAAAACTGGGAATAGTTCTACCTCAAGATCCAGCTAGACCACTCCTGTGTATATACCCCAAAAATGATCCACATACCACAAAGATACCTACTCAACTGTGAACAGCTCTATTCATAATAGCCAGAAATGGCAAAGAGCCTAGATGTCCATCAACTGAAGAATGGATAAAGAAGATGTGGAACATTTATACAATGGAATACTACTTAGCTATTAAAATCAAGCACATCATGCAATTTGCAGGCAAATAGATGGAACTAGAATATATCATCCTGAATGAGGTAACTCAAATCCAGAGAGGCAAATGTGGTATGTACTCACTTATAAATGGATATTATCCATAAGGTACAGGATAACTATGCTGCAATTACAGACCCAAAGAAGCTAAGTATCAAAGAGGGCCTTGGGTGGGGACATTTGAATTTTACTGAGTAGGGGAATAGAATAAACATAGGGGTAGATGGAGGAAGAGAACTGTGTGGGCAAGGGGCTAGGGAGGGGAAAGGAGAGATCTAGTGGGGGAAGGATGGAAGGAGAGAGAACTGAGAGAGAGAACTGGAATCCAGGGTGGGGGAGGCATCTCTCAGATGAGCTAGAAATCTAGGACAATGAAAACTCTCAGAATCTAGGAAGGTACCCCAGCTAAGACTCCTAGCAATGTGGGATATTGGAACCTGAAATAACCATCTCCAGTAACCAGAAGGGGCTTCCAATGGAGGAATCGAGACACTAATCCACCTTCAACACACACTTTTTCCTGCCCACAAGATGTCCTGGAGTAAAGATGGAGCAGGAATTGAGAAAAAGGCTAACCAATGACTGGTCCCACTTGAGACCCACCTCGTGAAAGAGAGGCTACCACTGACACAATTCATGATACTCTGCTATACTTGTCGACAGGTGCCTAGCATAACTGTCATCTGAGAGACTTCATCCAGCAAGTGATGGAAACAGTTACAGAGACTCACAGTCAAACATCATGTGAGACTTGGGGCATCCTGTGAAAGGGTGTGTGTGCATGTGTGTGTGTATGTGTGTGTGTGTGTGATGTATTGAAGAAGCCAGTGAGGTCAAGGACACCGCAAGAAAAACAACAACATCAACTAACCTGGGCCTATAGAGGTCAACAGAGACTGAACTGCCAAACAGAGAGCTTGCAGAAGATGGACCTAGGCCCTCAGCACACATGTAACAATCATGCATATCGGTTTTCATTTGGGGCTCCTAACTGCAGCAACAGGGGCTGCCTCTGACTCTGCTGCCTGTCTTCGGATCCTTTTCCTCTAACTGGGCCACCTCATCTGGCCCACAATAGGAGAAGATGTACCTAGTTCTACCGCAACTTGATATGCCAAGGCAGGTTGATATCCATGGGAGGCCTCCCCTTTTCGGATGAGAAAGGGAGGACTGGAGGATGGGGATAGGGAGATGAGAGAGATGGTCTGGGCGAAAAGGAGAGAGAAGCTGATGTCTGGATGTAAGCAAATTAATTAAAATACATTTGCATAATTAGGGGATTAACATAGAAACACAGTTTTCTCTACTTTTCCTTTAAACCTATGTCAGTGGCACAGGGAAATGAGTAAGTGACTTGGAAACATGACTGGTAAACAAAGCTTGTGCTGGAGTCCTTGTCCTAGGCATATTCAGACTGATAGATTCACATAGAAAAAAAAAATTATAGGCAACCTAAAAGTCTCAGTTAAGGCCTCTGTGTTCATTTAATGTTGACTTATAAAGTTGTGTGCATTTTTCTTCATCAACAAAATACCTTCCAGGGTGCTAGCCACCAACAGCTTACTTTGACAAAAGAATGAGTGCACACCTTATGGACGGAGGCATGTTCGTTGATGACTCTAGTGCTTGGGGATCTCTGGCCAGGGACAGACACCTGCTGGGAGTGGATGGATGGATAGATTTCAGTGATGAAGATCTCCATTTTTTTTCAGCACAGGCATCTAGGATGCCAAGAAGTTGACAGTATGACAGATAGCAAGAAAGGAAGCCAAGCTAGTTGGAGGTGGTCTTCTATTCATGGTTGACAGCCAAAAATAATTCATGGCTAACAGAGCAGGCAAACTCACATTCTATACGCATGTTCATTCTGCAAGTGTTTGTAGTGATGTGACCTCCATGGAGCTCTGGCTGGCTTGGGATTTCAATCATTATGTAGTTTACCAATATCTTTTCTTAAAAGTCCTTTTAAGTGTTTGTCTAATTTGAAATAGTTGGCCCTACATATTTTAGTCAGGTTTATTCCAGACCTAAGACCTCTGCAATAACTATTTGCACTGACCAGAACATTTGATCTTCAGATTATCCCATGCTTAAAATCTCCTTTCTCAAGCTGTCAGAAGGCCTTCCTTGGGGTTCATTTAAAGACGCTAGATAGTAGCTTTCTGGCATGTTATATTATTTTATTGTCAAGCATATTTTACTTGTTGGAATTTTAAAGGTTTTGTAATTGTACATTTCTTCATTTGATTTCCTTCCAGTCTGTAGAAAGCTGCCTTCTCACTGCTGGACTGTAGAAGATTCCCTGGCGTTTTTACCACTGTGTTTTTTGAAGGCAAACATCATTTCTTAAGATGACTTCTTAAGCCAAATGCCTACTGAGCACACAAATAGACAAACTAAAATATGTTTTAAAATAATTTAACAGTAAAGGCAAAGTGGATCTCTTTTTCTGCCAAGTATCTCAGTCAGCAGTTGTCATGGGATACTTCATAAAGCTTATTTGTATCTCTTATTAGTGAGTACTATGTGTAAATGGGCACCTTCAATGCATGTTTGCCATGGTGGACATTTATTTTGTACTCGGAGGAAAGCAGTATTCTATCATTAGTATCACAGTTCTGTGTGTCTATGGAATGCTCCTGAGGTCCCATGCCAGCAATTCTCCCCAAGCAATTCCTCTTTCCAGGTGATTTTATATTGTGTCAAGTTGACAGTTAAAACGAACCAGCACAAAACCTTCCCTCTATTTCAGAATCTTTTTTATTGATGCCTCTCAAAATACATCCCATCATCATCATCATCATTAAAGGGTGAAAAGGAGTATTTCAGAAAAAAAAATGGAGCCAGAAAAAAAGGCAGCCACTGTTATTATAATATCTGACAGGTTGAGCTTCAAATGAAATCTAATGAAAAAAAAGATAAAGAAGATTGCTTCATATTCAAGGGAATAGCTCACCAAGAGGACATTATAATTCTAAATATATATGCACCAAAGCACAAGCTCATCTAACTTCACAAAACACTAGATTCCACTAGATTTAAAAGCTACAGAGTAACCTCAGGATACACATGTTGGGAGGGAGGGTTTTACAGGAGGAGGAGTGGGAGAGACAGACTAACAGGGGCCAAAAAGGACTAGTATTTATAGTTGCACAATGAAACTGCAGAAAAATAATGAATGCACTTTAATAGAACAAAAAAGTTTAGAATACACTAAGAATTAAAAAAAAGAGAAAGTACAGGTAACCCTTCTCTTAATCCTATCAATATAATAGGCTTTGCCTAATAATACATAGATGAAATGCCTCCTCCCTCCTAATTGTTGGATATGGTGCCCATCTCCTTACATACAATGGTATTTTTTAACATAAGGCTGAGTAAGTGAATGATGTAAGAATCAATGACTGCATAAAGAAGAGAAGAACCAAGGGTCAAGGGGTCAGATTTTTTTTATTAGATATTTTCTTGATTTACATGTAAATTTCTCCTTTTCCAGTTTCCCCTCCAAACAAACAAACAAACAAACAAAAACAACAAGAACAAACCCCTGTTGCCTCCCCCCTCCCCATGCCTGCCACCCCACTCTCCTCCCACTTATTGGCCCTGGCATTCCCCTATACTGGGCCGAGGTCCTCTCCTCCTATTGATTGAATTTGCAATCTTCTACTATACACATGCTGCTAGAACAATCAGACCCACCATGTGCAGTCCTTGGTTGGTGGTTGAGACCCTGGGAGCTCTGAGGGTGCTAATTAGTTCACGTTGTTGTTCGTCAAGGGGGTCAGATATTGCATTATAGAGGCAGGAGTTGGGGTTGTATCATTGCCTGGAGTCTTTAACCTGTGAAGTGGATGACATTTGTTTTGCGTCAAAAGAATCCAGTTTTCTAGTGTAAATACCACAATTTCATCCTTCTTTGGAATGCTCCTGAGGTTCCACACCCATGTTCCCCATTGTAGAGTCAGCCTAGGCTCAAAGTTTAAGCACAGAGAACAAAATCAGATGTTACCACTTCAATGAACCCCTTTCCTAGGCAGGAATCTTTATATAATTCTTACTGCCTCTGCATTCCTCCAATGCCCTATTGAATCGTATCCTGCGGCATTTAGGATTCCCATTTTGAAGCACTATGCTTTATGTCTCTGAGTAGTCTTTTATTTTAGACTCTCAGCTCTTCAAGGGCAGGCTTCATTAATGCTTTATCCGAGAAGGTAATCCTGCATAATTTATTCAATAAATCCTCCTGGAAGATATATGACATTTCAAGTGAAGCATTAGTTTTTGAGAAACAGTTATGAGCAATTGATATAGAGGAAAGAATTACCATATTGTCCTATAGAGATTAATAATACAGTGTAGCATTAAAGAATTTTATTCACTGAGCACTTCAGTAAATTTGAAAATGCACTAATTTCAGCATACAGTAGTAGTTAAGGGTATCAGTCTCAATTCATAGAGAAAGAGTCCACTCTTGGCTTTGTCATTCACCAAATGTGTACTAAAGTGGTAACTGGGATATCAGCGAAGGTTTAGATTTAAAAAAATCCATTGCGGCCAGGCAGTGGTGGCACACACCTTTAATCCCAGCACTTGGGAGGCAGAGGCAGATGGATTTCTAAGTTTGAGGCCAGCCTGGTCTACAGAGTAAATTCCAGGACAGCCAGGGCTATACAGAGAAACCCTGTCTTAAAAAACCAAAAAACCAAAAAAAAAAAAAAAATCTACCTCTGTATTTGTAAGACTCTAACAGGGCCTCTCAGGAGATAACCATATCAGGCTCCTTTCAGCATGCACTTCTTGGCATCCACAATAGTGTCTGGGTTTGGTAACTGTTAGAGAAGGGACTGAAGAAGTTTAAAGGGTTTGAAACCCTATAAGAATAGCAATATCAATCAACCAGAACTCCCAGAACTCCCAGGGTCTAAGCCATCAACAAAGGAGTACACATGGCTCCAGTTACATATGTAGCAGAGGATGGCCTTGTCAGGCATCAATGGGAGGGGAGGTCCTTGGTCCTATGAAGGCTTTATAGATGCCCCAGTGCAGGGGAATTGAGGGCAGGGAGGTGGGAATGGATGGGTGGCTGGAGGAACACCCTCATAGAAGCAGGGGGAGGGAGGATGTTTCCAGGATAGGGTGTTTCCAGGAGGGAGGGAAACCGGGAAAGGGGATAACATTTAAAATGTAAATAAAGAAAATATCCAATAAAAATTATATATATATACATGTATATATATGTGTGTGTGTGTGAGTGTGTGTGTGTGTATTATGTGCATGTGTGTGTGTATTCTATTGTGCTTATCTAACTGGAAGTTGCCCGGATAGTTCTTTTGACCTGGTCCAGGCTGACCCTTTTACATTTTGGCTAGTTTGTGTGTGTGCTGAGTTGTTGAGCTACCTGCCTGCAAGACTTGTTTAGAATAAGCTTACCCAAGACAGCTCATTTACACACAATCACCCATCTTTCACCATAATCCTGGGGTTCTTTAAATATGGTTTAGTGGCCCCAAACAACTTCTGGGAGTTCAGAATTAACAGCACTACTACTGTTGCATTTTATTGGCTGAAAGGAATCATGAGGACCATTCAGAATCATAGGGCAGGGAAATAAATCCATACTTCGAATATGAATTGCTACAATATCACATTGTACAGGGTATGAATACACTGAGCATAAAAATTGTCAGTTATTTTTGTACTTTATTGGCTATAACTATGTGGTTATTAAACAAAGATAAATAAGATTTTATAGATGTATTATTAAAATTATATAGGTAACTTGGAAGAGGAGGGTATACTCCTTTTATAAAATAATTGTTAAATGCTGACAGTTTATTATTATTATATCATTTGATTTCACAGTTAATCATATACATGCAGTATTATAATTCTCACTTTAGACATGAAGACACTTAGAGATTCAGCTCCTTGTTCATATCATGTAGCCAATTTGGAGCCTGTATTCAAACCAGTTTGCTAAACTTCACAAGTTGTAGCAGAGACTCTGTGTGTGTGTGTTTGTATAAGTGCACGTGTTGTTGATGTCATTGTTGTTGTTGTTTTTGCTACTTTCTTGCTGTTGGCTGTAGCTATGGACTCAGTACTGAATAGTACAGCCATGAGGAACCCCCATATTGACTTTTTGTGGCCTTCTGTGTAGGATTTCATGCATCTTTTCTGTTTCTAGCTTGACGTATTTTGTGCTTTAAGTACCTTACTTAAACTCACACTCAGTTTAACTTCTAAACCACTGTGTGTTGTAGAGCTTAGGATAGTTATGACCCTCACAGGCTATGCTTTCATCACACTGGGTACTCTTATCATTTGCTAAAGAAGTGTGTGTATTCTAAAACAAAGCCAAGGTTTCATACACTTAATACTGTGCACCAGTTGTGTTCAATCTCATTATCTACCTGCGAATTTCACAGTTCTTTATCACTCAAAGCAATGTGTTTCTCATGGGGTAAACCAGATTGACTATAGTGTTAATAGACATGCAGTCTTTCCCAGAAGATCAAATTCTATAGAGTAATAAGTTTAGTATGCATTTATCTACATGAAAAAGAGTAAAATCATCATTTCAAGCAAAATGATAAAGTGGTTCTTTTTACTGATGAAAAATGTTTCCTTCAGGATCTCTATATCTTTAAATTCTTAAGTTATTGTGAAAAGTAACTTTAAATCAATCTTTCAAATAAGCAGAGAGAGGAGCTTAAAACTGAAAGTGAAAACTAAAAAGGTAGAGAAGTAGAGGAAAAGAGTAAATAATGAAATAAATTAAATGCCATGAAATCTACAAGGTTCCTCTGCATTGGCCTAAAAGAGAAGTCCTGCTAATTGGCATCATTACAGAAATTTCTAGACACACTTATAGCATTTATTATGGCTATATGAAATCTTACCATTCTATCATTCAATATTTTTTTTTTATCTGCTTAGAGAACCTCAGAATTACAGATAGGCTGATTATGTAAATTTGGAGCCATGGAATATGAGGCCCAGTTTCACTCCTTAAAAGAAAAATAAGTTGCATATAATAAAAGGAGAACAGACAAAGGGTATGTGGTTCATATGTGCTTTTTTTCTCTACAAAGAAGAATGGAATTGTCTTGTTTGAATGAAAAAGGATGTAACTAGAGCTAATCATAGTAAGGTAATTAAGTCAGTCTTTCAATGATAAATACCACATTTTCTTTCATTTCTGGGTCCTATAATTTTAGATATACAAATTTTTGTATGTACAGATGACATGAGAGTAGAAGCAAGGATGTCTAGGAGAACAAATGTGAGTAATGGAAAGGGAAAACTATTAAAGGGGAGGGCCATGGGCATTGGAGGGAACTGTTGATCATTCTTTTGCTGTGAATTGTAATGCTAAGTGCAGGCCCCCAAGAGCATGGTTGCCCCAGAGAACTAGAGTCTGCACTTAGATCCAAGTGAGCTGTGTGACTTTGCCCCCAAATTATTTCTGAGTGGCGGATAAAGGTGCCAACAGCCAACAGCCATGCAAATGAGACAAAGGAAAGTTTTAGGGTCCCAGGCCTGGGGGTTTGGAGGAAGATCACTAGGGGAGAAGAAGGTAAAAGAGAGAGAGAAGTTCCATGGATTAGGTGAGTCAGTAAACCATGGCCTGAGGGCTGTCCAATTGGAGTTAAGATCAGCCCAGGTGAAACAGAATAAGTAAAAGCTTGGGGTTATCGATAGGAAATGCATTTTCTATAAGGAAAAGGAAAAAGAAATAAACAAAGAAGAAATACAAAAGGTACAGTTTGAGGAGAAAAGAAGTACCAAGAAATGTAGTGCAGCCCAAGTCCAGTGCTCAATGAGAGAAAAGGTTTCAAATAAAATTTGATGGTAAATGGAATAAAAGGAATAATGACTTCAGGACAAGACCTCACTCAGTTAAGCTTATTTATGAAATTCTTAGGGAAATGGATGGATCTGGAGAATATCATCCTGAGTGAGGTAACCCAATCACAAAAGAAAAAACACAGTATGCACTCTCTGATAAGTGGTTATTAGCCCAGAAGTTTGGCATACAGGAAGAACCACCCACATTCCACAAGGAACTCAAGAAGAAGGAAGACCAAAAGGTGGACATTTCATTCCTTCTTAAAACGGGGAACCAAATAACCACGGAAGGAGTTGGAGAGATTAACTATGGAACAGGGACTGAAGGAAGGGCAAGCCAGCCTAAATATAGCTATCTCCTGAGAGTCTCTGACAGTACCTGACTAACACAGATGTAGAGGCTCACAGCCATTCATCGATCTGAGTACAGGGTCCCCAGTGAAGTTATTAGAGAAAGGACCAATGGAGCTGAGGGGTTTGCAGCCCCTTAGGAGGAACAACAATATGAACTAACTAGTACCCTCAGAGCTCCCAGGGTCTCAACCACCAACCAAGGACTGCACATGGAGGGGTCTGATTGTTCAGGCAGCATGTGTATGGTAGAGGATTGCAAAGTCAGTCATCAATAGGAGGAGAGGACCTTGGCCCTTTTAAGGTTCTGAGCCCAGGTGTTGGTGTCGGGGGGAAATGCCAGGGCCAGAAAGTGGGAGAGGGCGGGGTGGCAGGCATGGGGAAGGGGGAGGCAACAGGGGTTTGGTTTTGTTGTTTTTGTTTGTTTCTTTGTTTTTTGGAGGGGAAACTGGGAAGGGAGAAATTCGCATGTAAATGAAGAAAATATCTAAAATAAATAAAAAAAAAAAGAAAGAAATTAAAGAAAAGTTTAAGCAGTGAAAGAAACCAAAACCAAAACCAAAGCCCCATCAACATCAGAAAGCTAATGTAAATGGAACTGAAAGAGGGGGGCAAGCTCCAGCTCCATCAAGCAGCAGAATTTGGCAATGCTGGTCAAATGATTCTGACATTAGAGTCGAGAGTCCAAGAGAGGTGTTGTGGAATCTCCCTCTGAAGCTAAGGAAAGCCACCAAGGCCAGGCATGTGTCAGGGGTGTTCCTGCATGGAGAAACAGACTAGCAAGTACAATATTGGAGATCCAAGAGGTTGGAGATGCCTGGGTCAGTGGATACTTGCCAATGAAAGCAGATAAGGGGGCGTGGAAACAGCCTAAGAGAGGGAAGTGTGTTATAGTCAACAAAGCTAAGAGGAGTTGGAGATCGGAAGAGCGCTTGGACATCATGGTGATCCAGAATTTGGAGTTTTGCTTGCTGAATTTCGGCCCAGTATTTCCTTGCTCTACCTTCTTTTCTCTCATTTTGAATGGTAATGTATATTCTGTGCTGTCTCGTGTTGGAAGTATGTGATCTACTTTTTTTGTTTTGATTTTTACAGAGTGTTATAGTTCTATCTTGAGTCTCAAAAGAGTCTTTGAGTTTTGAATCCGTTTTTAAGACTGAAAGACTATTTTTGAAGCTGGACTGAATATCTTGTGCATTATGATATGACGGCAAGCCTATGGGGGGGGAGGGTGGTCAGGGAATGTAAGGTGGTGGTTTGAATGAAAATGGCCTTCAAAGGCTTTTATAGGTACAGGCTTGGTGAAGGAAGTGTGTCACTGGGAGGAGGCTCTGAGGTTTCAAATGTCCAGGTCAGAATCTGTCTTTTTCTCTTGGCTTATGGATGAGGATGTAACTCTCAGTTATGGTTCAAGTGTTATGCAGGTGCCATATTTTCCATCGTGATGAAAATGGACTAAGCCTCTGAAATTGTAAGCAGGCCCCTAATTAAATTCTTTCTTTCATAAAAATTGTGTTGGTCATTGTCTCTCATGGCAGCAAGAGAACAGTGACTAAGATACATACTTACAAAAAATGGCCTTATGTCACTTGAATACTAAATTGAAAACATAAAATAATAAAAACATTTTAGGGAAATAGAAATTTACTTTTAGCAAATTTTCATGAATATTCAGCCAGTCTAAAAGAAATAATAATCATAATCATAATAATAATAATAAAGAATTTAGTGAACATGTACTCTGTGACCAGCACATTGAAGCTGAAATAGAAATAGAACGGCCAGGCAGTGGTGGTACATGCCTTTAATCACAGCACTTGGGAGGCAGAGGCAGGCGGATTTCTAAGTTCGAGGCCACTTTGGTCTACAGAGTAAGATCCAGGACAGCCAGAGTTCACAGAGAAACCCTGTCTTGAGAAAACAAAAACAAAAACAAAAACAAAAAACAAAAACAAAAAAAAAGCTGGTGAATAGTAAGAATTATGATGAAATCAGGTATTCTGTGGGTGCAAATCATTTTAAGATGAACATATTTCAGAGAGACACACTAACCATAGACTTTGGTTAGTCTTGGTTCTCACATATTAATGCATCAGTCTTTTCAATGCTCAGATTATTCATCTGAAAACTAGAAGTGATGGTACCTATTTCTAAGCATCTATTGGCATGAAATACACAAGATATTTTTCTATGCCATAAAACACACTGCACATAGTGCACATATAATTATATTGAAGTCAATTCTTTAATTCACACACACACACATACACACACCATTCTATATCATAATGGACATTTTGAGAAAACTTAAAAATATTTCACACATTCTTGTTTCACATAGAGAAAAACACCTCACATGTCACTGATATTTCTTAATTGTCCAGTAATTGTGAAGAAAATATCTAAATAATAACATCTCAGCAAGATCCCATATGAAAAGGAAAGGAACAACATTCAAAGACCTCTGCAGATGTTTGCTATGTGATGGAAAACTGTAGATGAGGTGATTCACTAATAAATGTCATTACTTCCAGTAAGTCATTAGATGCTTAAGAGAAGTGGCGTATGCCAGTTTTACTTGTCATTAAATATTCATATTTACTAATGGAAATTGTTCTCACAAATTGGGTAAATTGAGCAACTTACAAATTTATGCCTCAAAAAGAGAAGTTTTAGAACTCCCAGCGAGCAGGCTAATGCTCTAATCATTAACACTTCATTGATTTTATAATTAAAAAGTAGGGAAGTAAATAGAGTGTGTGTTTTAAACGGTGTGATATCTGCCTATCTCAATGCTTAGATCACAAGCCTTCTGATGGCAGATACCCATTAGCTATGAAGGATGTGTCTGTGGTTCCATCAGAGGATGCTCTTTCCGTTCTCTGGGGAAGAAACGCTTCCCTTATGTCACCTATAAGGAAGAAAATGCCAGTAGATTATTCTTGTCATTTCTGAGGTGGGGCAGGGTAAGTTCCAGAAAATCATAGATCATAGATTGATACTACTTTTAATTCTTTAATAATAAATAATCAGAGTATATTTCTTATTGCGCTTGAGGCTGGTAGATTTAAAATCTAATAATTTGTTTCTGGGGAGGGTTTGCTTTCTGATCTATTCATAGCTGTCTTCTTACTGAAAGCCCAGAAAGCTGACTAAAGACTCACTTTTCATTCTTGGAGGATCAGGGGAAACATGAGTTTCTCAGGAACCTTGATAGAGAAACTTACCAACCCCATTTATTCAACAATAAAGTCAATATTTATTAAGTATTTACTGTATCTTTGGTGAAGTGTTCTGAGCATAGTGATAAATGAGAAAAATGTGGATCTTGATCTCAGAGGTCTCAAAAAAATGAGTTATCATTGGTACCACATGAAGCAGTTCTGAGTCCTTCCCTACCTTGGTCAGGAAGGATGAGCAGGCCAATTTGTGAGACAAACTGTGTGGTGACCAGGAAACTGGGAAGAGCATAAACATTCTCCTCAGAGACTCTGGCCACACCCCAGGTTCTCTCTAAAGCTTATTTCTCCTATTTCATTTGACAAAGCATCTGCTTACAGGGATTTCTAGCATAGCTTTTATCTCTGGGTTACACCACTTTATTTTTTTAGGGAACTATTACTTAATCTCCCATATTGCTTAGTTGTAGCTATCATGACATGAGTCTAAGAAGTATACCTTAGGATCCAGGGTAACAAGTGAAGTTTTGTATTAAGTTTGTAGCATGAATCATGTGAATCAATTCCAGTCAGAGACTGAAGAATGGAAGGCTTTATTTAAGTATAAAAGTCTTTCTGGGCAGACCTTGGGCACAAACTCCGCAGTCAGTCTCACAACAGACAAAGGATGCTCCATTCTCAGGCACTCTAATTTGTCCAAGATCATAGGATCAGAGGTGAGGAGGACACAACATTTGTTCCAACAACAGGAAAACTGGGACCAGCAGGACCCAGGCACTCAGGAACTCCACCAGTCCAGTGGCACAGATTCCTTGTGGTCTGTCTGGGTCTGAGCAGACCTTGGGTACAAACTCATCAGCAATTTCCATAATGCCCAGAGGAAGCTCCAACAGGCCCCGGATCACAGGATCACAGGATCACAGAATCACAGGATCACAGAGACAGCTTGACTCTGAGGAGTTCTGACACAACCAGGATCACAGAAAGGATGGGCTCCAGTCAGATATACCCAGGGCAGGTAGCACTAGAGACGACCAGATGGTGGGAGGCAAGCCTAAGAACATAACAACAGAAACCAAGATTAATTGGCATCATCAGAACCCAATTTTCCCACCAAAACAAGTCCTAGACACACCATCACACTAGAAAAATAAGATTCAGATCTAAAATCACTTCTCATGATGATGATGATATAGAAATTTAAGAAGGACATAAATAATTCCCTCAAAGAAATACCGTAGAACACAGGTAAACAGGTAGAAACGCTTAAAGAGGAAACACAAAAATCCCTTAAAGAATTATAGGAAAACACAATCAAACAGGTGAAGGAAATGAAAAAACCATCCAGGATCTAAAAATGGATCTAGAATAAATAAATTGTAAAGAGAGACAATCCTGGAGTTAGAAAGTCTAGGAAAGAGATCAGGAGTCATAGATGCAAGCATCACCAACAGAATACAAGAGATAGAAGAGAGAATCTCAGGGGCAGAAGATACCATAGAAAACATTGACACAACAGTCAAAGAAAATACAAAAAGCAGAAAGCTCCTAACTCAAAACATCCAGGAGATCCAGGACACAATGAGAAGACCAAACCTAAGGATAATAGGTATAGAGAGTGAAGAGAGTGTAGACTTCCAACTTAAAGGGCCAGTAAATATCTTCAACAAAATTATAGAAGAAAACTTCCCTAACCTAAAGAAAGTGATACCCATGAATATACAAGAAGCCTACAGAATTCCAAATAGACTGGACCAGAAAAGAAATTCCTCCTGTCATATAATAATGAAAACACCAAATACACTAAATAAAGAATTTTAAAAGCAGTAAGGGAAGTGTCAAGTAACATATAAAGGCAGGCCTATCAGAATTATACCCAGACTTTTCACCAGAGACTATGAAAGCTAGATCCTGGGCAGATGTCATACAGACCCTAAGAGAACACAAATGCCAGCCCAGGCTATTATACCCAGCAAAATTTTCAATTACCATAGATGGAGAAAACAAGATTTTCCATGACAAAATGAAATTTACACAATATCTTTCCATAAATCCGGCCCTATAAAGGATAATAGATGGAAAACACCAACATAAGGAGCAAAACTACACCCTAGAAGAAGCAAGAAAGTAATCTTTCAACAAACCTACACAAACCTAATTCCACCTCTAACAACAAAAATAACAGGAAGTAACAATCACTTTTCCTTAATATCTCTTAATATGAAAGTTAATATTACCAACATGTCCTAATCGATTGAAATTCAAAAATATAAGGAATTAGAAATTTGTTGGCTGTCATCCAGTGGTTTCTCTAATTTGGTAATTGGAGAAATAGGTCCAATATCGTACAATCCATATAGACTTTCTGCTTGTTTGTACATGATAATGTCTTGCTGTGTACCACATAATGGTCTTGAAATCAGGCTTCTTCTATCTCAGCCTCTCAGTAGGGTTGTTTATTTGATGTTTTTACATTATACTATGGTTTTCAGAACAGTTTACATATTTTAATATTATTTATACAGCCAAAAGAAATGTAGACAATTAATTTGGAAGGTGGCTTGTAAGAGAACAACAAAGAGTGAGACCGAATGCAATGCTTGACATTTATAATTATTGTATCAATTTGGAAGAAGTGGGCTTTATAAGTTACTATATTTTTGAGATGAATGCTTTTCAAAATCATCATAGCCAATGAACCAGATTCTTGTAAAGAATGAGCCCTCACCTAATGTCTGTGCCACCCTCCAAGCAGAGCCATTGTTCATTGAAACGGTGAATGACTTCATGGATAGACCATCTTAATACACACACTATTTCTTAAATAAATGTAGCCTGTTCCCTGTGGGCTGAGAATGAAGACAATCACTCAAGTCAAATGCCTTTGACCATAGCAGGAAGTCTGTATCCAAAAATTGTGCCTATAATTAATTTCTTGGCACAGCAGAACTGTCTACTCTTAGCTTAGCTACTATGGAGGTAAAATCCTTTGGTTATGTGAGGGTCATTGAAGTACAGCCTTATTACAATGAACTCAATATAATAAATTAAAAATAAAAAGAATGTCCAGGAAATGCCCAAATATCTCCAAGCCATACAGGCTGTTGCCTTTCCTCCTGAGTGCCCACCAGATGCTGAAGACACCACACACAGAAAAATGGAGCTAGAATGAGCTGGAATTCTACTCCCTACTGGACACATTCCACAGTGTAAGAAAGCCCTGTGCAGCCTGCTGGTGAAAATGTCATTAGCTGTCTTACTCGGTTATGCACCCTGAATACTACAAAAACTGTGGGGAGTTTAATGAGAATGACTCTCGTGCATTTGAATGACTTGTTCCCCAGTTGGTGGAGTGTTTAGAAAGGATTAGAAACTGTGGCCTTGTTGGAGGAGGTGTATCACTGGGGGATGAGGAGTTGAGCTTGGGGGTTTCAAACGCCCACTCAAGGTCCTGTCTCTCTTGCTCTCTGGCTCCAATTTATGGATCAAGATGTAAGCTCTCAACTGCTGCTCAGCTGCCAAGCTGCCTGCCTACTACCATGCTTCCCAACATGTTGGCCATGCGTTGCCTTCTAAGACGGTAAGCAAGCTCCTGATTAAAGGCTTTCTTTTCTAAGTAGCCTTGGCCATGGTATCTCATCACAATAGAAATAACCAAGACAAATACTGAACTTCCAGGCAAGATATGGTTACAGTTGCAATGTGGCAAGACCATTTGTTGGGAAAACTATCACTTTCTGGTTGAATTTGAGGCCTGCTCCATGGGAAGGAATTTATGACTGGCACTATATAACTGGGCCAAAGCTTTATGGCTTGAGAGATAGAACTCTTAATGAGGAAATGTATTGCCGTATCTTTGCATTAGTATATTTTTATGTATTATGTATTATGTATTTTAATGTAAAATGTACTAATAGACTTTTGCTAAACAAAAGTATAAAATAAAATAAAAGTCTTTCTGCTGTCTCTTCCCCTCTCTCCCTCCTCTTTCCCCTGCTGGTAAGTAGAGTAGGATGCAGAATTTACTTAATAACCACAAGGAGAGATTCTGTTTGAATTTGAGTAAACACAGAGAAATGCTTTGAACAGATATTTAAAAACAAAACAAAACAAAAAACCAAAAAGTAAAGCTTTGAGCAAATATTTTGTATCTCCAGATACAGCTATACCTGAGGTTAAAATATACGGTCCTGATGGTCCACTCTCATAAATGTCTATAGTCTCTGTTTCACTAAAGATTCTTTGATATGGAACTTCTGTCATTTGCAAGGCAAACATCTCTAGCAAAATTCCGAAGTATCATAAGTATATATTTTCAACTTTAGACAGCTTATAGAATAGTTTCCAGAACTTCATTGTAGGAAAACTTGGTTAAACTAAACATTATAATGTATTTCAATATAGATTTCATGTTAAGAATATTTTTAGTTGGTCTGTAACTAAGGCATTTTCTCATCGGTCTTAGGGTTTAATTGCTGTGAAGAGACATCATGACCATGGCAACTCTTAAAAAGGAAAATATTTAATTGGGGCTGCCTTGCAGTTTCATAAATTTAGTCTATTATCATTATGGTAGGAAGCATGGTGGTGCATGGGCAGACTTGGTGCTGGAGCTGAGAGTTCTACTTCTTGATCTACAGGCAGCAGAAGGAGACTGTGTGCCACACTGGATGTGGCTTGAACATAAGTGACTTCAAAGCCCTCTACCACAGTGACACATTTCCTCTAACAAGGCCACCCCTACTCCAACAAGGCCACTTCTAGTAGTTCCACTTCCTATGGCCAAGCATTCAAACATATGTGTCTATGGGGACTATTTTTATTAAAACCACATGATCTAGGCTATAAAATTCTATTGAAAATTAATATTCTGTTTATTAGATATAGCTTTGCTTTAACAGTTGTGACAACTGTTTACTTGCTTGTCTTTCCATTTCTCCATGGTTCTTTGAATGGTAAAATACTCTCAGTAAACTCAAAATCTAAGAAAGATTCTAGAAAGAAAAATAGGAGTGAGATCCTGAGAGCTTTCATTTAAAAAGTTCTCAATTTTCAATGTGTAGGTTCTGTGCTGTTTAAGAAGAGACAATTAATTTTTCCACCTCTTCTTGTCATAACACACACACACACATACACTATTAATTTTCTGTATTTTTTCTAGCTATAATTTTGGAACAGTTTCAAATAGACTTTCTCTCTAAATTGTCACTAGAATAAATAAGTAGAATAAAGAGACAGTTGAAGACTGATCTTGCATTTAGACCTTCCCTTGTATATCTGAATCCATCACATGGTTATTTCACAGAACATTCCAGGTCTCCCTTTGTTCACACATAGTAAGTTTGAAGGTTTGTGGTATAAAATTTATGTTTTAACCAACTCATTTGGAGAAATGCATGCACACTAAAGTTTTATAATTCTGTTCTTGCTTAGGAGTAAAACCCATAAGCATGGTATGATCTATGGCAGGCATTCATTGGCTTTGAGAGGTGGATAATCGCACTTAAATATGATTTATTTGGTCCAATATACCTGATAGTAAAGGATTATTTTAATCACTATAAGCATTTTACAGAGAAGATATATTTTATAAACTTTACTTGTATATTAATGTATGAACACAATGTTATTTGTCATATATAAACACTAATGATTTTAATGACTGTTTTTAAATTTAATTATAGACTATGACCTTTGTTTAATGAGAGGACAGTGAATCAATATTAAATTGGAAAGGCTGAGCTACTATTTTATATTTTTTTTAAAAAGAAGAAAATTATTGTTCCTGTGGGGTTTTTTGAAGTATTTCATTCAATATCTTGAAGCTACTTGGGCAGACATCTTTCATATTGTCCTAAATTAGGAGTGTTCACGTTTATTTTAAAATTTCTTTTGCTTTACAAGCACAGTAATTGCAGTGGATCCATGGTTTAAGAGCTGTGTCCAAGGTTGGGGTCTGTGATATAGTCATAGCCCCCAGTGGCTTGGAGGAATTTAAAGCAATATTCAAACAATAGCAGTTACTTAAGATGCTTCATTTTCAAGGTCATAGGTCAGACAGGTTTTATTGTGCCCCCAGTACTTTCTGGGTTCTGGTAATTTTCCCATATACTTTGGGTAAAACATTAAAGCCTAGTAGTGAAACTATGGAAAGTTTCCTTTCCAAAGACAACTCTTAGTTCACTCCAATGATGGCTTCTGATTCTGGCTGACTAACTTATTTTTATTTACTTTGTTCATTAGTTCAGCATTGCACTACTGAATGTAATGAACCAGGCTTGTTGTCCTTCAGCCCATTATTAGTCACTCTATTTACTTCTGCCTTTGAGCCTATGTGGAGAAGATCCACAGCAAGCTTTTGCAATTTTGAGAACATTTTTAGTTCCCATACACTAAAAGGCTTTTTAGTTTACTGGATGGTGCATACACTATTACAAGTTTTATATATAATGTCCTGTTGTTCTCCATCAAATGTCCTAAACCATGTGTGTGGAAATTATTCTATTAATTGTCATTACCATAATCTATTTTCTTGTAGGAAATACACAAATAGCATAAGACGACCATGCCTTTCCCTAAGTTACTACTCAAATCTGCAGCACACATACTGATTTCCCTCATTAGGAAGAAGTGTAAATATTTACATTGACCCCAGAATAACTTTAGGAAGAGGAAATCTGTCTCCATGGGCCAGCTGTGACCTCAACCATTCATTGGATTCCATCAGGCAATGTAGCAATTATGATCAGTAATGCTTAGGATGATAATTGGACCAGGCCATGCAGGTGTGAGCAATTGTCCTCCATTGGTGAGTGTGCGCTCTGTAGGAACAAGGGCTCACACAGAGCTGTCCGGTGAATTGCAAGACATGCCAAATGACTGTCATCATGGCTAATGAAAATCGGGTAAGTCTCTCCTAATTACCCAGGTTTCTAAGTGATGAGATTTCCATTGATAATGAGATATGATTGCAAAGACTAATGCTTGGAGAACCTGCTCAATCTTTTCCAGTTTTATAAAAATAATAACAAGGGAGAGAGATTTAATGTAATATTAAGGACATGAGAACACTGCATGAAGGTGGATTTAAAGCAATGTTTCAATTTTTAAAAATTACATAGTACTCATCACAAGCACAGCCCACCTCAGTGCTTTTGGCTTCTGAGTTAGCCAGGAGGGGAACTCAGTTAGAAGCTGATAGTGGATTTGCAGCACTTGGGCTTATCTTTAAGGGGGCATTCCTTGCATATTCAACTTCCTTTCCCATCAATATCAGGAAAAAAAGTGATGCAGGCTCTTTCTTATTCTGTAGTGGAACAGAATGTCTTTTCCTGGTATTTCTTGAATTTATTAAGTATAAAAAATGACTCCTGGTCATGGATTTTAGAGGAGAACCTATAGCTTCCACTTTACTAAGCCAGCATGATTCCATACTTCATTCTAAATATTTGTCCCTTGTCTTAGTTATCGTTTTACTGCTGTGAATAGACATCATGACCAAGGTAACTCTTATAAGGACAACATTTAATTGGGGTTGGCTTACAGGTTCAGAGGTTCAGTCCATTATCATCAAGGTGGGAACATATGGTGAAGGAGGAGCTGAGAGTGTTACATCTTTATCTGAAGGCTGAGAGGAGAGAGCTGGGATGAAGGCCTTAATGTGCATGTCCACAATGACACACTTCCTCCAGCAAGGCCACACCTCCTAATAGTGTCACTCCTTGGGCCAACCATATTCTAACCATCATATTTCTATACCCACAGATAAGTGTAGTCACACTCGTCATCAAGGAAACTTCCCATCAATGAAAGGGCAGAGTAGTGGAGTCCAGTCCAATAGATACAGCATAACTATATCTATAGCACATTTGCACCTAAGGCTCAGGGGTCATTGCGGATGAGGAGATGGAAAGATTATAACAGCTAGAGGAACAGGGAGTTTGCTGTGAGACAGTGTCTCTAAGAATGTCGGAATCTATACTCATGAATTCTCACCAACTTGGCTGCCTAAGCATGACTTGAAGAAGGATGAGAGTACCACACATGCTAATGTGGGAGGGGAAGTAGTCATGGGGATGGGTTCACTAGGCCTCAACCCTGGACAAAGGACCACAAGTAACTAAAAAATGCTGAGAGTGAAATAGTTTTTTTCGGCAAGAGCCCACCAGTTGTTTATCCAATACCAGAGAGTCAATCATGAAAATAAATACATACAAGTAACATTATAGAGACTTGGAATTTATATATTCATATATTTATTATTTATGTTATTTATATGTTTATGACAATATAAATATATTTATATTATAACACATTATAATATTATAAATAAGATTTATAATTTATACCTACCTATGTATAATTATATAATCAAATATAATTTTTTATAATAAATAATATAATAAATATATTTACATTAAATATATAGCATTTGTATATTTAGAATATATGTATGTGTTTGTAACTACAATTATTGACACAGATGACATGAACTAGAAAAAGAGCAAAATAGATCTTTTTTTTTCTATGTGGACGATTCAGAGGGAGAAGAGGGAAGGAAATGATATTGATATATAATTCTCTCAAAATAAAAGAAACAAAAAGTAAAATTAAAACCAAAAAAATCAAAAAAAGATTTAAGAGTGGCTTCTGAAAAACTGAGATGTTGACAATTGCAGTAAAATCAACAAAATCAATATAAATATGCCCACAGCATACGTCACACTATGCAAATGCACTGCACATTTTTAGGTTTGATCTTTGAGAGTATCCCTTGTGTGAGTGTTATTAACTTAATTTTACAAACAAACAAACAACAAAAACAACAACAAAAGTAAGGCTCAGAGAAGACTCACTTAAGGCCACATGGCCTGGAAGAGGCAGAACTGGGTCCAAATCCAGTTCTACTTAATTGTCCTGCCTTCTTTACGCAGGCACTAAAAGCCTCTCATAGAGGGCTCCGGATGGTATCATGTGCTTGCCAAGTTTTACTCTGAACTATCTTTGTAGGTATTCAAAGGATTTTTAATAAGGATCAGAGATATGCAACAGTAACAAAGCTATCGTAGGTTAGTGCTAATGCGTACATTCTTATTAGTTTCAATTTCAAGTCTACTCCTGCGCGAGTAACTTTGAGCATGTGATTTAAATTATCTGAGACCCAGTCACCACCACATGTCTTCTAATATGACACTGTGAGGATTGGTGACATCACCCATGTGACAAGGGTAACATAGATGATACCAAATGTTGAGGTTTGGTCTTTTGCTATCTATTAGAATGCTAAATGTGCACCCCCCCCAAGTCCTGGCTGTCCCAGAAACAAGAGAGTCCACATGTACACCTTGGCTCCAAGTTATTTCTGATTGGTAAATAAAAATGCCAACCACCAAGCGCTGGGCAGAAGAGACACAGGTAGGGTTATGATTTCCTGGGCTTAGGGAAGGGTGCAGGAGGGGTAAGCAGAAGCTGCCATGGATTAGGACTCAAGACAATGTGGCCTTGAGGGCTGGCCAATTGGAGGCAAGAGCAGCTCAGATGAAACCTAGTAAGTAATAACTCAGGGTTATCCATAAGAAGGTAGATTTTAATAGCATAGAGGATAGCTATCTGCCCAGCTCTTACACTGGCTCATTGTAAATGTAAAGGTTTGGGTGTGTCTTTCATGTGGGAACTTAAATAGTAAAGGGAGGATAGAAACTTCAGGCTGGGATTTAAAAGTTTTTAGGACAGACAAGTACGTCATCTGCTATCTTGAGATGTATCGTGTCAGGCATTCTCTGGATTGAATCTATGAGAATGCTTGAATTGATTTGCTGTTTGATGTCTTGTAATGAAGGCGAAGCCTCTCCCCCTTCTCCCACATAAGAAGGAATTTCCCCATTCACATTGCTCCTCGACTTAATTCATATGAAGTGTAGGTCAGAGAGCTCAGATGCTAACCCTGCTTTGTTACACACCTGCTGATAAACGATGTCACTTAGTCACTTAGCACATCTGAGTCTATCTATGTTTCCTTTTATGGAAAGTGGGGCTAACGATGTTGATCGTTCTCTCACAGAGTCACATCACAGGAAGCCATGGCTAAGAACGTGGTCTCAAAGTGGCAAAGAAAGACAAGCTGTAGCAAGCCAGCATCCACTCCTCTTTGTTAATATACTGCCAGGGTCTCAGTGGTTCTTAAAGGATGAGGTGAGTGCTCCCTTCTAGAAGTAACTCCTCAGCAGAGTGAAAAATATAAAGAATGAGGACAGCAAGAGCATAGTGGTCTTGTAACTCACAGCAGCCCCTTCAGGAGATAGGGATGGAATTTTTATTCCTGTTGGCTGTCCCATTCTGCAGCTGCAGCTCCCAACTTCAAGAACCCCTGTGACAGCTTATTATCTAAAAATGCTTTCTTTCCTGAGAGGTGAAATTTAATTCTGCTTATTGAAGTCAGTGGCTGCAAATTCATGTGTTTGAATGCATATTTACTTTATTTCAAGATGCCATAAATTTTATATGTATCTTGAGTTCTTCAGAGGCAGTGAAAACATTGTTCGGATGACTTACATAATTATGGTCACACACACACACACACACACACACACACACACACACACACACACACACTGATAGGTCAGATTAATCTTGAGAAAGGGAAATCAGGAACAACAGAGTGCAAGAAGGATCTGCTACAATGGAGAAAGTTCGAGTCTGCACATTATCAGTTTTAGTAAATTAGAGCAAGCCAGTGAGGGCAGGTGAGTATCTTAGGTGCACAGGGCTCGGGAAGAACCAGGGAAGGATGCCAGAGGAATCAATTCTAAAATTCTCTGGATTGCTTCTGTGAGAATACTTGGATGTATTTGCTTTTGGGTGGGAGAAATCTTTAGCTTGGGCTGTCAGCTAATTTCCAAGTTGCACGCAGTTCTGGGCTTGCTGTGAGTGGGAGGTTTGCAGGAGAATAGCAGAGCAGCCATAGGGAGAGGCTCTCTGAAGTTGTTCTGAATGTACCTCTAATGGGCCGTTATCGTCCAGAGACTCTGGAGCTTGCTACTTATAGCTGGTGAAAAATTAGCCTGCATCTTAGAGGAGGAACTTGTCAGTTTGGCTCCTTTTCAAACTCAACTTGACTAAGTAGTTAGTTTTTAAGTTTCTCCTCCTCCTCCTCCTCCTCTTCCTCCTCCTCCTCTTTTTCTTCCTCCTTCTTGTTCTTCAATTACTAAAGAAGGCAAGTCTGAGCTGACAGCTGTAATTAATAAATTCATGATCACTGCTCCTCACAGTGTAACCCTCATCATTGCCCCTAAAGAGCTGTGCATTATCTTCAGGGTTAGGCAGGAGTGAGAGTGCTGTTCAAGCAGGCACAGGTGAAGTGAGAAGTCAGTTTCTTTGAAGACAAAGAAATGCCTCCCCCCAACAATAATTTTGGAAGCCACTGATTTGACTTGAAGGTGGCACTGACTTAATTGGAAGACATCGTTAATGATAACAAACTACAGGAGTGTTTCAGAAAAGGGGTCTCTTAGTCACTCTAAGCCTGCTGGCTCCATAGCTCTTCCAGTTTCTACTTTTCAAGGAAAGAGCAATTACTCACATTTGACTGCCACTGGTGTTGAGTTTAATGATTTAGAGTTGCACCTTATGTGACCCAGCTTTTTAGAGCTGTGTGGCGGATATCCTGGCATGATGCATCTCTGCTCAGTTCCTTCGTAGCTCCATTAAGAAGGGCAGTTATGTAATGCTTACATCCCAGTTCCTCATTTGGAAAATGAGAATAATAACAGACCCAACTCATCATTGCTTTATTACAGAAATCACTCTAGTGTCTGTGACAGGTTCAACAGGATACAGAGTACATATTCAATAAGTGTGAACTGGCATCACTAAGTCATGTAGCCAGACGAACGCTTGTGGATGAGAGCTGTGCTGATAGTATATTATTGATGGTGGCAGAGGTTTGGCAAACTATGGTCCTGGATGCAAATGTAAGGTGTTCCATGTTTTTGTAAATAAAGTTTTATTGGGCAATAGCTATGCTCATTTGCAGAGACATTGTACATGACTTCTTTTTATATAAAAAGAGTTAGCTAGTCAAAAGCAAAGATCCTAGAGCCTGTAAGCCTAAAAATTCACTCTTCAGACCTTTCCACAGAAAGTGTGACCCCTGCCGCTTATCAAGAAAAACAGCCAAAGTTCACACTTTATATAATTTTTACGCGTTTTTATAATTTTAGTAACATACTGACTACATTGCAATTTGGCTAATCTTTTCTCTACTGATAATAAATAGCTATTTAGGAGATCCCTATTTTCTCATTCATAAATAATCATGCAATGGATGACATATTCTATAAATGGCTATATTTCTAGGGTGGTCTTAGACATGTGAAGAACTTAAGGGCAACGATTGGGGGTACATCAGCTGGTGTGATTGCAGATTTGCTGATGGGACACCGTGAAATTTCTCAACAGTGAAGCTGTCAGAATTGAGTACAAAATTAAGCTGTCAGTTCTAATTTTGTGCAACAAGGTTTATCATTAATTAGCTTCTTTGATCTAGCCAGAGGTTGCAGTCCCCAAAGAAAAGAACCACAACACTGAAGCTCAAGGAATTGACTACTTGTCGGATGAAATTAATTATCAGGATTCCTAGATCAAGATTTCTAGCCATTGTGGGCAATCCTATGGCTGGCCACTGCTTCTACCTTTTGAGTCAGTGATGCTGAATTTGAACTGTGGAGTAAACTGTGTGGACAAAGTCATCAAGCTTAATGAAACTCAGTTCTGGCCTGTAATACCTGTTCTCCTTGTAAAGCCTTGCAAACTCGAACAACACTATTCTTCTATATAAGACAATCCTAGTTCTAAAGCCCAGTAGCATTATAAAACGTGACTTAGTATAACGAATTGATTGTAGGAGTGTTCAGTTTTATCCTTCATTATTAGCTATTAAATCATGGCACCTTATTTCTGATGAATCCCCATTTCTGTACAAAATGATAACACATTGTTAATAGGCTGTATAAACTCTCACTGTGCCCCAGTAGTATGCTAAAACCAGAGAACATGATCTCATGTCCAATCAGGGACCTGAACCCTGAAAGCCTAAAAGGGCCTAGCAAGATATATTGGTAGAAAACTGGGATTCAGTCTGTAGAGATGAACTGATTCTTAGCTCTGGATCATGACTGCTACACCATCCTATTTTCCCAGTGGAAGTCAGAAAAACACATCTTTTGAGAATTCTTTGTTTAGCTCTGTACCCCATTTTTTAATAGGGTTATTTGGTTCTCTGGTGTCTAA
>NW_022196895.1:37574791-37625449 GCF_008632895.1 Mastomys coucha | reverse complement strand
AAATAAAGAAAATATCTAAAAACAAAAAACAAAAAAAAAAACCCAACACATCTTTATGTGAAAGTGCTCCAAAGTTTAGACTAAAGCCACAAAACTCAAAAAGCACATGTTGTAGACCATTTGGAAAATTTTTGATGTTTTAATTGCAAACCATATCCACAAATAATATATGCACAATATATATGGATAAATAATGTGGATAAATATTATGTGGATAAATAATACATCCACAAATTCAGAACTAGAATGATTGATAAAAGTATGGCTTAGAAATGGAGCATCTACAACTAAGCTCAAGATTTTCATCAGACAGACCTCCTACAGGATGACAGAGTTCAGAAAGAAAATGAGAAAGCGTGTGTAAAGTACTTTGTACAGTCCTTCATATAGAGTAGGCCTTGAGTAGATTCTAGTTAGTATAACATAAAATATAAAATAGAGCTGACTTTATGAAAAATAGCATGAAATTCATCATTGATCTGGAGTTATTTTATTCTCTTTAGGTGTTAATGTGTTTAAGACTGAGAAGTGCTTGCAAGACTTCTGTCTCCAACATAGTTACTGGGAAATCCTGTCAAATTGCCATTCTGTCACTGGTTCTGGTGTGCCAGGAGCCAGAGAACTGGGCATTTCACAGTAAAGATGAAGGCTGGAATGCTGATTGATTAGTGCTTTATATTAAATAGAATCACTTCATTCTAAGTAAATTACAAGTAAACCATTACACAGCCCTTTAAGAAACCACTCACTCATTTGCCTAGTCTCAAATTCCGTATATCTTGATGAAGTCCCATACACTTAATATAGCTATTCTAAAGCAATGAAGCTATGCTTAGAGTTTATAGTTTCACTACCAATTGTTTTCCCTTCCCCTCTCTTCTCCTCCTCTCCCATCCTCTCTTCCCCTCTCCTTTTCTCTATCATCACCATCTCTTTCTCCTCCCTCTTCCCCTGCTTCCTTTTCTTCCTCTCCTTTCTCTCTTTCTATTTTAATAACAAGGAAGTTAAATTCACTTATTTACCATAGAAAGGAAACACTATGACCTAGTTAAACCTACAAAGAAATTAGCTTTGTCACCTTTTTTTCATGTATTCTTTTGTCAAGATTCTGCCCTTTGTCATTATGTAATATTATTCTTTTGCTTTAATAGTTGTTCTTGTTGATTATTGAGTCATATATATATATATATATATATATATATATATATATATATATGTGCAGGGAGAGAGAGAGAGAGAGAGATATTAATGAGTGAGTGGTTCCTTAAATGGCTGTGTGATGTTTTACTTAGAATATATAATATAATATAAATATAATACATGATATTGCCAATGAGACTAATAAAATGTTGAAGTCATATTAACAACACACTTTTTTAGTTTGAATATTAGGAAAATTTCTAATTTTAGTAGATAAGAGAATTCTGAATGTGATGGGGAACAAGTTAGCAATGGCGGATGTATACATTCTTTGTTGCCAGTTGGGTGTGACTTGTTGTGTGGGAATGAATTAAAATTGAGGTCTGGGGGTTGTATTTAGATATCTGTTCTGAAATTTGAAATCTTAGACTGTACTATCACTTTGACCTACTTAAATGGAAAAATACTAGTTTCTGGGAAATCACTGTATCTGTTCCTAAAATGTTTATTTCGGGCTCTCCAGGGACACTGTAGTCTTAGATAATTGTTTTACCCAGTGGTGTAGTATTTAAATGAAAGAGAAATCAAATTATGTAGTCTCACTGTTTAGACAATTGGATTTTCCATTGCCATAGCCACTCATTTTACACATATAAGTAAATATACATGTAAATATATGTAACACAGCAATACTTCATAATTTGATTTTAACAACTAGTATATTACTTAATTTCATATTAATTTGATTAATAGTTCCATGTTATAAACCATAGGCACAATTGATACTTTAAATTGTGTCACCAAGATACTTATTTTTCATTTAGTTCTTCTATTAATCATAATGAAAAACACTATTATAATTTCTCTCAAGATATTAATCTTATCAAGTTGGTACACATATGTGCGTATTCACACTTTGTCATTGTGGTAAGATAAATTTCCCATGGAGAGTATCTTCTGTAGGTGTTGCATATCTGTTTCTCTCATTCATTTTATGAATCTTTGCCTGCTGTTAAACTTTTTGAGTTCTATTGTTTTCTCTCAACCCCTAGTTCCTTTAATGACGAGCTTCTTTGGAACAGCTACAGGAAAAAAAAAAAAACTCTTTGAGATAGAATCTTATCACATGGATCTGTCAACTCCCAGTTCAGAGCAAAAATTTCTGATGGATAATTATAGGTGTCATTAAAGCTAAATCCATGATAGGATGTCAGAAATCTTATTTATGAGTGCTCGATTAATGCTGCAGGGGAGATTTCTGCTTTGCCTTGGAAAAAACATTTGAACTCTGCCCAGCTGCCTGAGTTTGCTCCTATGCCTTGTCTTGCCCCACTCCAGTTCTGCTTGAGAATCAACTGTGGAGCTTTTGAGGGGTACAGATAAGAGTAACTTCAGCCACTGGCATAATTTTTCTCAGCTAGTATTCATTATTAACTAGGATGGTCTAGTAGACTCAAACCATTCTATGAACATTAGACATAACATTAATTTGGACAGTTCTTTCAGTCAAGTTTATGATTATTTTACCAATGAAGATCCTGGAACTCAGAAAGTCTCTGGAGCTTGCCCAGGGTGACATACCAGTATTTTGTGAGCTCATAGTTTTAGCTGTCAATTTTTACTTTGATCTTTTACATGTGTGCACGTGTGTGAATGTGTGTATGTTTCATGTTTTATAAATTCTACTTTGTTTTTAGATATAACCTAAAACATAACCTGTGCTGGCTTAAGATTCTCAGAAACGTTGTGCTTCAGCCTCTTGAAGTACAGGGAATACACACATGAACCAACCAGCAGTATTCACTGTAATATCTTTAGGATATTACAGTGCCACATCCACTAGGATAACATCATAAAGAGCAAGTCAGTGCCTAGTTCCTCACTGTAACTAATTTGACTTGTTGTTAAATATGTATAAATATGTCTGTGCATGTATGCCTGTAACTACATCTATGTGTGCACTGCTCAGGGGGTCACAAGACAGCAATGGAGCCCTTGGAATTGGTGTTACAGGTAGTAACCATGTAGTCACCATGCTGGTGCTGGGCACTGAGTCCAAGTCCTCTGGAAGAGCAGCCAGGGTTCTCACTCTGAGCCGTTTCTCCAGCCTCATGAATGGCTTACTTGAATCACTTGATTTTCAAATATACTGGATAATGACTAAACACATAAGATAGTGTCTCCAGAGTGGACTTCCTGACTATGAACCTGATGGGAGCTCTCTCCAGTGTGGATTTCCTCACTCTGAATCTGGTGGATGGACTCTGAGAATATGTCCTGGAGACAGGTTCTCTGGTGTTTCTGAAATGAATACTGCCTACCCTCTTGGATAAAAAGATATATTAATGCCTATATTACCAATTAAACTGAAACAAAGACTGTAGGAAGCCTGGAAAAGTATCCCAAGGATACAGGTTGTCATTGAATCCACTGACAAGACACTAAATTAATGAAATACTAGAAAGACTCCAGAATATTGAAAACCACAAAGTCACAAGAAACATTTGTTGAAAACCACCCTGGGAAATAATCTCGTTTGACTACTCTCCTAGATGATAAAACTAGACATATAAGATATACCTCTTACCTTTTTCTAGGATAAATAGTTTTGTTTGTTTATGGATGTTGAAAATATTTAAACATTAAGCTTATATTTGGGGAAGTCAAATACCAGAGGACTACTATCAGTCATTAACCTTTTATTTTAGTGGTGTAACACAAACCAAGGAAGGGGGATAGTTTTCCTCTTTCTAACTACATCTCAGCAGTATAACGTGTATAGGCGGTGGATCTGTACAATGGCTCCTCTTCCATTGTTGACTACCTACCTGCAAGTGTCTTTGCTAGGGTTGGCGGAAGCCTCTCTCAGAATTGGCAGATATATTGGGAAAGGTGAAGACTACATGGTTGATAGGTTTGCTGGGTAAAATAGTCTGGGTTGGCATCTGTAGTCTTCTGGAATTTAGAAGAAGGACACTGTTCTAGGCTGTTCTGGCTTTAAAGTTTCCATTGAGAAGTCAGCTGATGTTCTGATGGAGTTTTCCTTTAAAGGTGATACATTCTTACAGGTTTCAATGTCCTCTCTTTTTTCTCTATATCAAATGTTTTAATTGTAACATGATAGATATAAGAAGTTTCTTTTCTGATCATGTCTACGTGTATCTGTATAAACATGTCCGTCTCTAACTTGGTCTCTAATTTGGGGAAGTTTTCATCTATGATGTATTGAAGTTTGGTTTGTACCATTAACCTAGATGTCTTCTCTGTCTTCTATGCCCATCATTCATAAAATTAGATTTTTTTATGTCACACTGAATAGAATGACTGTGTAAACCTTTTGGTCTTTTTTTTTCATATTATTTTGGAGTGATTAAACTCATCTACTATATTTTTGAGTTCTGATATTCTATTTGATATATTCCACTAGTGAGGCCTCTTCCTGAGGTTTCTAGTTGGATTGTTGAGATTGTATTCTGTCTTCACTTTAGTCTGTGTTTCCTTTAGTAATTCTGTCTCTTCACTGAATACAGTATTGAGATTCTAGGTTTTCTTTATTATTTAATTCAGTCTTCTAGTTGCATTTTCTTGGACTTGAATGTGGAATTTATTCCTGCTCCCTTTATGTGCATTAAGATATCTGCTGTTTTTCTTTAAACTCTTTGAATTTGTTTATTATTTTTATATTTGTTCTTTCAAATTTATGTCCTGTTCTCCAGCTAGGTAATTCTTATTGGAGAACATATCTATAGGACTGGTGGCAGTGGGTTCAGGCGGTGGTGGCACACTATCTTGTCATTTTATATTGTTTGTATTTGTGCAATGTGACCTTAGCTTGTATTCTTTTGTGGCTGATTGTGTGGGGTAGATTGTAGCCTGCTTCTGTCAAGTGGATATTTAAATTTGGCTCTGGTTTTGTCTGCTCAAGCTTGGTTGATTTCAGGTCAGATATAAAGAATTAGAATGTCAGTTCTTTGGATATCCAGTGTTGATATTTGAATGACTGATTGGGATGATTCCAGCTATATGGTAACCATGAAAATCTCTGAATACAACCTCTGACTGGGCTTTTCTAGGCTGGTGTGGGAGTTGCCTTACCTAGGCTCTACTTGGCAGTGTAGACTGGTGCAGGTAGGCTGGAATCTGGAGCACTAACCAAGCTAGGCTGTCACGGGCTATTTACCTGGTTTAGACTGCTGCAGTAGGGAAGGTTGTAGGAGACTCTCCACACTTGGTACTTACAAAAAGCAAGGCCTGAGGGTTTGCAATCAGGTTTGTATATTCAAAATACGAGCCTGTGGATGGCATTTACAATTTGAACCATAATAGGTATTGCTACTTCCTTATCATAGGTGAGAAAAGTAAAGCCTGGAGGTTAATTATATTTTCCAAAGTTATACAGCCAACAATCAGTAAAGAAATGCTTTGAGCTAATTCATTTTAAACACATATATCACTTCCTACTACTTATATACCAATCTCTTGCTAGTAATGGAATAAACAGAAGAGTAACCCGAGGTCAGATGAAAGTAGCGTGAATTGATTTTTCATACTCTGCAGCACTGGGTTTCTATCACTCTGACTTGTAGCATTCTCTTACTTGTATCTGTATACCCACCACTCTCATTTTCTCCCTTTTATCAAATTCTGGCACAAGATATCCAGGAAGTTGCTCACAGCATGGCAGAAATGACTAAATAACTTGTTTTCCAGTTTTAGGAATTATTTATTTATTAAAATGGATCATTCCACAGCTAAACATAATAAATTTCTGGTTATGGGGCAATAAGACACTTTTTGAATGAGTTTATATGAAAGAAGACACATTACAGATTCTTCTACTATTATATCATCAGACTATTACTGCTGCAGTCTGGGTAGGTGGCATATCATGATAGAAAGCAAGGTCTTTGGATTCAGTGTAGGAAGTCAATCTTTGTTATGCTTCTATTGTTCATGTGACTTTAATTTTCCATCTTTAAAATGAATTTAAAATGCCTCACTCATGTATTGTGAACATTAAAGATGTATGACACAGAATAGCTGTGTGGTGAATGATGTGCATAATGTGCCCAGTAGAGAGTCTCGGAACATAGAAAATAGTGAATAGCAAGCAAGCAATGGTCAGGTCAGACTAGAGCCAGGACAGTGTACGATAGCAGGAGATGAAAAGTCAGAGGCAAGCATGAAGAAGGTTGAGCTTGGTTAGTGATTTCATGGACTCAATGAAGAGACATCCCTCTGGGCACGTGAGCAGAGCATTTCTAGGAGGGGTTAACTGAGGAGAAAAAGCTGTCCCCTATAGTGGGTATCACCTTCCGGGATCAGAAGAGAAAGCATTGCTCTTTCCTTGCCTGCTTTCACTTCTTGCTGGTGACCATCTAGTTTGGATGCTACTGCTGTTGCTTCCATTATCCTTCACCGATTTCAATGTCTTTGGTTTTCCATCAGACTTGAAGCAGGATAAAAAAAAAAAAAAAAAAAAAAAAAAACAAGGCAAATGATGAGGACACCGAGAGTGAAAAGAGCTCCTCATTCGAGTGTAGACTGTAGGTGAAGCATTTCCCCGACTGCGAACTGAGGATGCCAGCACAATGTACAATTGCTATGAAGGATGCCCACATGCAGTAGCCTTTTTACACAGAAGTATCTTCAAATAAAAATACTAAAATAGTAATAAACTTGAATTCAGTACGGGCTTACATGAAGCAGAGCTAGAGCTTATTAAAAAGTCATTGCTAACATATTTAAGAACAGGGGTCAGTAGCAAGGCACTCTGGGGAAGAGTGAGGCATACCCAAGTGTGGTTGTGGGTTTCTCAAAGAAGATCAGACTCATTGTATTTACAATAGCTATGCATATACCATTTTGGTGGATTTTGAACCTGCTATTTTCAAAGGATTTTTGAGAAATTTTCATGAGCCTTCTTTAGGATATTTCCCCACAGACTAAAGACTGGTGACTCCCCAAGGATATTCTAGGTCTTCAGCATTAATGTGACTGCTAAAGCATTCAGGCTGGTATACTGGGCTACTATCAGGTTCTCTGCCTCTCCAGCACACAGACTGTCATTGTCTGGCCATACAGCCACTCTGGATAAAAGCTATCCTACTAAATACTCTACCAATTAGCAAAATCATTAACATCATATTCTAATCCAAACCAGATCTTTGAATCATAGATTTATATGGTTGTTGGGAAGGAAATAATGTATTTGGGTTCTATATACTAAAAGTACACATTCTATTCTTGTCATTGTAACAGGCAAGGGGGCATCTACTGTGGTAAGGTGGTATGGATGGCAGCAGTATGACCATGGCAACATGTGAAAGATGAGACCTTGTTGAAACCATAGCCTGGACAACTGGCACAGGAAATAATAGGGAATTAATTACATTTTGGGTGTAGTGATCACGTGAAATACTAACAACATGAGTTGTTATGACTTTTGGTCACTTTTGTGTTGTTGAACTAACAATTATGAGTCTGTTAAAGTACAACAGCTTGACTATTTTCTATGGATTCCCTTTAGAAAGCAGAGACAATACAAAAGTGGCGAGGTGATGCGCTGAGGAGAATTTGGTGACATGTTAGGATGGTTTTTGCTAATCATTGTACACTTCAGAATTAAGACATTTAAATCTGGAACCATGAATATGTAAGGGAAAGTTTCAAGCATGAGGAAAGTAAATGTGTCAAAACAATATGTGTCTGACATAGATTGCTTAATTAAATAGTCTTATTTGTTGAGAATTGTGATTCATGCATTCATAAGTGGTAAACTTTATGTGGGAGACTGGGTTTTATTGGGAAAGGAAACATATTTCTCATTGTTCTTCCTCATGGATCATGACACGGGAGTTTCTGTCATGGGTCTGCATAGGAAATTTCACCAGTTCAAAGTGAAGAGACATTTCTATTCTCCGTGTTTCAGCTATGGTATGTCATCAAGGGAAACAGATGAGTAGCCTAGGAGCTGGCCATTATATATGTTCTGGATTGCTGAGTCCTTAGAGAATCTAGGACATCATTCCCTGGGGATAGTAGGATGTTCCAAACTTGTTTAGATATTCCTTTTAATAATCATGGTGGCCTTCCTCCCTCTCTCTGCTAAGCTTGCCTCTGCTTCACTCTAGAGAAATGTGAGGATGACTCACAAAAGACCAGTCTGCGTTGTATCCAGCCCTAGGGGGCTGGTGACATCTACTTTTTCATTTCCCCTAAGGAAACAAAATCAACAATAATTCATATGCATGGCCCACTGGCCCATCCTTGAGTTAGAAGTTAGTGCTCCAACTAGCTTCTCAACATGATTCTAAGCTGACCTCCTTACATACTAAATCACTTAAAAACCAACAGGATTACTTTGTAATTTTAATTGCTTTTCTTTTTGATAGTGTTTATCATAAACCATTCCAAAACTGGGATGTATTGAAATCATAAAACTATGAGTGACTGTGAAATGATGATTCTAGGGAAAATATAACCTTTATCCTCTCACATTACTTATTGTATAAGGGCAATTGCTGTAAATTGTGATTGTAGGGAGTTGGGATGGTGCAGATCCGGAACAAAATTATCATGGCCTATTTTTAACCTCATAATTGCTTAATTATCATACTTGCTTAAAATGATATTGACCTAATTAAAATTATATAATATTGCTTAAAATTATCATGGCCTAATTTTAACCCCATAATAGCTGTCCATTGCCAACATCTGTGTTTGATCTAATACTCTGGTTGACTACTAGGTAAACCATTTCAGAATGTACTGAGACTAGTTCCTTCTACCGGGCAAAGACTAAGAATGCCATGAGACACATCTGAAGCCTACAGCAGAGACCCTGCCTTTCTGTCCCCCGCTTGCTTGCTGTTTCCATAGACATGTTTTAAAATGCTTTGACTTATGACTTTTTTTGTTCTCATACTGTAAAAGTTTCATGGAACCGTTACCCTATCAGAACATGGAACTGAGATAACCTAAGTCTGTGTTCTCTAGCTATGATCACTTATATTTGGTTCCAAAATAAAAGGTCTCCTGTTCCCTATGAGAAAAGAACTGTTTCTGCATCAAAAACGTCCAATCTGTGTGTGTTTTCTTAATATATTCCCTCTGTGTATGAGAGGCTTCCACACTCTTGAGCACTCTTGGCATTTTGGACACAGTCATCTTTCTGCCACTAGAGGCTGACCTTTGGATTCTGGGATGTTTATAGAATTCCTGGCTTTTCCTAACTAGATAAAGAAATTTCTATTCTCAGCCACATACTCATAACAAGAAAAAACAGTTTTCAGCATTGCCAGTGATTGGAAGTGGGGTGCCAAGGCAGCACTTGCTGAGAAGCAGCATTAGCCATTCTAACCAAGACCCAAGTTGGTGTTACAAATTTTCAGTCTACTAACTTGCTATGAATCAAGACTCTAGCTTCAACGTACCAGGAAAAGTGACATTAAACCTGAAGCAAAGCAAAACCAAACAACAACAATAACATCATCATCATCATCATCATCATCATCATCATCATCATCATCATCATCATCATCATCATCATCAACATCATCAACATCATCAACAACAACAAAACCCAGAGTACAAGCACAGCAGCACTCAGTGAGGAGCACTAAGAAGTCATATTCATATTAGTGTTTTTATTCTAAGGCAAAACGGAGCTGTGAGGGATGGTTACATGAGGCAGTCACTCCTTGAGTTTCATGTTCTCATCTACAAGATTGGCATTATCACTCCCGCTTTGCAGTGATTTTAATATGCTGGTCAACATAGATTCATTTATTTGCGTGTGTGATATATTATGCTTGAGGTACTTTTGTAGGGGTAGTGGTGGTTAGAAAAATAAATAGTAAAAATGTACGCAATTAGCCATTGAGCTGAACACTTTGAAAGATACTAACAAGCATTTTGGGTTGGAATTTGAGGGTGATAGGTCTGTCAGGAAAGGCTTCTTTGGGAGATGGTTGAGACCTGAGAGTTGAAGTGTGACCCACAAGCCTCTGGCCATTTTCACATTCTGTGTCTACTTTGTTACAAGTTTAAGAGCTATCTTCAGAACTAAATCAAAACAAGCTTACTGCTTTGAAAATGCTATGCTAAACACATCAGGAGAAGGGGATAGCTTGCTGAGTCCCACAGTATACATCCCAGTGTCCGACCATCCCCTTTAGACTTAAAGTAGGGACTTTCTTTGCTGTTAATTTTACTCTTGGGAGCTGTCCAACTTCTTATTGCCGCATTAAAATATAAACCGACTTTAAAAAATAATGAAGGAAAGATTATGCAGGCAGTTGTCAAGGGACTACTGGAACTTAGTCCTGAGATTTTGTTGTATCAAACTCTGAAGATCTTAATCTGTCCCCTCAAGGTTTTTCTTACTGCACACCAGTAGTGGAAAGAGAGGGAATTAATCAGAGTGAGTGAGTGTGTTCATCACTATTGTGAGCTCAACACAGAATGAAACACCTTGGGGGATAATGAGAAGACTTGAGACAATCTCACTGCCCTAAAGTTGTCGAATTTAAAATGCAAAGGCAATCACATATGAAAGCATCAAGACATTTAAAGCAATATCTGAGGACATGGAATCATCTTATGCTTCCAAAGAAGGGCTTAGTTGTTCAATAAACAGGGTAGATGATAGCCAGGAAGTCAGGGAAATGTGCCTGGGAGAAGAGGAATTGGTGCTAAGGTTTGGAGTGACAGCTGATAGAGAACAGAAGAATTGAGGTCACGGATGTGTGAAAGCCTGTGTTGTGTGGATAGCACTTTAGTATGAAGCTAAGGCATGTTAAGAATGTATCTGAGTGGCTCTGATAAAGAAGCTCTGAAACTTGGGATATGAAAAGTAATAGATGACTTTGGAGGTTAAGACACAGAACATCTGAGAAGTGGAATCCCAATGGCAGATTCTTGAAATAGAAGTGATATGGGGAAAATCATGTAAGTTGCTCATAGGATTTGGAAAGAATGGTTCTCCTCAGCTCCCACCCCAGGAGAGATCCTGTACAATGTGGGTAACACCTGTCCACATCTCTATGCCTGGTCCACTTTCTGAGTTATATTACACAATAAGAAAGTGCCTTGTTGGTTTTTAGTTAAGTCCATGGGAACTGTGGCCACCATTGTTGTCTTTTTGTCCCATGCTGTCTTTTTTTGTCAATTATCTTCTACAGAATTCAGGCCAAATACCTGAGTCAACTTTACCTTGCTACTGATAAATTTTTGCACTGACTACCAGAGTGCTTTGCGCAGAGCTTGTCCAGAGGTCCGGTGGTACCTTGTCATCTCTAGGATCTTATATGCATCTGGTTTGACAGAATCCAGTCTGATGAAATAACTCCACAGATGGATCAACTCCACAAGACAAGGAATTGAACCCATCACTTAAATCAGTGGGGGAGTTTGATCAGCCTTAATTTTTAAACTCCTACCTGAGTAGAGATCTTGCAATCATGTTTCAAGTCATCCTGTGTCTTTCAGGGTTCCCACAGAATGCCATGAAACCTTGATACCTAGTGGCTGTGTAGTTAAGTCCCTTAAGGACCGTGTGGGAGGTAGATGATGCTTCTGCTTGTGCTGAAAGCACTGGGTTTGTGCTTTTCCATCATAGCCTTTAGATGAATTTTTAAAAAGTGGTGTTTAGTAGCCTTTCAGGGCTTCCTTTCCTTTGTAGCAGGACTGTAGTGTCTTGAACTCAGCTGTGTCTCCTCAAACCTTCAGCTTTTCTGTATTTTCTGCAAGGCCTGTGCTGTGTGTTTTTTTGAGGAGTTGCTCTGCATTTTTCCTTAGGTTTCTAACGCAGTGAAGATCCACAAAGACCGCCTTTTGATTGATGACTGTATTTAAGAAGCTATTTAAGTATTATTAGGTTCCCATGTTCTTTTTGCTCAGGATCAGCTTTTAAACTGCTCCTTCTCAGCATCTTCATTCTGACAAGGAACGTTCTGTTTGCATTTCATTTTTATTTTTAGGCCTTTGCAGAAGAGCCTGCCTTAACCAGCCCTATGCTCTACCCAGAGGGGGGCAGAAGAGTGTCAGAATTCAAGTGTTTATCTCATCATTATTCATCCAGCAAGGGAGGCATGGTGGTCCATGTCTTAGGTACTCAATGTACATGGCTATGTTATAAGAAGTACAGTAGTACCCTCAAGGAGTTCATATGTTTGCAACGTTATCATGAGTTATAGTGATAATTGTCATAAAGGGGAAGTATCAGGAGCCGTTAGCACATTCAGAGTGTAGACAAAACCATCCAAAAAACTTAGGAAAGAGAACAATATGCCTCAATTGTACTTCTGAATATTATTTCTGTTAGACTTCTATTTCAGTAGCATTTGAGAGGATGTTGGCTTGGAGTAGAACCAGCTGTGAAGATAGAATAGTGAATAGTGTCTACTTATGACAGTAATTAGGTTAACAATGGCAGGACTTAACAATTATGAAGACGTGTGTACAAGGGAGAAGGAAGAAGTAAATGGGATGTGCCAGTTTCTTGGCACCGCACTGAAAGTGAGGAAAGGAAAATTTGATGTGAGGAAAGGTAAGAAGAACCTTTACCTTTCAGGTCAACAGGAAGAAGCCACCACCCATCAGTCCATCTCAACTCCTTTTTACCCTCACAGAAAGCATCTCAAATTCTAATCACCAATTGGCGTGAGTATTGCTTCCTCAAGAGGAAATGATACTCCCAAACAGGAGAAGTAATTACTCTAAACTCTATTCATGATGGCCCCTGTGGCAAAATTGTTTTCTTTTTTGTTGTTGTTGTTTTTTTATATATTCCCTTTAGTTTATTGCTTTTTAAACATTTCCTACCCTTCTGAGCATGTGTGGGTTAGCCAGTGTCCAGTCATACATTACTAATATGTTTATGCTAGTGTTCTGATAGTTCATTCCTCCTACTTAGGAAGTGTGATATTTTTTTTAGCATCTCTAGAAACCATTGATTTTTAACTTGAGAGATTTCATCTTTCATACTGTCTTTAGTAGGGGCTGAAAATTCCTCTCATCCCTCTGTAGCTGCAGCATTTGGCTCAAGTACTCAGATTTTAGGACTCTGCCTGAGAGCTTTAAATGAACTCTTGACTAAGACACAATTTCTTTCTTGAAGGGTTGTAGAGCCTTAGGTATCTGGGAGATGGCAGATCAGGGTCAACAGGCAGATCAGAGCAAAGGCAACAACTGAGTCAACGGCTTAGTGAGTCATCTCCAGAACACTTCTTTATGATGTTATTTGAGATTCTTGATGTTCTGTGCTACCAGATCTCATCACTACCAGTTACATAATCCAACATAGTTGCTCTGTTTTACTGTGTTCAAGTTGTTTTTCTGTCACTTGTAACGAAGAACTCTTTCAAATGCAGCATTCTAAGATAGAGATCAGCAGACAGAATTAGTGTCTGATGGTAATGAATATTTATTTAGCTCTTCCTGTGTGTTGGGTGTCATGACAATCAACATGAGTTATCTAAGTTTAAATATCCCAACAACCTTAGGATAGGCATATGATGATCTCCTAGAACCAATGATTCTGACTCAGAAGGGTCATCTAAGGCCATAGAGCTAAGTGTCGAGTGGTGGCAGCCTACTTCCATTAGGAGTCTATGCTTAAAGCTTCACAAGAATAAAAAGAAAATTCTGTTTTAAAAGAGGCCATGAATTTAAAAGAGAGAAAGTATGAGTAAATGGGAGAGCTAGGAGGAGGGAAAGGCAGATAGAAATGATGTAATTATAATCTCAAGAAGAAAAGAAGAAAAAATGTTCAACCTTCTTGAATTAAAAAAAGAGATATTCTAGTTAAAGAAGCATCTTATGAATCACAAGCCCTTTAGGCTTTTTTCAATATTTTCCATATAATAGGAAGGGGAAGTAAGCAAGCAAAGGCATCAGTTATACAGCCTAGATTAAGTCTTGCACATTACACTGTGTGATACCTAACATTGACAGATTTGACTATATATATAAAAAATCCTCCAATCTATATAGCCATGAAAAGTTAGTGATACATACGCTGCCAGAACAATCAGTCCCACCATGTATAGTCTTTGGTTGGTGGTTGAGTCCCTGGGAGCTCTGAGGGTGCTAGTTAGTTCATATTATTGTTCATCCTAAGGGGCTGCAAACCCTTCAGCTCGTTTTGTCCTTTCTCTAACTCCATCAATGCAAAGTCAATCATCAATGGGAGGAGAGGCCCTTGGCCCCGTGAAGATTCTGTGCCCCAGTGTAGGGGAATGCCAGGGCCAATAAGTAGGGTGGCAAGCATGGGGAGGGGGAAGGCAACAGGGGTTCATTCTTGTTGTTTTTGTTTGTTTGTTTTTTGGATGGGAAACTGGGAAAGGAGAAACCATATGACATGTAAATAACTAATAAAAATAAATTAAAAAAAAGAAAAGTCAATGATAACAGAGATAATTGCATCCTGCTCAGTACTGTACAGCCAACAACCTTCATGATATCTCAAATTAATTCTTTCATAGGATTGCAAACTTGGCATGTTAAGACAATGGGTTCCTGACTCCAAATGCCACCTCAGCCTGTTCCCCTTGCTGAGTTCCCCATTTTGGCTAGTGGAAGCACCAGGTTCTTGCTTTCTCAATGTCTAAGTGTATGAAAGTTCACTGAGATCCCTCTCTTTTCTTCTTCCCCATTTATCAGTACATTGTCAGCTATGTATTTTTAGCTATTTCTGGAAAACACTCACCATCCTTACTTCATCGATTTTGAAGATATATGATGCTAGTAAGTATAATAGGACATATACTCTTTAAGTTTCTCCTTCATCTCTCTGATTCTTTCTGTGGCTACTGACTTCTCATAACTGAATTACCAGCTTCACCATCAGTCTTCCAATATCTCTTTCTGGATCACCCAGGCACCATTCTCCACCCTTGGATATTTTTGGTCGCTTCACCTTCCTTATAGCCTTTATTTCTCAAAGCACAAGGTGCTTCTAAATACTGATGTTCTTACTTATTACTTGTATTCTCCACTCTCACAGCATGAGCTTCTTGACCTGGCTCCCTTAGTACAAGCCCATATTACCACCGGCAAAGCAATGTTAGACATTTCAGAGTTTGCTTCACAATATAAAACATGTGGACAAATAGACTCAGACAAGGAAGGGGTAGAGAAAGGCAATCAGATAGCTTTTCCTCACATTGTCTATCTATACCCCACTGTATATCATTGGGTCTTATTCTCCTAGTGTGTCAAGGAAGAGAAGGGTGGTAATTATTACTTTTTCCACAGAATTGACAGAATTACAGACCTTCAATTGCAAAGAACACTGGTAATGTAAATATACAGGGATAATCACTCATTTGTGACCCATGACTCAAGAGGCAGGTGCCTAGAGATCTGGAGAAGTGACAGTAATGACAGTGTTGGGGCTCAACAGAGCCTACCAGGTACATTTGCATAGCAATTTTTTCACACCAAGTGAAATATCTAAATTTGTTGTAGGGATATATTCAGCAGTGTGGAAGGAAGCTTCTGCAAGACTGGAAAAATATTTCTAACTTCAGCATCCATGCTAAGGTGCACCTTTTTAGTTAAAGGTTCACTGTTTAGGGTATTTTTCACTCTTTTATGGCTGACAAAATTAAATCATTGGTCAGAATAATTACATGTAAATGCTGCTTGGCTATTAGTCTCAAGGGCTCAATTTTTGAGCCATTGTTGGCATCTCAAATGTCTCAAATTACACAGAGGGCATGAGAGTACATACAACATCTTCTTCTAAATAGGATGTGAAAGACACCAGTCAGGACAGTGGCAGCAAATGCTGAAGACGGGAGATGCTGCTTGAGTTAATGAGATTACCTAAATTAATTTCATAGACTATTGTAAGGAGAAGAAAACATTTCACAATAGAATTATCACCTGAATATAAAAGTTCATTAGTTCAAAACCATTGCTTTTGAGAGGTCTGTTTTTGTTTCCTACCCTCTCATGTGCTCATAGCCTTTCAGGGCCCATGAGACAAGGCACAGAGTGAGAAAAGGAAAGTCCAGGCTTCGGCCTTGTCTCTATCGGTGTCTTACCCTCTGAGCCTGGGAAGCCTGGGTTACCTTCTGTGAACATCACTGTTCTTTCCTGTAAAAATAAGGCTGCATTGCCCTGAGAGCATCCCCAAGGGTTTGAAAGACGGAGTTGATATTTTAGCATCTTGCAAAGCTGAAGATGCTATGCCTATGTAGAACTGTGCTCTATGTTGTCAGCATTTGCTGATACTGACCTTCCTAATGCCATTTCTACTCATTTTATTAATGGAAAAGGATCCTAAGCATACATTTGGACTATTATTTCCTTTATATTATTCCGCATAGTGTCGTTTATCTTTTCTAAAGTCCACATCACTGGGACCAGCAAGTTGGCTCAGTGAGTAAAAGCACTTGCTGCTCACACTGTGGGTCTGTGTTTGTTTACTGAGCACCACATAGTTGAAGAAGAGACACAACTCCTAAGATGGTTCAGTGGTTAAAGGCGCTTCTTGTCGCTGAGTCTGAGGATCTGCATCTGATCCTTGAAATCCACATGATAGAAGGACAAAGCTGACTACCAAAAGTTGTTTCCTAACCTCTATACATGTACTGATGCACATGCATGTGAGCACCTACATGCATGGAGGTGTGCTCAAGCATGTGGGTATGCACATGCTCGCAAGCACACACACACACACACACACACACACACAGATGCAGACACAAAGATACAGAGAAACAGAGAGAGTGAAAGAGACAGAGACAGAGAACACAGAGAAATATAGAGATACACAGAGAGAAAGAATGACAATGTGAAAGAATAATAGAAGATACTCACTTGTCCTAATTAGCTGAACTAGCTGTTAAGTCTGAAAACCACAACAATGACCAGCCTGGCAAGATCCCAGTGGTACTTACATCTTAGAGGTAAGCAATCTGTCTAATCGTGTAATTGAGATTAAAGCCACCTCAACATGAAGGAACTCATGCTTGATTCTGTGAATCTAGCCAATACCCCTAGCCGAAGAGTTCACAGGCACTAGAGGACAATCAACTACTACCATTTTCCTAAACCTATATAATTTCTACTTGTAATCTAAATACTTAATCTTATGCCAATAAATAAATATACTTCTTATCTTGATTGAATTTTTGTCAATTTGACCACAGCTGGGAAGAAGAACCCCAGTTAAGAATATGCTTCCAACAGATTGCCCATAGGCAAGATGTGGTATAATTTCTTGATTAATGACTGATTTATGGAAGTCTATATAATTGGGTGTAATGCCATATTTGGGCAGATGGTCTTGTGCTATAAAAATAGCAGGATGCTGGCAACTCTGATGACTGTGCTGGTGACTGAGCAGCTGACCTTCTCCTCATACTGCAAGTACTGCTTCCTGTGGGATGGGAGAATCCAGATGCCTTTCCATTCTCCCCGATGTACTTATATAGTAGAACACCTCCATATCACATATCTTCTGCTGCAGTGCCCTCCATTCTTATCAAAGGTCTGGAGCTGCCAAACCCCAGTACCCTCTACTTAATCCTTTCTGTCTTTGAAAATGACCTTGTATTTGTTTTTGTGGTGCCAGGAATTGAACCTAATAGGTCCTCACACATGTTAGACAACCAATCATTCTATTACCAAGCTGTAATATTATCATCATCACCATCCATCATTATCATTGGGGGAGTCTGTTTACTCAGCCTCCCAAGTACTGGGATTACAGGTTTTTGCCATCATTCCCAGCTCCCACTGTGTTTACAAGGTAAATAAAATCAGCAAACTTTTGGCATGGTGGCAACATAAAAAAAAAAAAAAAAAAAAAAAAAAAAAAGCAGGATGAACAAGCCATGGAGAGCACTCAGTGAGCAACATTCCTCCATGGCCTCTGCTTCATTTCCTGTCTTCAGATACCTGCCCTGAGTTTTTTCAGTCATAGTCTATGACTTGACAAAAAGTAAGATGAAATAAACTCCTTCTTCCTCAAGTTGCTTTTGGTCATGGTCTTTTTCCAAACAACAGAAACTCTAACTAGAACATCTCTCATCAATGAAACTTTGTTTTTTCAGTGCAAAGAGACTGCAATAGATCCACAACTGGTGAAAATTCAGAGAATAAGTGACCTTGGGCTGCATAGCTCAACATCTATACCACAGGCCTCTACACTTCAGGCCTCTACAGGCTCAAAGAGTGTCACAGAAGAGGAAGCCAAAAGATTGCAAGAGTCAGAGGATCAGGACAACTGCCATCATGTAGCATCTTGTGTGTAGAACTGGAGACTGCTCCCATGATATTGCAACCATATGGTTGCTTGATAAGATATGTAAATAACCATACCAGCTGACATGTTAAGGTGGGTGGAGGGAATGTCTCAAGGCCCCACCAATAGTTCAAGAGCTTCAGGCAGTCAATGGATACTAAGGAAGGAAGAATCAGTTATTTTTCTTGGGAACACCCCCCTGATAGGTACCCATACCTAAGTGGTCAGCTCAAGGCCCATGTACATATGAGCAATACTAAATAGACTCAGTAAGTGGTATGTGTGTAACAATAGCAATTAGACAAGAAAGGGCTATGAATCCAAGAGTGAGTGAGTAGGGACTTTGGAGACCAAATATCATATTATGAATTCCAGCCTCCATCTCTTTCTAAGGAGAGTGATAATATTGGTAGTAGCTTTATATGCTTTTGGGACTCAGCAGAATCTAAGAGCCTAGGAGGCACACCCAAAGCCCTGCCTTCAAAGTGCTAAGGGAGAAATAGGCAGTCATAAGATGGGAACTGGAGATGAATATGTAGCTAATTATTCTGAGAATACCATGGGGTAATAAGTGACAGTATAGCTAACAATTCATCTCTTGCCATATAGAAGAAAAGCAAGGAATGTATTAAGGAGAAGTGTTGACAATAAAGGTGAGGTGACAGTACCTTCAGTCCATTGTGAGGTCTTGGATTTTTTACTACCAGTCTCTTCCAACCAAAAGCACTGCAGGGAGGACAACTTAGGTGCATATGATTTAAACTGGGACAAAGACTAACTAGGGCTAAAGCTCACTGCTGGGTTCCTGCGTTTGGGTAGAGCAGCTTGGCCTTCCCCAATTCTGGTTTTTCTAGCAGGTAAGGCAGACATTTCTCCAGGTGCCATATGCTAATGACACACAGTGCTCTGTAAATGGTAAATATATATGAAAGGAAATTGTTCATGAATAAATGACAAGTGTTCACCACAATGACCTTTGCAACCTCCTATGACCCCTGGAGGAGCACAGTTCAGAAAGGGTAATCACTTTTTATTGAGATGCACAACTTTCCCCTTAAATTCATTAAAAGTTTCTGAAACAAATAAATAAAACATAATTGATACAGATCCAACCTCCTTTTTTTTTTCCTGTACATCATTAAGAAGCTGTAATTGCTTCCCAACCCCCAGGAAGCTCTCGTCTCCAAGAATAAAGTGTTAGAATGTGACTCCCTAGCAATTGTTATTATTTGGAAGAATTAATTTACTCTAATTAGTTTTAAGCCTATTAACAGAAATAGAAAGCTGAACAAGGGAAGAAGAGAGCCTGAAACAACATTTTTTTTTTCAGCTGGTCATAAGAATTCTACAATTCTACATAAGAATTAACATTATCATCACTGCTAACCAAACCTTGTTCAAAGTCATCTACATCACAGATAAATCAGGATTTAACTACTTCACTTTCTAAAACCTTCTTGTTCTTCCTTATTTCCTAGAAGTAAGAAATATTCTATAATTTCCTTCTTCCAGTAGAGATCATTAAATAGAGTCCCAAGAGAGCCCTAAACCATAAAAAATGATACTTGGGTTCACAAATGGCTGGTTATGTTTAGATTCCTGCTTGGGATGATTCCTAGGGTTCAGGCTCTCTTACCTACATGTGTGGGTTCTGCATCCTTAGTCACCATAGGTACAAGACCACAATGACAGAAAGAAAGCAATGTCAACATGTTCCTTTATCTGTATCTTTTAAAAATAGCATCTTCATGTAGAGTGAAAGACGTATCATCTTGATTGTCTTGGGAGGCTAATACACCGTATGGCTTAGTCTCTAAGCAGGCTGCTGAAGGGTTACTTTGACGAGCAGAGGCCAGAGTCCTTATACAGAAGTTCTTTGGGAGACACAGGCACAGCTCTCACCATCAGGGTAAACTGGCTGCTAAAAGTAGAGTTTATGAATGCAGACATGAATTTGTTGGCATGGGGAGAGTTGGGGCTTTTAAACAAAAGAATGGCAGATAGAGAACCATGATACTCCATGGAATATGAAGTATCTATCTCAGGAGTAGAATGATGTAAGGAAGAGAAGCCAAGAGATTTTTTGGTAGGGATGGGAAAATCCAGACAGAAGGGCAGTTGAGGGGTCAGGAAGATATGAATTTGACATGTTTCTGTGTTGGGATGATGAGAATGCAGTGAAGATATGATGCAGTTACAGAGACTCAAATACTTGGAGCTTAGATAGGCAACGAGCCTTCTGATAGCAGTACTTGAGTTAGGGAGATTCCCAGGGCCTGTGACAATCAGTGAATTTCATTTTAACTGAAAAGTGTGAACACTATTTTTAAAAATGTCTAACCTCTATGAAAACTACTCTATTGTATATAATTCAGACATCAAGTTTTGGTGAATCAGACACTGACCAAACTCATATGGGGGTTGAATTAAGAAGGAAAGACATACAGGCTGGTCGTGGGGGTTAAAGACCATGTCCATACAAGGCCATGTCCAACGGTGAAGCTGCCGTCCAGTTCCAGAAACACTGCATAAGCATTTCGTAAGGAGAGCAGCATCTTTAAGTCATCTGATTCCAAATTCCAAAAAACAATTCAGAAACAGAGATCTTAGGGAAACATCCAGATTCCTCAATTGTATGATTCTGTTTTTTTTGTTTTTTTTTTTATTCTTGCCATTAAAAGTCCAGATGGAACAACTCTGGGAATGTTTGCTGAGTTCCCTAATGGCTCTAGTTCGAAATCAGATGATTTAAACTGAGTTATTGCAGAATGACAAGGAATTGGTCAGTTGAAGCATTCTGAGCAAGCACTTTTTCAATGCCTGTAATTTTGTTAGCCCAATGATAGATTCTGGGGAGACATAAGCTATGCTACAACTCAGTGAGCAGCTCACCTCGCTGGGTCAGAGAAGAACTTATTTTGCCCATCAGTGTCAAATGAGGACACGTGGGAAAGCCTTAGAGAAGCTCTGGGCTTCACACAGACAAAGGGGAGCCAGAAGGAGCATCAAGAGCTAGAGAATGGTCTCTAACATGAATTTCCAGGTCAGCTGTTGTTATTCAGTAGGTTCTATGATTTGTCTAGGGAGGCAGACATGAGGTTTCTAAAATCAGGTGAAAATAAGTAAATGACAGGTGGGAGCTGGAAGAGAAATGCTCACTAGTGGTGTACTTCCACCACTTTTTCTATTTTATTCTTTAAAGAATTTCCCTGTCTCAGGGGATAGGCCATCAGTATCTAGCTAGCTTAAGAGATTGAGATCAATATAAATATACAAATTTACATTAGAAGATAGAGCATCTGTCCAAGATGGAGATACTCACTGAAGCTGGAGCATTTCATCTGGGGCTGGGTTACTTGGTCTAGGCAGACTAGTGAGAAAAGAGGATAAGAAAGCAGCAAGATACTCCGCTGGGAGAGAAAATGGAGACAAAATGGAGGAGGTGTTATGTCAGCAGGCTGACCTTTGGGATCCTGGAGTCTGTAAAGTCCAGACAATAAAGTCTGAATTCACTTTTTGCTTTCTGGATTGTTTTCCTCTTTATCGTTCTATCATATTTTTTCCATTTTCAAAAATCTCTGCCATTATCATTGAGGACTGATTTATTCGCTGAGAACTAAAGAAAATACTTTGTTCTGAGCTGGTAGCATCAGTTCATTTAAATGTGCCTTTTCCTAACAGGCAGAATGGATGGGTGAGACACATCAGATTAGCTTTGTTCAGTTCCTGCAGGAGCTGCTTCTGGGCCCAGATGAGCAGAAATGAGGACACACTTTTGCATTTCCTCTCTGAGAGGAGGACAGACGAGTGTAATAGCTTCACAGACACTACACAGCATTTGTCAGACTGCCATGCTTTGGGGATGGGTAGCTTTTGATGATATACATATACATATACATATACATATACATATACATATACATATACACACATACACATATACATACACATACATATACATACATATATACATACATGTACACATACACATACATATGCACATACATATACATAAAAAATTAGAAGTAAGATTTATCTTTTCCCCTCACATTTAGGCTGAATTCTACATCTTCTGCCTTCTGCCTTTTCAACCAATTCTCAGTGTGTTGAGTTGACAATGCCACAATGATTCTTCCCTAAGGATAACATGCAGGTTCTCATACCTAATAGAGAGTGCTGGGTTCTTACTAGAGACAACAGAGAGAAGGGAGAGACTGAAGAGAGAATGTCTACAGGAGAGCTCCAGAGGACACTGGCCTCCCAGATCTCTGAGACAGTCAGTGGTGACGGTGATGGAGTCACACAGTTCATTGAACCTAGGGCTCTCACATGAGTCTGCAGAACTAAGTTAAGATCTTTCCCTAGGGATACTGCCTTTCCTGTTAAGGCAGAAACTGTTTTCCTTGTGTGCACCTAATGGATGCACTAGATAGCAGTTAGAAATCTCAGTATAGAGAAAGCTAAAACAATAATGGTGCTTAATTGCTTTCTGGCTGACCTTGAAAATTTCCAACATTCCTTAGGTATTAAGTGCGCTCTTTCTTTTCAATTTCCGTTTCAAGGGTTCTGGTTCCTCCTTTAATAATAAACTCACCAAGCAGTGAAGCAATCTCAAGATTATTTCTCTGGGTTATCATTAACAGCTAATGTCATACAGATCAGAAAAGAGTGCAAATGTATGTTGGCTTGAGTTACAGAGGCGAGATTAAAACAAGCTCTTACCCAGGATAGTAAAATGGTCTTTTTCTTTTGTCCATCAAAGGCTACTCTCTCCGTATAGCTACTGAAATGCCCAACACAGGAAGTCTTTATCAATGGCTGATGTGTGGTCTAAAATAACTCCCACTTGGGTTTATCACACACATTGGGAATATATTATTTTTAGGATATTGGGCTTTGTGCTTGGGGTGGAGAGATAAATAGACCATATTACAAGTATCCCCTGACAGAACAGAAGGATAGTCTAAGAAACAAGGTATTTTAGTATGATTTGTGCTAAGTGGTAAGGTGGAAAGTAATAGGAGACCTTAACTTAGCCTGGAAATCGATGAAAGATTCTGCTGCAGATGGCACCTGACCTGAATTCTAGAGACACAGCAGGAGTAGTCAGAAGATAGGAAGGAAACAGAAATACCTTGTATAAATGGCGACCCCTGAGCAGCTAAGCAGAGCTTTGCTATGCCAACATCTCTGCATTACGTACACAGAGCCACAAAACTATATTTGGCTTCTATGTGAACTAGAATAACTATACTTCTATGTGAAATTTATCTTACAGATGATAAAATAAAGATTTAGCAAAAGTACTTCATGTACGTACGTCAATGCTTCCTGTCTGTGGGAGAGAGAAGGTTTCATCCAAGGCCTGATGTCAAAGTTGAACCATCTTAGGTCCCAAATGTTGCAATGCTACTGTGGCCCACAAGACATATATTGCCATCATAATTTTCCCCAAATAAATCTCCTATTATGTGAAATGTATATGTGTCTACTTGGAAAACGTTGAGAAAGAGCCACAAAAATGTAACGCAGGCATACTAGAAAGTCTTTGGCCATTAAACATTAACAAGACATTATGTAACAATGCTGACAAAAGTAAATCAGTAAGTACATTTACATTGATTTAGTACGTGGCTTTGTATATGACCATATTCATGATCTGTGTTGTTTCTGTAGGATCCACCTGAGCACACTCTCTGTATTTCTCCTTCAGGTTGAGCTTCACAGGACTCTCCCTGCTCCTCCATCCCTTGGTCTAGAGGACTTTGGTATTTGCTGATCTATGGTGAATTCTTCATATATCTCCTTTCTGGTCCCTTAGTAATCAGATCAAATGCCATTCCCTCAAAGAAGCATTGCCCAAACTCCAAGATGAATTAGTATAATTACCCTTTTTTAATATAATAGTTTTTCATTAGTTTATTTATATATTGACTTTATATTCCCATTCCACCTCTCTTCCCAGTTCCCTTCTCAGAAACCACCATCCCCCATGCCCCTCTTCTTTTCTGAGAAGAGAAGACACATTCCTCGACATCCCATGGGTACCAACCCACCCTGGTACGTCAAATAGCAGTAGATTAGTCACATCCTCCCTTTCCCACTGAGGCCAAACAAGGCAGCCCAGTTAGGGAAAAGTAATCCAAAGGCAGGCAACAGAGTCAGAGTCAGCCCCTGCTCCGATCAATTGTTAGAGACCTACGTGAAGACCAAACTGCCCATCTGCTACTTGTATGTAGGTGGCCTAGGTCAAGCCAATGCGTGCTCTTTGCTTGGTGGTTTAGTCTTTGGGAGCCCCTCCTTGGCCTAGGTTAATTGACTCTGTAGATTTTCTTGTAGTGTCCTTGACACTTTTGGCTCTTTCAATCCTTCTTCCCACTCTTCTACAAAACTCCCTGAGCTCGGCTTAATACTTGTCTGTTGGTCTCTGCATCTGTTTTCATCAGGTGATTGGATGAAGTCTCTCAGAACACAATTATTCTAGGTCCTGGTCTACAATTAGCAGAGATTCATTAATAATTCCAGGGGTTGACTTGAAAGTTGGGCCAGTCATTGGTTGCACACTCCCTTAATCTCTGCTCTATCCTTACCCCTGCATATCTTGTAGGCAAGACAAATTGTAGTTTGAAGGTTTTCTGGTTGGGTTGGTATCCTGATCCCTCCATTGAAAGTCTTTTCTGGTTATTAGAAATAGCCATTTCAGATTCTATATCCCCCTTTGCTAGGAGTCTTAGCTAGGACCTCTCTCATAGATCCCTGGGAGTTTCTATTGTCCTATGTTTCTAGCTCATCCCAGAGATGCCCCTCCCATACAGATTTCAGTTCGCTCTCTCAGTAAGATTTAAGTGTTTAAGTCTCCTAGTACTCAGTGAGGTTTAAGTATTTTTCCCTTGGGCTCGCCCTTGTTAAGTCTTTAGCTTGTTAACTTCTTTAGGTCTATGGATTTTAGCAAGACTGTCCTATATTTTATGACTAATAAACTCTTATACATGAGTATATACCATGCCTGTCTCTCTGGGTCTGAGTTACCTCTCTCAGGATGATTTATTCTAGTTCCATCCATTTGCTTACAAATTACATAATGCCAGGGGTTGACTTGAAAGTTGGGCCAGTCATTGGTTGTACATTCTCTTAATCTCTGCTCTATTCTTACCTCTGCATATCTTGTAGGCAAGACAAATTGTAGGTTGAAGGTGTCCTTGTGTTTAATAGCTGAGCAGTAATCCACTGTGGAAATGTACCACATTGTCTTTATCCATTCTTTCTTTGAGGGGCATCTAGGTTGTTGCTGGTTTCTGGTTATTATGAGTAAAGCTATTATGAACATAATTGAGCAAGTGACCTTGTAGTATGATGAGTTATTTTGGGAGTATATGCCCAGGAGTGGTACAGCTGTGTCTTGAGTTTGAACTATTCCCAATTTTCTGAGAAACTGCCAAGTTGATTTCCGAAATGGATGTACAAGTTTTCACTACCACCAGCAATGGTGGAATGTTCCCCTTGCTTCACATCCTTGCCAGGATGTGATTGGATATTTTTATCTTAACCATTCTGATAGATGAAAGATGGAATCTGAGAAATATTTTGATTTACACTTCCTTAATTACTAAGGATGTTGTACATCTCTGTAAGTGCTTCTTGACCATTAGATACTCTTTTGTTGAGAATCTCTGTCCATATCTGTACCCCGTTTTTAGTTAGATTATTTGCTTTATAATTTCTTGAGTTCTTTATATATTTTATATATTATCCTTCTGTCAGATTTACAATTGCTGAAGATCTTTTTCATATTCTGTAGGCTACCATTTTTCCTATTGATGGTATCCTTTGCCTTACAGAAGCTTTTCAGTTTCATGAGGTCCCATTTATTAATTGTTGATGTTAGCACCTGAGACATTGATATTCTGTTCAGGAATTTGTCTCCTATGCCAATTCATTTCAAGCTATTTCCCACTTCTGTTCTATTAGATTTAATGTATCCAGCTTTATGTTGATGTCTTTGATCCACTTGAACTTAAGTTTTGTACAAGGTGATAAACATGGGTCTATTTTCATTCTTCTACATGCAGAGATCAAGTTTGACCAGCACCATTTGTTGAAGATTCTTTCCCCCACCCACATTGTATGGTTTCTTTGTCAAAAATTAAGTGTTTGTATGTGTGTGGGTTTATTTCTGGGTCTTTGATTGAATTCCATTGATCACCTGTCTCCTTTTATTCCAATACCATGCAGTTTTTATTTCTATTGCTCTATAGTACAGCTTAAATTAGGGATGGTGATACCTCTAGATGTTCTCTTATTGTTTCGGATTGTTTTTAGCTATCTTGAGTTTTTGTTTATCCTTATGAAGTTGAGCATTGTTCTTTAAAGGTCTGTGAAGAATTGTTTTGAAATTTTGATGGGAGTTGCATTGAATCTGTAGACTGTTTTTGGTAGGATGGCCATTTTTACTACTGATCTAAGAGGATGGGATATCTTTCCATTTTCTTATATCTTCCTCAATTTTTTCAGAAATGTGAACTTCTTGTCATACAGGTTTTTTACTTGCTTGGTTATAGTTACCTCAAGATATTTTATATTATTTATGGCTATTGTGAAGGGTGTTGTTTCCCTGATTTCATTCTCAGCCTGTTTATTTTTGTATATAGAAAGACCACTGATTTTTTTGAGTTATTTATTTTAATCCAGACACTTTGCTGAAGATAAGTTTATCAGCTGTAGGGGGTCTCTGTAGAATATTTGGGGTTACTTGTGTATACTATCCTATCATATGGGAATAGAGATATTATAACTTCTTCTTTTCGAATTTGTATCCCCTTGATCTCCTTTAGTTGTTTTATTACTGTAGCTAGAATTTCACGCTCTATATTGAATAGATACAGAGAAAGTGGGCAGCCTCTTGTCTCTGATTTTAGTGGAATAGCTTTAAATTTCTCTCTGTTTAATTTGATGTTGGTATTTGTCTGCTGTGTATTGCTTTTATTATCTTTAGGTATGACTCTTGTTACCCAATCTCTCCAAGACTTTTAACATGAAGGGGTATTTGATTTTGTCAAAGGCTTTTTGATCATCTAATGAGATGATCATGTGACTTTTCTCTCTCCGTTTGTTTATATGGTAGATTATATTGATGAATTTTTGTATATTGAACCATCCGTATATCCCTGGGATGAAGCTTACTTTCTCATTGTGAATAGTGTTTTGGATGTGTTCATGGATTTAATTTGCGAGTATTTTACTTAGTATTTTTGCATCAATTGTTATAGGAGAAGTGAGTCTGAAATTTTCTTTCTCTGTTGAGCCTCTGTGTGGATTAGGTATTAGTCTGTCTGTGGCTTCATAAAACGAATTTGGCAATATTCCTTCTTTTTTTGTTTTGTGGAATAACTTGAGGAATATTGATATTAGGTCTTTTTTGAAACTCTGTAGAACTCTGTGTTAAAATCATCTGGCCTTAGGCTTTCTTTGGTTGGATGACTTTCATGACTGCTGCTATTTCCTTAGGGGTTATAGGAGTGTTTAGATTGTTTACCTTATCCTAATTTGTCTTTGGTAAGTGAAATCTATCCATTAAAATGCCCATTTCATTTAGATTTTTCCAATTTCATGGAATATGTGCTTTCAAAATAGCACCTAATGATTCTTTGGATTTCCTCTCTGTCTGTTGTTTTGTCTCAATTTTCATTTCTGATTTTGTTAATTTGGATCTTGTCTCTCTGCTTGTTAGGTACTTCTTCTAAGAGTTTGTCTACCTTGTTGCTTTTCTCAAAGGATCAGCTCTTCTTGGTTTCATTGATCCTTTGTATTGTTATATTTGTTTTTGTTCATTGGTTTCAGCCCTGAGATTATTTCCTGCTATCTATTCCTCTTGTGCTTTTTGTTCTAGAGTTTTTAGGTGTGCACTTAAGTTGCTGATATGAGATCCCTCCAATTTTTTATTATGAAGGCACATAGAGCTATGAACTTTTCCCTTAGCACAGCTTTCCATCCAATCTAAGTCTGGGTATGTTGTGCCTTCATTTTCACTGAATTCTAGAAAGCTTTATTTCCTTCATTTATTCCTTGACTCAATGGTCGTTGAGTAGAGAGTTGTTTTCATGGGTATGTAGGCTTTCTGTTGTTTTTGTGATTGTTGAAGTCTAGCTTTTATCTATGGTGCTCTGATAGGGAACACATTATTTCAATTTTTCTTTAATTTGTTGAGTCTTTCTTTGTGAGTGAGTGTCTGGTCAATTTTGGAGAAGGTTCCATGATGCACTGAGAAGAAGGTATATTCTTTTGTGTTCGGGTGAAATATTCTGTAGATATATCTGAGGTCCATTTGATTCATAACCACTGTTACTTTCATTATTTCTTTGTTTAGTTTATTTCTTGATGATCTATCTGTTGGTGAAAATGGGGTGTTAAAGTCTCCCACTACTAATGTGTGTGGTTCAATGTGTGATGTGTGCTTTAGTAATGTTTCTTTTGTGAATGTGGGTGCCCTTGCATTTGAGACATAGATATTCTAAATTGAGACATCATCTTGGTAGATTTTTTCCTTTGGTGAATATGAAGAGTCCTTCCCTCATCTTTCGATTACTTTTGGTTGACAGTCTATTTTATTAGATTTTTTTGAATGGATACTTCAACTTACTTCTTGGGTCTGTTTGCTTGGGAAAACTTTTTTCAGCTCTTTATTCTGAGATTATGTCTGTCTTTGTTGGTAAAGTGTGTTTCTTGTATGCAACTTAATGCAAGATCCTGTTTTTTTTTATCCATTTTGTTAGCCTGTGTCTTTCTATTGGAGAATCAAGTCTGTTGGTATTGAGAAATATTAATGACCAATGACGGTTAATTTCTGTTATTTTGATGTTGGTACTGAATTGTGTGTGTGTGTGTGTGTGTGTGTGTGTGTGTGTGTGTATGTGTGTGTGTGTGTATGTGTACACACTAGTGTACACTCATTTATTTTTGTTTCCCTTCTTTTGGTTTTGCTGGTTTGGGGTTATCTTTTCTCTGTCTTTCCCTGGGTGCAGTTAGCCTCCTTAGCTGGAGTTTTCCTTCTTTCTTCTGTAGGGCTTGATTTGTGAATAGATGCTGTTAAAATTTGGTTTTGCCATGGAATATCTTGCTTTCATTGTTTATGCTGATTTTTAAGAGGCTGCAAGTCATCTGTGCAGGCTCTTCTAGTTTTTAGTCTCTGTTAAGAAGTTGATGTAATTCTGATACGACTGCCTTTGTATGTTACTTGGCATTTTTCCCTTGTAGGTTTTAATATTCTTTCTTTGTTCTATAGATTTTCTGTTTTTATTATTTTGTGGTGGGGAGATTTTCTTTTCTGATACAATCTTTTTGGTGTTCGGTAAGTTTCTTGTATGTTTATAGGCACCTCTTTGTTTAGTTTGGGGACATATTCTTCTATGATTTTGTTGAGAATGTTTTCTGGTCTTCAGAGGTGGGACTCTTCACCTCCTTCTATTCCTATTATTCCTAGGTTAGGTCTTTTCTTAGTATCCAAGATTTTCTGCATGTTCTGTGTCAGAAAATTTTTAGTTTTAACATTTTCTTTAAATGCTGTATCAATTTCATCTATGGAATCCTGGGATTCTCTCCTCTATCTTTTTTTTCCCCTGTTGGTGATACTTGCTTCTATAATTACTGTTGTTTTTCCTAGCTTTTGAATCTCCATAATTCCCTCAGTGTGTGTGTGTGTGTGTGTGTGTGTGTGTGTTTTATTGCTTCTATTTTCAGGTCTTGAACAGCTTCATTAATTTCCTCCAAATTTTTTATTGTATTTTCCTGTATTGCTCTAAGGGATTTATTCATTTCCTCTTTAAAGGTCTGTATCATCTTTAAAAGTTTAGATATTGTGCTTCAGCTTTAGATATTGTGTTATACCCTGTAGGGCTTGCTGTAGTATGATAGCTGAGCTCTGGTGGTACCATATTGTCCTGGTTCTTGTTGATTGTGTTCTTACGGGGACCTTTAGCTATCTGGTTGGCCCTGGTGCTTGTGGGCCACCTTGATGAACCATCAGGGCTCCTCTGGAAAGCAGGCAGACCATGTGACAGACAATGGAGCTCAGTTGATAGCAGGTAGTTCATAGATACTGGTTGTACCCCAGAAGGACCTGACAGGTGAGAAACTGGCAGGGTGTCTAACCTGGATGACCCTGGGACCAGAGCCTCCTCAGAAGGCAGGTAGAACTATGGCCTGGAGGGTGGAGCTCGGGGGAGAGAGTGCTGTTCATTGTTGCTGACTGCACCCCAGAGGGATCTGGCAAGGGATTGCTTATAATTCCTCTTTCTAACAACTCCACTCAACTTCCCCATTGCACGTATCACTTTCTGAAATGTCACGCTTATTTATGAGTTTATTTGTATACTGTCTGCCTCCCTCTACCAAAGGGGAAATTCTAAGAAGTGAGGATTTTGTCTTGCTCACTGCTGTGCTCCCAGCTGTCACAACAGTGCTTAGCCAATGCACTTGATGGTAAAGATAACTCTGCTAAGTAGAATAGGCATATGTTTTTGTGTTTCAGTTTATTTTAAATGAAATAGGATTGTTCGTGGTAATATGATCAAAGTCAAATAATGAGTAAATGGAAGGCACGGGGTTTGAACCTTGTGTCCCATTTCTCCTGACTGCCCCCTCAGCTTTCAGCAATGCATTGGTTTTCTGCTCCTTCTTTCTTTTCTTTCTAATGCAAATATGAGGGGATGAAGTTCCCTGAGTTTAAGATTGTGTAATAATCAAAGTAACACACACCTCTATTCATTTACCAGGGTGCCACATGCCTCCATTCTCTTTTGATTCTTGGAGAGGGTTGTTTCCTAATGCGGAGGGTAGGCTGCTAATCAGGGAGTAGAAGGAAGTGCTTCTGAGTGGCAGAAGCTTGGGTTGGGACTATGCCTCTTTCATTGCTCGATACATGACCTTGGGCTTCTCTCTTTTCCTTCCTGGACCTGATAAAAAGGAGAATAGGCTCAACAACTCTAAACAAATGATCTTTAGAATGTCATTTCAGTCTGAAGTAGGTAAAGAAAGGACTTAGTTTGATGGGCCTGGATTTGATGAACAGGTGTGTTGGAGGATACATACATGGCTTTGTGCCTTGTGTGTATGTGGTATTGCTAGGGGGTATTAAAAATAATTATATAGTTTTATAGTTATTAAATTATTATCCTGGGTTATTCAGAGTAGCTGGGGTAGATGTTACTTGGCCTTGCTCAGTGAACACTCGCAGACTGAAGATGGAGGGAGTGAACTGTTTGCTGGAGGTTTTTGCAAGAACCTTAGTATCAGCTCACCAAAAGAACCTACTCTTAACTAAATGAAACATAAGGACTTGGGCTAGTTTTCAGGGAATGGATAGATTTTAATGGAAGCTAGAGGGTCAGGTGCAAGGATGGAAAGAACTAACTGTTGCAGAGGTCTTGGAGACCTGAAGCATGTCAATAGTTATATTAGAAGACCCATTTCTACATTCACTCCCACTTTGTAATGGCCTGCAATCCATGCCTGTCTTTTTTGCTAAGTTACATAGATCAACATCCCAGGTGAGAGGCCTGAAGCTCATGGTGCCAGTAGGAAAAATAAAACCAGACCAGTCAGTCAGTCATGTGCAGAGATACTTTGCTCTGGGAGTTAGCTCATCAGAAGTTCGAAAACTCCAGCAGTTAAAATGAACTTAAAACTCAGAAGGCAGTCTGACACATCAACTATCGGAGGAAATTACAGAGTCTGAGAGGAGAAATGAAGAACATTGATGTGATTGGAGTCCAGATGCCTGGAAAAGAAGAATGGAGTGGGCAGATAAGTCCCAGAGTTCTGAGGAAATGGAACTGGAACAACACTTGTTAGTAACTTAGAAGTGCGGGTGAGGGGGCACTCTGTGAGACTAGAGCTCAGACTCTTCAGGGTTGTATCATACTTGTTGGTACCTCTGAGGGAGTGAGCTAAGGATGGTTCTAAGGTGAAAAGAATCTGGACTGGAAGCAGCTGCGGTTAGTGTGAGCATTAGCTGGCAGCTGAGTTTTACTAAGGGAAGAGGGGAAGGAACAGAGCCGCTTCTCTCTTTACGGCTTCCCTTTTGGTTTGCGTGCTGTCCAACAGCAACATGACAATGGAGAAATGGTGTCTAGAGGGCTGTGGTCCTGCCTCATGAGCAGGCAGAAGATTCAAACTTGGACGGAGATACGCCAGCTCAATAATCCGGAGGACACCTGCTCAGACAGTAGACCCGAGGCCCTGTGCTCACCTCCTGGCCATACAGAAGCAGTTGTAGGAGTTTGACTTGTTTTATCCATCACTGAAAAGGGCTAGTTGAAATCTCTCTCCCACCCCCCAATATTGCACACCACAGGGGAGAAGTAATTCTCAATGAGGAAAACAGGTGGCACCTGGCACAGACAAAGGATGCTGGGGAGGCACAATGCCCAATCTTCTGTGGCCCCTTTTTAAGACATTGTCTTGATGGAGCATCGGCTATTGGTATCATCATCCCGTCTGTATAAATATACAGAGTTGACCCTTTTTCTCCTTTCATGGCCCTGGCGCTGGTTATTCTTGTCTGGTTATAAATTGCAGATCCTGCTTAGATGAGAATTATAAATCCCCTACTTTGAACTTTAATTGGGGGCAAATAAAGGGGAAAAAAGTTAGGGGTTGTTTTCTTCCATGGTTTGGAGATTTATATAGGATACTTAGAAGCTGTTTATCTCGGCAGGCAGAGATAGTTGCTTAAATGGATTTTCATGCTTAGGGCTTCAAAACATAAGGCCTTCTGTAGCCGGCTGTTTGCATTGCTTCATGCACAAGTTATTGTTTGTGAAAGGGGAGGAAATAGCTTCCAGAAATGTACCCTCCTCCCCCTGCTCAGTTTCTGTAGTTTATGCTTACAGAGTTGCCCATGGGCATGCAATAGATCTGTGCTTGGAGGACTCTGATGGGTGGTAATTAGTCGGCCAGTAGCTTTGGATTTTTCAAAATGAGGAACATTGATTATTTACTCAAACGTAAGCCACTTGCGGATGCTTTAGTTCTTTATTCTGACTTTTCAAAAACAATTGCAGCCTATTTCCTGAATCAGGTTTCTTATTTGTCTGTCTGTCTGTCTGTCTGTCTGCTTTACTGCTTAATTCAGAAGTATTAAATGAGAAGGCTCTGAAAATGAAAAACTGTCATAGAGTCATGGTTACAGAGAACTACTGACTGCCTGAGGGACAGGGACAGAGCTGAGTGCACAGCGTCAGTCTCGTGTGAAAACGCGATATCTGAAAAATAAGAGCGTGTTAAAATTCCCAGTGATCTGTCTTTTTTTTTTATTAAGATTTACTTTATTTATTTATTTATTTATTTATTTATTTATATGAGTACACTGTAGCTGTACAGATGGCCCTGAGCCATCATGTGTGTGGCTGCTGGGAATTGAACTCAGGACCTCTGCCTGTCCTGCTCGCTCCGGCCCCACTCACTCAGGCCCTCACTGTAGCTGTCTTCAGACGCACCAGAGGAGGGGGTCAGATCTCATTACGGGTGGTTGTGAGCCATCATGTGGTTGCTGGGAATTGAACTCAGGACCTTCGGAAGAGCAGTCAGTGCTCTTACATACTGAGCCATCTCGCCAGCCCCCCCCCACCCCCCAGTAAACTGTCTTAAAGTCATGTCTGTGAAGAAGCAAAATGACTTTTCTCATCAAAAGTAGATTTGTTATTTTTATATGCTATATACTTAGTTATAATATGGTTGCATACTACACTGAGATGATCTCCAGGTCACTGTATACATTGACTTCTATTTTATGTAGACTACTTCTTATAACATATTTAATTCCTTGTTGCTGGTACATTTAGGTTCCCTTCCTATTTATTTTACTACTGGGAACTGAGCATCTTTGAGTACTCATTTTCATAGGTGTGTGCCGTCATCTCTGTACACTGTGTAGAGATTTTCTATACAAGGACTCAGTGTAGACCCAGTGTTCCATCTTGTTCTATTTCCCCAGCTTCCTTCAGTCTGGCTTTCCTTTATTTCTTCAACTTTGAAATATTTGAAACTGTTTATCTGCTTTGTGTAATGTTCTTTTTTTTAAATGGATGACCAATTTTCTTTGTTATAAAATATGTTATTAAACAGATTGCAACAATTCCTCTGAACCAACCTTATATTTCCTGAATTTCTTCTTCCCTTTTCTTTTTCCTTTCTTCTTACCTTCCTTCCTTCCTTCCTTCCTTCCTTCCTTCCTTTCTTTCTTTCTTTCTTTCTTTCTTTCTTTCTTTCTGTTTCTTCTTTCTTTCCTCCTCCCTCCCTCCCTCCTTCCTTCCTTCCATCCTTCTTTCCTTTCTTTGTTTCTTCCTTTCTTTCTTTCATTAATCATTCCATTTGTTTACATCTCAAAGGATATTCCACTTCCCAGATACCCCTGCACAAACCCCTCATCCCGCATCTACCCTGTCCTCCCTCCCCTTTGCCTCTGTGAGGGTGCTCCTCCTCACCCACTCCTGCCCCATCATTTCAGCATCCCCCCTACGCTGGGGCATCAAACCTCCACAGGAACAAGGGCTCCCCTTCCGTTGATGTCAGACAAGGCCATCCTCTTCTATATATGTATCTGGAATCATGGATCCCTCTCTGTATTACACCTTGGTTGGTGGCCTAGTCCCTGGGAGCACTGGGTGGTCCAACCAATGTTGTTCTTCCTATGGGGTTGCAACCCCCCTCTGCTTCTCCAGTCCTTCCACCAGCTCCCCCACTGGGGTCTCTGAGCTCAGTCTGATGGTTGGCTCCAAGTATTCATATCTGCATTGGTCAGTTGCTGGCCTAACTTCCTAAGGAACAGCCATACCAGATTCCTGTCAGCAAGTGCATCTTGGCAATGGCAACAGTGTTGGGGTTGGTGTCTGATGTCAGGATGGATCTCCAGGTGGGGCAGTTCATGGTTGGCCCTTCCTTCAGTCTCTGCTCCATTTTTTTGTCCCTGTTCTTCCTTTGGACAGGAACACTTCTGGGTTAAAAACTTTGAGGTGGGTGAGTGGCCCCATCCCTTGATTAGGGGCTATGCCTATCTACTGGAGGTGGTCTCTACAGGTTCTATCGCCTCCTTTCTGCTCATTTTGGCTAAAGTCATCCCTGTTGGGTCCCTCTCAGTTCCCTGGTGTCTGGGACCCTCCAGTGGCTATCCCCAGTTCCTCATCTCTGACTGCTATATATTTTTATTCGATTACCTGACCCTCTGTACCTCTCTCTCATCCCCTCCTGTACCTGATATTGCCTCCCTATCTTCCCCTCCTCCTCTCTCCCTCCCAGGTCCCCCTTCCCTCCACTTCCTGTGATCATCCTGTTCCCCCTTCAATGCAGGACTGAAGCATCCACACCCTCCCTGGTCTTCCTCCTAAGCTCCATATGGTCTGTGGGTTGAATCACGGGCATTGTGAGCTGTTGGGATAATAGCCACTTATCAGTGAGTACATGCCATGTGTAATGTGCTTTAATTCAAGTTTGTGTGAGTCTTTCTTGGGGCTAAACTGAGGTTGTCTACCTGGAGTGGTGTAGTCTCAATGAAAGGCTGTGTGATCCTCTCTGTCTCCCAGGAAGTGGTGCATGATTTTGCTGTTCCCTTTGCTGGAGAGAACATTTTCTTTGATCATAGAATTAATCAGTGCCAGCCAACTCCTCACAGTGAAGTCATTCTGCTTCCCCATGAAGCTCGGCTGTGTTCACAGTGGAAGTGCTTTGAAAATACTCAACTATCTGCCTCCTCATCAAACCTCCATTCTATCTATTTTGTTTCCTTCAGCCAGAATGGAATCCCAGCTTCCTGTATTACTCAGTGTGTTACATAACCCCTTTCATTATCTTTTCATTTTGCTATTCATAAAGCCCATGCTTTAAAGATGTTGTGGAACTATTGCTATTCCAAAGCTGCTCACATTTTTTTTTTTAAAAGAATCTGGCAAAAAATGCTAGTATTTGTGAGTAAGTCAAAGATAAATGTTGCTTGTTAAAATACCTTTCCCTGAGGTGAGTGATAAAGGTGCTTGCTGTTCAAGCTGGCAGGTCAGAGTTCAATCCTTGCAGTCCCCACAAAGGTGGAAGAGTGAATGATCTCCATAGGGTTGTCCTCTGATGTCCACATATTACAGGGTATGTATCCTCTCTCCCTGTCCCGTACTATCATGAACAAGTGCATAGTAATGACAATGACAACAAAGTGATTTCTGTAATATTCTAATCATGCTTTTAAAACTTCTTATTGGTCTACAGCCATACCACCCTGAATGTGCCCTATCTTGTCTGATCTCAAAAGTTGAGCAGGATCGGGCCTGGTTAGTACTTGGATGGGAGACCGCCTGAGAATACTGGGTGTTGTAGGCTTTTAAAAAAAACCCTTTTATTGGTTCTTTTTAAATTTTATACCATGCACTGCTATTTCACTCATCTCTCCACCCGCTAGCACCCACTCTCCACCCTTGCAACCTCCCCAACAGAGAAAAGAATCTTGTTATTGAAGCTCTAGTTTGTCACTTGTTTTCCACAGCACACCCTTTGTCCACACTTTTTTTGCTTGCAAATGTTCATTGCAATGAGTCCCTAGTTGGTCTGGTACAAGGATTCTGGCTTCTGCTATACTGTCAATACTGGATCCTCAATGGGACTTCCCTCAAATAACCTGTTGTTGCCCTCTGTCACGGAGATCCTGTAGTTTAGGATCTACAGGACCACCCTTCCATACCTTCTAGCAGTTCATCCATGAGGTAGATGTTGAAGTGGAGAGGCCAATTCAAAGTCCTGGATCTAGGCCTGAGAGGTATCTGAGATGGTCAACATGCAAACTCTCTTGCACCCACACCACTCAGGCAAGCTCTCCTGTGCTGTGCTGGCTGGTCTATCCAATGATATAGCTAACAAGGGGCTAGGCCCTTGGGTCAGACTCACCCACAACCCATCCCCATCCCCTGCAACCATGGCCAGATCTACCCTGCTGTCCAGGTGAGGTGCAAGGCTCACTATCCCCAGTATTGCAGCTGATGAGGGACAGGGGCAGTTCTCCTACTCTCATGACCCAGGGGCCTGCTCTCCTGCCTGCCATGGGTGGAAAGAAATGAGGGAGGAGAAGAGGGCATCACTCCCTCATCTCCCCACTTCACAGCAGACAAGAGGCAGAGCAGCTCACCTGCAACCCCACATCCAAGGCCAGCTCCTCTGTGTACCCCAGGCAAGGTGCAGGGCCTGGCCTCATGAGTGCTGCAGCAGGTGAAGGTCAGGGACAACTCTTCTGCTTTCATGACCCAAGGGTCAGCATCTCCCACCTGCCATAGATGACAAGGGGTGAGGTAGGAGGAAGACATCTCTCAGTCATCCACACATTACCACATGGCGAACAATTGTGGACTGGCTCTCCCACCTTCACACTCTCAGCCCAGCTCTCCCACACCCCCACCACCTGGCTCAGCTCTACTGTGCAGCCCAGGAGGAGGGGCAGGGCCCACTCTCCTGAGTGTTGCAGCTGGTGAGGGGCAGGGACAGCTCTCCTGCTTGTATGACCCCCAGGGCCAGGACTCCTACATGTCACAGGTGGTGAGAGCTGAGGAGAAAGGAGGTATCTCTTTCTCCTCCATACCATCACATGGGAGATGAGTGGCAGGGCCAGCTCTCCCACACTCATATCCTTGAGGCTAGCTAACCTGAAATTCTGCAAGGAGCTTGACTGATCTCCCAAGTACTGAAGTTAGCTAAGGGCCGAGTTGGCTCTCTTGCTATCATATTCCCAGGACAAGTTATCCCATCAATGGTCAGGTAATGGGTAAGGCTGGGTCTGGACAGCACTCAGACATCAACATATCCCCAGCTGGTGGCTCAGACCAGGGGTATCTACCTGGGCTTTGGTGGTAACAGACCTCTGCTGCAGAACTATGAACCCAGCAAAGGTCAGAACCCCACCATGGTCCCAGATGGCATCACTGGCTACTCATATTAGACTGTTACTCATTACCCTTGAATCTCCAGGTCTGCCTCTTTTCATTGTGCTCACATCCTTCTGTTTCTCTTTTTCTCCCATCTCCACTGCTTACTTGCTCCTCTTACAGGCACCCAGGGTCTCTGAGTGTATGGAGTCCTCTCTGGATTGCTATATTCTACTCATGCCTTATGGCACCAGGCAGAGGTCATCTTGGGTATGGTCTGCTCCCATCCCCAGGCCTGCACAGCTTTGGACTGGTGCCATCTCCTTTCTGGGCCCCATACCATGGTGCAGAATTTATAGCCATCCCTGATTCACTTGTCACCCAGGCCTCTGGCCTAGGATGACCCCATGTGACATTCATTTGTCTCAGGTTCACTCCTGCTTGGTACCCATAGTCCCAGTGGGATTCATCTATGCTCCCCACCCTGGGAGCCCATCAGGGCCTACACAGCCCCAGACTGATGGTTGTCTTAGGCTAGCTCCCTGTCCAGGCTTGGCAACAGACTGTTGGTTGTCTTAGGCTCGCTTTATTTTATTTTATTTTATTTTATTTTATTTTATTTTATTTTTTGGCAGTGTAAGGTTACCAATCATTCAGATGTTCACAGGTCAGAACACTGAGAGTACACATAATCTCTCTCCTCTGCAACCTACTGATGCACATGTGATACTGTAGCCAGACCTGCAATGCTTTTAGGGCCAGGGATGTTTTTGTTTCTTATGTTTTGTTTTGAATTATACCAACAAAGACTACTTGGAGAGTGGTATTAGGGCAGTGAAGATGCTCAGAGCTCTGTCTGCCTATTAGGACCATTTTATTTGTTTCTTTGTTTTTTTAAAGGAGGGAATGGAGTAATTTCTGTAAACATTCCTCCAGAGGTTCCATTAAGTATTTTCAATTGAATATTTGGTGTTGTGAGATTTTCCATGGACAGTCTGTTTCATTCATCCCAGTGGATGTAACTGGCTTTTCTTCAGGACTTGAAGTCATGAATGGATTTGGAAATGTGAAGTCAAGAAGCCGAGGTTGAATCAGCTAACTGTTAGTATGTGGAGCTGTACCAAATCTTTGTGGCTAAGGATAGCTACCATTCTGCTATTTCTGAGAATATTTGGCAGGTAGGTGTCTCTGCTCTGGGCTGGGTGGTCAGAAGCTGTATGGGAGATAGTGGGCTTAAGCTGTGTTCTCTCATGTGTCTGGGACTGGTTGACGAGTATGTCTATTCCTGAGCTTTTCTCTCCATGGTCTTTCTTCTTCCTGCAGATCAATATATATAGAAACATAGATATGCTCTGTAGGCTTGGGTTCTAGAGTAACCCATGATTACTTGTACAACATTCTGTTTTTACCTCTTTGTTTATCTGATTCTTCTCGCTAGATTCTAGGCTACTAGGAAGCTATTCTTCTTATGCATTTATTTTATTGAAGTTTATTTCTGGACAATTTAGTACATGTATATAATACATTCTGGTCATACTCTCTCCCATCCTCTTATAGCCCTCCACACCCCTGTCATCCCTGCTCCTCAAAAATCTTCTCCTTGCCTTCTTGTCATTTGTTTTGTTTTTGTTTAGGTACCCATTGTGTTCAGCCAGGACCATACAGAGGTATGGGATTATCCACTGGAGTATGGGTCCCTCATCAAAAGCGACATCAATGAAGATAATGAGTACCCTGACAGAGAGGAATTCCTCATGAGACTATCCCCCATTCATTATTGAATGTTGACAGGTCTATTGTTGTGCAAGCCCAGAACAGGCAACAGTGTTATTGTGGGTTTAAGAGGGCAACAGCAAGGTCATGCCCGTGGACGATGTTTCACAGGCACTTCCTCTGTTATCTTGCACTCATATTGTCTTGGTCTCATCATTTGTAGTATTCTTTAAGCTTTAGAGGAATGGACATAACTGTACTATTTAAGACTGAGCACTCAAAATTCACCTATTCTCAGCACCTCTAGCAGCCAAGAGCCTTTACCACTTCACCACTGTTTACTGCAAAAGGAAGCTTCTCTAATGTTTACTCAGAGACCAATGCTTGTCCGTCCTTGTAAACGTAAATGTTTAGAAGGCAGTTGACACCAGGTTAATACAACAAAAATGCAGTAGTAACTTTCCCCCTAGAGCCTGTGACTATACCCACCATGGGCTTTATGTCAGTTTATAGTACTTGGCATAAAAATCCCTCCTGTAAGGCATGTTTCAAATCCAATCAGAGAGTCATTAGTTACTCCCCAAACAGTCACCACACTACAGTGTAAGTGGCACCCTTTGCCTGTCAGCTCAGAATTACAAGATCAAGGTCAACCTCTAGGGTAAGATCACTAATAACTTTTCTTCCTCAGCTACATGCATAGCACCTTCTGGCACTATAAGAGTTTGGGGCTAGGGAGGAAGCTTCCACTTTAGTGACAGCTTGATTTTTTCATGTCTGGCAACCAAGATATGTGATGTCTTCAGCATTTATGCTCTTATCATCTAGTTCTGGTGGGCTGCCAAAAATAATGGCAATAGCCTATGGTCTTTTAGGGGATTCCAGAGACTTCCTGGAGGATAACACATAGATAAATATTCCACATCTGGCACTGGGAATTTCATTTAATCACTATGGATCCCAGAATTGGCATTTTCTACCCATGCAGGGTACCTGCACCCAAACTCTTATATATGTAAATTAACACACAGTTATTAATACATGTAAATCATTGTATAGCTTAGTAGGTTTCTCTATGAGATTTTCATCCCCCCTCCCACTAGACTCCAAGCTCTTTGAGGGTTGAAAAGCTAGCTGGTTACACTTATTAGACCATCCTCACACTCATGAACAGGAGATAACTCATGGCAACCACTATGCAGTTCCCACATACTTAACATTTAATATGTCTATCTTAATAAGATTGTGCTAAACCATTAAAACCTCACTCTATATGACCCAATACCTAACTATGAGGAATGTATTTTAAAAAGGAAAACATATTTGAAGACTTTTCTTATGTCCTTATCTCAAAAACACATAATAGAGTTGAGTTGAGGAGCTGGAGGGAGATGTGCCCATCATCTGAGCAATGAAAGAATGGTGCCAAGGAGGGCTTTTATCAGTGTGTTACTCTAGAGGGTTAGACTCCACAGTGCTTCTAGTTTGACATCCCTGGGGACTGCTTTTTGCTATTTTCTTTAAAGCAGTCTTGGTGATTTTCTGCCAGACAATAGTGCACAGCATCTCAAGTCTTGGCAAACTCATCCTGGGAGACAATGTCATCTGTTTAACACCCCAGGAGCAATTAGATTTACTTAACAAAAACAGAATGCTGTTTGTAAAGTAGCTTGAAAGAGTCCATGGGGTTCATCGAAATTGATTTTAAAGTGGGTCAGATCTGTTCTATACCTAGTCAAATTGTGATGGATAGGCAAGCAAATTGAGTTACACAGTCGTTTTCCTTGTGGGTAGGGGAAGCTACTATATCAACTGCTCATATTTGGAAACCATCAGTTATGAGATCTTAAGCAACTCTCCCAGCCAGAATCCTGGACTCCAGGGTAGACAGGAAGAGCCATGTTTATCTTCTCTTCCAGTATTTTTATTTGAGGCCGTGCAGTAAATGTGGAGCTCTGAAGTCAACAGATCTAGTTCACATAGTCCTCTAATATGAGATAAGATGTATGATCTTGTGTGGGTCTGTATTTCATCATCCATAATAAAGCAATCTCAATAATAGTAGAGGCCATATAAGATTGATTCAGAATTAATTAGTGAAGGATGTAGCATACGTGACATATGGAAAACCCATTATAAATGTTGCATATTGCCAGTGACTGGCATATCTTACTATATTATACTTGAAAAGCAAATGGATAACAGGACTCCTTTCTCTTGGCTGCCTTTCCTGGAGGAGTCCCTCTGGAAGTTCATATTCAGATTGTACAGCTGCTAGTTACCAACTCATGGAAGCATTTGCCATTTAAGAAGTGGCCAAAGTCAGTTTTACTTCTAGAATTCTTCTAAATCCTCCGGTTCCCCCTATCGGTTTCTCACCAAAATAAAAATTTAATGTCTGAAAAAAAACCAGTCTGTTATTCCATATTGATCTTGAGGGATGGCGTGTTTCCATTTTGGAGAGCATTGATGTGCAGACCCGACATCCCAGGGAAGCACAGAGAATGTAGCAACAACCCTGCAGGCAAACGGCGGGACGGCTCTGAAGCTAGATTTTATATCTCTACATGCTTCTGCCAACTTGCTGAGATCTGACAGGGACCCCCTCTCTTCCCAGTGGGATGTTTAGGGAAAAACAATCATCTTGTTTAGCTTCTCCTTCCCAGAAGGAAGAATGGAGGAACGAGCAGGATCTGCACTGTGCCCAGAGTAATGTTTCTGCCTGTGGCCTCCGGGAAGAGGCTGGGCAAAGGCTACATTCAGAGCTGTTTGCTGAGTCTATGCTGCCAAAATCTGAGGCAAAAAACAGGAGAAATTTGTTCTGACTTTAAAGTGCATAGCATCTATATTCTTTCATGCATTAGTTCAACAAACTGTCATTGACAGTCACCTGAGTCAGCCACTTTTTTTTTTAAATACTTAGAAATATTATAATATACTTTATGGTTACTACAGAAACCAGGTAAGTGTAATCCCCACCCTTATGCAGAAAACTTCTCTTTGCAATAGATGAAAACCACCATCAATTAAAATGCAGAGTTGTGGAGCCCAGTTCCAACTGATACATCTATAATAGAACTCCTGTACCTAAGGAGCAAAGACCACTACAGAAGAGGAGATAGAAGATTGTAAAAGCCAGAGGATCAGAGAGCTTCTATGAGATTGTGTCTCCTAGTAAAGTCAGAAGGCACATCACCAGCATGACTGCCCAAACAAGAGCTGAATAAGGCTTATACTGATAGACACGTTAAGGTGGATGGGGAAAAGCATAGGAGGCCTCAACTCTACCTAAACAAAGAACTAATGGCAACTAAGGAATACTGAGTTTAGAGAAATAGTCTTTCCCAGCAGAGAACACACTAACTGAGATCGAGTACCAAGTGGGCATCCCTGAGAACAAATACAGACTAGTAGCTATATGTAGACTAAGCAGGCTGTATTATATATGTAGGAATCTGCCCCTCCCCAGTGTTTGTGTGTGTGTGTGTGTGTGTGTGTGTGTGTGTGTGTGTGTGTGTGTGTGTGTATGTGGTGTGGTGATGGGTAGTAGTGCTGTTTTGGGAGGTTGATCTGTGGTCTAGCTAGACCAGTGTGTAGCTGGAGGCAGGTCTTGAAAGTCTACCTATCTGCCTTTTGTTTAAATCCGAATCTTCTCAGTCATGATTGGTTAAGCTCCATAGACTGAGCCACTGTAATCCTCTCCTTCCTCAAGCTGCTTTTGTAATGTATTTTGTCAGGGGAACCAGGAAAGTAATTAACACATGTATTAATTAAAAAAGAAAAGACAAACACAGTTTCAGCTATCACAGAGCCGGAAATGCTAACACAGAGAACCTAGTTTAGTGGGCCCTTTAGAGAGATGTGCTGGGTGATGAGACAGATTTTTCAGGGGCCACAGGGCTACTTTTGGATGTGATAGTTATGGAAAGTCTTTTTTCCTTATGCTGCCTCGTGAAGAGGTGTTCACATGTAAACTAAATTTCTGCAGGAAACATGCAGTAGTGAACACATTCTATATGTAATTTAGTATCACATAGTTGAAAATCTCCACTTGTAAAAAAAATCTTTCCATTTTATCAAGAAGTTCCTTCCTTTAGCATAGTTCTCTGACATGGCATGCCTAGCTGCAGGAATACATATGAGGAGCAGAGCTGATGCCCCAAGGGGATTCTCCTACCTTAAAATGGGTCAGGTATCCTGAGGAGCAAATAGAAATTAAACATGAGGGTTGCTTTCCCTTTCTCTTTCCCCTTCCTTAGAACATTCATTTCCTTTTAAAACTCATCATTATATTCATAATGTGACAGTTCTATTATCAGTCTAAGCGCCCATCAGCAGATAAATGGATAAACAAATGGAGTAATGGAATCCTGATTAGCTAGGGAAATTCTGCCCTTTGTGAAATCATGAATGGCAGGGAACCTGGAGGGCACTCTCTTGAATGAAAAGGACCAGACTGAGAAAGATGAAAATCACAAGAGTTCCTTCATATGAGAAACCTTTAAACACTGACCACTAAGAAGCAGCCAGTAGACTGTTAACTTCAGGGCACCAGGGAGGGATGGGAGAATGCTGGCCAAAAGATATTACAAAAATCTCATGCAATAAGGACACATGCTCCACCATGTTCATAGCAGCCTTATTTATAATAGCCAGAAACTGGAGACAACCCAGATGTCTCTCAACAGAGGAATGGATACAGAAAATGTGGTACATCTACACAATGGAGTACTACTCAGCTATTAAAAACAATGAATTTATGAAATTCTTAGGGAAATGGATGGATCTGGAGAATATCATCCTGAGTGAGGTAACCTAATCACAAAGGAACACACATGGTATGTACTCTCTGATAAATGGTTATTAGCCCAGAAGATAGGAATACACAAAGTACAATCCACAAACGACAAGAAACTCAAGAAGGAAGACCAAAGTGTGGATACTTCATTCCTTCTTAAAAGGGGGAACAAAATACCCATGGAAGAAGTTGCAGAGACTAACTATGGAGCAGAGACTGAAGGAAGGACAAACCAGAGACTGTTCACCTGGGAATCCTTCCCATATCCAGTCACCAAACCCAGACACTACTGTGGATGCCAGTATAGCTGTCTATAGGAGCCTGATATAGCTGTCTCCTGGGAGGCTCTGACAGTAACTGACTAATACAGAAGAAGAGGCTCACAGCCATCCATTGGACTGAGTACAGGGTCCCCAAGGAAGGAGCTAGAGAAAGGACCCAAGGAGCTAAATGGTTTGCAGCCCCTTAGGACGAACAACAATATGAACTAACTAGTACCCTCAGAGCTCCCAGGGTCTCAACCACCAACCAAGGACTGCACATGGAGGGGTCTGATTGTTCTGGCAGCATGTGTATAGTAGAAGATTGCAAATTCGATCATCAATAGGAGGAAAGGACCTTGGCCCTGTGAAGGTTCTGTGCCCCAGTGTAGGGGAATGCCAAGGCCAATAGGGAGAGGGTGGGGTGCAGACATGGGGAGGTGGGAGGCAACAGGGGTTTGTTTTTGTTGTTTTTGTTTGTTAGTTTGTTTTTTTGGAGGGGAATCTCTGAAAGGAGTACCCTCAGAGCTCCCAGGGACTAAGCCACTAACCAAAGAGTACGCATGGTGGCACTAATGGCTCCAGCAGCATATATAGCAGAGGATGACCAAATCGTTCATAAATAGGAGGAGAGGCCCTTGACCCTGTGATGGTTCTATGTCCCAGTATAGGGGAATGCCAGGGCCAGGAAGCTGGAGACAGTGGGTTGGTGAGCAGGGGGAGGGGGAAGGGAACAGGATTTTTGTTTTGTTTTGTTTTGTTTTTGTTTCTTTTTTATTTTATTTTATTTTCAGAGGGGAAACTGGGAAAGGAGATATCATATGACATCTAAATATCTAATATCTAATAAAAAATCTCAGCCAGGTAGAAGTGGGTTTGAGGGATCCACTCTACAAGATAATGAGCACAGTTAATATGCTGCACTCGTGAAATTGTTAAGGGAGTTGATTTTATGTGTTCTTAAGGCAAAATTAAATACAAGAGGTAACACATATGCTAATTCACTCATTTTAGTCATCCCATAAGGTGTACACATTTTCAAAACATATTTCATGTAATAAAAATATGCACCATGTTTGCTCTCTGACTAAAAGCAAAACAAGACAAAACAAACCTTAAAAATATGTAATTGTAAATTCCTTCTCTGCCCTCTGACAAGTAAGTCTTTTACAATGTCTCTTGCTCATTTTATGACCCAGCAATGCCTTCCTGTGTGGTGTGGAGTAGGCATGCTTTGAGGGTTGAACATCCATGCATACCTGTTTATGTAAACATTGGGGAGCCAACCATTATCTGCAGGAGTGTTTGGAGCCCCCACTTCAGTGTGTACCATAACTTCAGCAGGTGCCATGTGCCACATTAAAACAAAAAACAAAAAAACAAAAAAAAACTACTATAGATTTGAATCACTTCAAATCGCAGGTGAATTTCTGAAAACTGTGTGACAAGTCATACAATCATGCCCCCCCTCCACTTAAATTTGCTTTGTTAGGCAAAGGGCTGGGATTTCTTCACATCTTAGCAGTCCATTCGAGGCCTGCTGGAATACAGAAGCATCCTGTTTTAGTGATGCCACAGTAATAACCAGAGACTCTGCTACCACTGTGGAGAGATTTTTTTTTTTAATTGGGATAGAATTATCTTCTTAGTTGTAATTTTCAACAGTGGTAAAGGTTCTCTCTTAGGGTACCTTTTCTACGTAGAATAGGGAAATACGCCTCTTTACTAGAACACAGTTTTTAATTTCTGAAAGGTAGACTTAGTGACTCTTGAGGGTTTTGTTCTTTTATTTTGAATCTATCTTTCAAGTAAAACCTAAATGGAGCCACTTATGTACAAGGCTGTGAGTGAGGCTGCGTCCTCGGGTACAGAGGCCACTGAATCCCCTGCCGCATCTCATTGGCACCCCCCAGCCTCGCTCTGCACCTGCTCAGATGAATCAAGGACACCTGGAAGACTTTGTTGACCACAGTGCAGGGGCGGTCACCCTTGCACAGATGATCTCTTTACCTTTCTGCCCACTTTCAGTTTGTTCTACTTTTATTCAGTTTCTCACTTGAACTGGTCAGCAGAGACAGGACCACATTTTGTGTGACCTTGTCTGCTCACGGACACTTTCCGTCTGGCTCTTCTGTTAAGCTTCCCCTCACTTGGAATAAAATCAGACCTTCTTTTCCTTCCCATTTTTATGGAGTGGGAGACAGCGTTTTGGAGAAGCAGAGTGATATGTAAATCATCTTGCGCACTTCTTTCCTGCCGCACCCGCATGCTGGATTCTCACGTTCAGTTTGTGTTGTTAGTCTTCGACCCTGCTCTATGCATTCCTTGAGGTCAAGGACAAATAGTCTGCACTTTATGCCCACTTTGCCTGGCGCGGCACTACAGACACACTGAACACCATTAGAACAGTGAATGATTTCTGTTCTCAGTGTCAAGCAGTGGTGTGTGTCTGTGTGGAGGGAGCAAAGCTGACATGGGACCTCTGTTTGACCACAGAGATTATTCCTTAGGCTGAACTTTTGAAGGTCAGTCCTGCAGTTGGAGGATAAACTAATGGAGGTACACAGAATGTGCAGAAGGAAAGGAGCCATCTCCCTTGCATAAGCTAAAGCTGACAATACATCATACATGTCTACAGTTCTGTGTTTTCTCTATTACTTAGGATGAATCCCCTGCTTTGCAGAAGTAAAGGATGGTTCAGAGAATGCTACATTTCATTTATTCTACCAGCCTTCAGGCATCCCAGAAGTCACAGGTGCTATTGCCAATATTTAATTCCCTTCAAATCAGGGTGGCTGCCATCTACAAATGAGACAGCTCAGCACACACATTTTTCTTTATGTTAGTGCCATGGCAGTTTAAAAGACCAATCTTGTTCCTGGAAAAGATGCACTGTCCTAATAAAAATGTTCTCGATCGATCGATGTGGCTTTCCCGGAGCTGAGGATGGCTTCTCTACAAGATGCAGCCTCATGAGGGGCTTTCTGTGGGGTGTGCGAGTGATGTTTCACATAGGATTTATACCTGATAGGTCTGAGTTTGAGTTCTGGGTCTCCCACACATCATCTGAATGACACTGATAATGGACCTAATCTTGCTAGCCTCCAGTTTCCCTACCTGTCAATCAGGGATAATAACGTCCTTGTCATACGATTGCTCAGAGAGTGAGAGGAGTAGGCATATGCTTCCTGTGCGGAGGAACCTTGAGAGAAGGTTTGATGATATTGACAGTAAATCTGAATTATGGTGTTTCGATTCCTGTGTGTGGGGTGAGTGTGGAATTAAGTGAATATCCTTCTACGGACAAGGCATTCCCCCTCTACTCTGCCCTTCTTAGGAGTAGCATCAGTTCTGATTTGATGAGTCGGCCTTTAAAAGCCCCCTTCTTCATGTTTAGCATTCTGATAGGGATAAGAGGCATTTCATCATATGCCTTCATTTAACCCACTTTAAGTCTGAGAGTCTGTAGATATCTGAAGAATTTGATTCTCCATATTTTTCATAGTTTTAGGACCCTTGGGTGGGGTCCCTTCTCATCTGCAGCTTCTCAAACAACCTGTTTTGCAAGAGGAGAGTTTTGTTGTGGAAAAAGCGTATGTAGGTTTAGGGTTATGGCCAAGTCGGTCATCAATGGGAGGAGAGGCCCTTGGCCCTATGAAGGTTCTATGCCCTAGTGTAGGGGAATGCCAGGGCCAGAAAGCTGGAGCAGGGGGAGAGGTGAGGGAACAGGGACTAATTTTGTTGTTGTTTTCATTTTTATTGGTTTTTTATTTTATTTTATTTATGTTTTTTGGAGGGGAAACTGGGAAAGGAGATATCATATGACATGTAAATAAATAAAATATCTAAAAAAAAAAAAAAAAAAAAAGAAAGTTACCTAAATTCCAGGTCTGCCACTTCATTCTAGGGTGAGCAATGAAGTACCTGTTAATTCCTAGACTTTAACAAGGTCCTCCTCCATATTGTATTGAAAAGTATGAAAAATGAGAAAAAATTAAAAAGCTCTCTAGACTCCTAAGCTAAAAACACCAGTCAGTCAGTTCAGAACTCTGGGTTCCAGAAACTTGACTGACTCAGAGGCTCTGATTCCCGAAACTTGCCCCTTTTGAATAATGGTGGAACTAGGAATGAAGGTCAACTGGTTCATGAGGCTCTCCACCCTGCTGACCGGTAGATGATTCAGTAAATGATTAAGTGAGATTATATTCCTAAATAGAATATGTTCCCCTCCCCAACTGACTGAATAACTTGGGCTGGAATTCCCCCTCACTTCCCCTGGTTTGTGTTTTTTTTTCTTTGAATACCCTACACTTCTTGAGCTAGGGGTCAAACTCCTTTGCCCCTGCGTGGGTTATGAGCTCAGCCCCAGTGCACTGGTTTCCCAAATAAACCTCATGTGTTTTCAGCAAGATAGGTCTCTCATGAGTTTCATGGGGGGTCTTGTAATCTCAGGACTAGAGTAAGGGTCTCCTCTCTTGAGGGGTCTTTCAGTATAGTACCCTGGAAAGAAGACTTGGGTGTTCTTGATAGGAAATAAGGGTAGGTGGGTAAGAGAACTTTTCTATTCTATACTCTAATAAGGGCACATTTGGATGACATATTGTTAATAGGAATCTGCATACATATTGTTCACTTAGCATGTACACATGGTCAGTGTTTGTTTTTTCCTAGTTAGTCACTCTTTCTGCAGTCCAGTTTTTACACTGCTAGAATAGTACATAGTTGATACAGGCAGAAACCATCTCAATTTAATGTTTTAAGAAGTGCCTGAAAAAGTTTAGCAGGAAAATGAGAATGTCAAGTTTAAGTTGCCCATCTAGGAAGACATACTGGCTTCTGCAGATATTATTCAGCCGAACTATTAGTTCTTGGCACAGTGCCAGCAGATTGAGGTATATAGTAACAGTGCCAGATCCATGTGGATTTAATCTACAAACAAAATAAAACCAAGATCAAAACCAAAACCAAAACCAAAACCAAAACCAAACCCAAACCAAAAGCAAAAACAAATCCTATTCTCCCTTTATTGTACTAAAGAGAATCCCCAATCAGGGAAGTTCTATGCCCAACTTCACTCATATCCTTTTATTTTATTTCTTTTTTTTCAGAGGGGAAACTGGGAAAGGAGATATCATATGACATGTAAATAAAGAAAATATCTAAAAAAAAAAAAAAAAGAAAGAAAGAAAGAAAGTGACCTACCATAGTACTCAGGCAGTGCACCTGGGGTTGGGGTTGGGACTGATTGATATAACATCTGTCTCTGTTGCAGGATATTTGATTACACTGTGAACCCTGAGTGTGTTATTTATTGAAAAAAATTGTTTCTGGTTGTGGTATGTCTCAGCCCAGCCCTTAGCACACACTTTTAATCCCTCTGGCTGGTATACAGACATACCCTTAGTAAACACCTTTAATCCCAAACAATGAAAGTAAGGTTAATTTGTAGAAAGAAGCATCCATGTTTGAAAATGATATCTAAATGGCAGCAGACGAAGTGATGAAATCAGGGGAAGATTTGACCGAATAGGATATCCCCAACTCACATGAGAACAGAGATGAAAGGGAAGCTATTTGAAGGGTAGTGCAGAGAGAGAGAGA
>NW_022196895.1:37567578-37574623 GCF_008632895.1 Mastomys coucha | reverse complement strand
GGAGGGAGGGAGGGAGGGAGGGAGGGAGAGAGAGAGAAGGATATGTAGTTTTACTGGGAGAGTACAAGGTAGACACAGGAGAAGACAGAGTGAGCCAGAGAATGTGAAGCCAGAAGATCAGAATAGATTGCCAGAGTTAGTTTGAGGACAAGCAAAGCAATTCATTGAGAAGCTGAGAGTAACCAGGTTGAATCAGTCATCTTGGAGAGAAATTTGAATCAGAACAGCTGAGTTGTCCAGCCAGCCAGAGCTCAGAAAGAACTAGAAAGAGTGAGCTTATTCAGCACTAAGTCTCAGAGGCCAAAAATATCCTAGGCATATATAAGATTGTATGAAGACTAGAAATTTCCAGGACTAAGCCTATATTAGTAGACTGAGGCAATAAACCTTGGAGACGACAATTAATATAGGAGAATAAAAATTACTTTTACTTGTCCCCAGGATCTATAGTTTCCTTAATTATTTTCCCCAATTTATCAGGTGGATTTCATTTTGCTCTTATTTCCTTGTAGAAATAAGTTTTTAAATCCTTGGGAAGATCAGAAGCAGCTAGGCTGATCCTGAAGAACCACAGAATAGAAGTGCCTGAAATACAAACACTCACATAGTGAGGGATAAGTCCAAGAGATGACAGAGAGAGAGGTGAAGATATGGTAAGTTTCTGAAGGTGTCAGAAACGTGGCTGCTCACCTGAACAATGAGGTCCAGAATGGTGGCCTGCCTCTGCTTGCATTGTTTTCTCACTGTATAAGCTGCTGGCTAGAGAGGAGCTAGGAGTTAGTTCACTATTTTCTCAGATGTCTAGCTCTCTGCATAAAGCAGGGTTTTAAAAGATTGAATTTTTGTCTCTTCCCACCAATGTCTTCAAGTGACAAGTAGCAATGGGTTTCAGTATTCTGGTCACACTCTCAATCCTTTGTTGTCTATTCCTGTGTCTAGAAAAGACTGACCTATAAGGGGACTGGGGGAAAAAAAACATCTGGAGTCCAGTCCTCCTCCCATCCACTTCAGTGTCACCATTGCGCATCTGCCTTTTGGTGTCCACCCACAGGTGGTAGACACCACAATAAGCATTCCAAAAGCAGGGTCAAGTGAAATCTCCACAGCCGACTCACCATGTAGGCACTGACACTGTATTTGTGTTTGTATTCATTGTGTACCTGAGGATATCACTGCTCTCAGCCTTCTACAAAGAAGCTTCTTTTTTTCCCCCCAGTGGAAAACAATAAATCCAGAGCCTCATAACTGGTTAAAGCAATGAGAATAATTGCTTAGCCCTGAATGAGACATACATATTACACACTCAAAGGCTAAGGGGTCGTTCAGTAAGAGGGAACTGGTAGCATACAAGAGGAAAAGGATGTGGACGATTGCATGAAGCACTGTCTGCTGGATATGACCTGGCCATTACAATCACAAAAACACTGCAGCTCTGGATACTTGCAAAAAACCTACCTGAATACAGATAATGAAGATGTAGGAATACCTTGGAAAACTAAAGGGCACAGCAGGAGGAGGAAGGAGAGAAGAAAGGAAATAGGAGAAATTGAACATTATCATAATTATATTCGTGAATCAAATTGTCAAAGGAAAAAAAAAGAACTGTGAGGAAATAGAGGCTCAGAGAGGTAATTTCTGCAAAGACACACAACCTGTGAGAACAGGAGTAGAGATTCACAACTAAGACATCCGATCCATAGTACATTTGGCTATACTGAAACCTTTAGTTTCCTTTATTAATTTTCTTCACTCAATTGAAAGCAAGTCTGAAGTGTCTCCTGGCATGAATTCCATTTTGTATTCTAAATCCATTTTGTATTCTCCCTCCAAAGGTGTGTGTAGATAGATAGATAGATAGATAGATAGATAGATAGATAGATAGATAGATAGATAGATAGGTAGAGAGAGAGAGAGGGGGGGGGGGTCAGTGCAAAAGCAACTCTAAGTGTTTGCAGAAAGACCCTGTTACTTTTTAGTACAAATGCTTAGTTATTGCGACCTAGGCAAAACGTGCTGAGTGTTGATGGTTGCACTTAGGAAACCAGGGACCTTGCAGGCCATGTTTATCTTCTTACCCACTTGAAAGTTGCTTTTGCTCAGGACACATAGGAGAAAGCCCAAGTTGTTCTTCAGGAAGCCTTGTAGCTCTTAGGCTCTGATTCGTATTCAGCATGGCTCATTGTACCATGTCCCATCTACCTCACAGAACTCATTAGATGATAAAGTTAAGATCATGAAAATGACTTGTAAACTATTCTTTCCTTCATAGCAATTATGGGTAAAAGATAATGAATAGGATAGACAAGGTCCTTGGTCTCAGACAAAAGAAGCAGATAATTAAATAATCTCATGAATTATCAATGACGGTTGTGTCAATGCCTTGGAAGGAACAAAAAGAGTGAATAGGGCTTGTGAGAAAATGTTTTCCTTAACAGGATGACCATATGACCACCAAACCTCACCAGGCTAATGGTACTCAAGGTAGAGAGAGGAAGGGATATGTCTGTGTGCCTTCTTTTGTCCCTCAGGATACCAGTATTGTTACTGACATATTTAGTGCTCCAGAGACATAGGCATAAAGGAAATGGATACTTACCATGTTGAAAATCTGCATTAGATAAATGTGTATACCAAGTTTCATGTCTAATTCCTCATTTGATTAACATGTCTCACAAGAGTGCATGGACTGACAGGCTAGCAGGCTGCCTGGCTTCTCAGACAAGCTGACATCCCAGTGGGATGGTGGTGCTGGGACAAAAGGGCTAAGCTCAGAAGTACTGAAGTGAGAAACAGTGCCATTCATGTGGGGCAAGAACTTAATAGATTTCAAGTCTGTAGCAGAGGCTTGACAGACAGCAAGAGCTCAACAATTATGACTTCAGCCACAGTTCATAGATGATTCTGTGGCAGTATGGCAGAGGCATCCCAGACTCACATCAAGGGAATTCCCACCCACCTTACCTTCCTCTTTAAATTTCCATTGACTCATTTTACTGGAGTAAGGATGCTTTACATGACTGGGCAAAGAGTCAAAAAGATAGCAAAATTTCAATTAGTTCCATTACTTTCCTCAGTTCCTCCTCGGTTGTCTGAACTTGGGGAAATTACCTCCCCTCTCTGAGCCTCTATTTCTTCATTGTCCATTTTTTAATTTGACAATTTCATACATATATACAATAGATTATGACCATGTTCAACCCGTCTCTCATTTCCTCTCTCATCTCCTTCCTACTCCTGATGACTCCTTTAGACTATAAGACGCTATCAGTCTTCCAAGTTATTCCTACTACTTTTTCATGTTTATGCAATCAGGTCTTTTGCAAGTATCCAGAGCTGCTGTGTACTCATGATTGTGATGGCTTTGTCATATGCAGAAGAAGGTTTCCTCAATGAGACCTTGAGTCTCATTGAAAAATATGTATATTTACATCCCCAAGATTGCAGCTGTGTCTAGTTCCTGACTCCATTCCTTCAGCCATGGGAAGGCATAGTAGCACCATTGTCTGAAGACAGTAGCTAAGGAGGTGCTCCTGGGTACCTCTCCAAATTTTATAATCCATCCCATAACCCAGGTGGAAGAAGGCTGAAGCTCCAGTGCTCCAGTGGATCACTGTAGATCTTCTCTGCTCTTGACTTCTTATCATTGGAGAAAATGCCACTGGCCTCTAACATGAACTCATCAGGCATGATGTTTCCTCTGATGAACCTAGTGGGATATTTTCAACTCTGTCCCAGTTCATGGAAGAGTAGTGAGGATGAAATCTCTCAACCATTTTCCATCTTCTTGGAGAGAAAGACTAGGATAGCGTCAACCATCCTGAGTGTCTTATAGTCCAAAGAACGAAGGTAGATATGCTTAGTCCCAGACAGGGGGACAAGACATAGCATGGGCCGAAGAGGAAAATGAGAAGCAGCCATTATTTTCTGCAGTCTGGAGAATGATGTATGTTCCTGGTAGTGACCTCGTACCTCGGAATTACTCATTCGACACCGAGTTCTCTCTTGCTGCTTGAAGTGCTTCATTTTAAAAATGTTAGGACTTTTTCCCTCTCACTTAACTGCAGGAACATTAAATGCACAACTTTATCAAAGTGACATAAGATATATGTTTCTGCCAACAGCAACAGGAGAGGATTAACAATTCAAATGGGAGTGGGAAGTTGCTCTCACAAGATGAGGAGAAGGAAGTTTGATTAGGGCCCTGCAATGTTCCTCACCTAAAGCATACTATTACACATTCAACAGCCCCTGAGGTCCTAACAGAGGGAAGTTTCATTTTTAATGTTATTCCTTTTCTCAGAGGTCAGAGCTACTGGTACACATCTAGAGTATATGACCACATTCAAATCACTCACAATGTAATGGTCACTTGCTTAACATCTGATGCCAGAACTTGGTCATGACTCATATCATTCTCCATTACGGAACCTGACATATAATTCAGCAAAGGACCAGGAAGCTGGTGCTGCACAGAATCTGGGGGAAAGGAACAGACGAGGAATCCCAAGGGAGGAAGGGGTTAGAGTGGACAGAATCTCTCTTTGAGTTCACTTTTGCCATGTATTAAGTAGAATTCTATTGATGGGGCCTACAAATGCTCTTCTATAACATTTGGCTGAGAAAAGAGGAGGTATTCATTTTATAATTCTACTGGAATTTTTGAGAAGGGAATTAACATTGTGGGTGAATTAAAAAAGTCCTATCTCACAACTATTGCCAGTACTTTGGGAGGCTGAGGCAGGAAGATAGCAAACTTAGGGCCAGTCTGGACAATCTGGTAACTTTTAAGGACGTCCTATACAATTTAGGGCAAACCTATCTCAAAGTAAAACTTAATAAAAGGGCTGAAGATATGACTCCTTGGAAGTTTGTCTAGCATATTCAAGGCCCCAGGTTAAATCCTAATACCATGGGGGAAGGTGAGAGAAGAAAATAATATTTAAAAAGATCCTAATTGGGCAATAATCTTAATAGTACTGAACAGGATACAGGAATTAGTCTTTTGAGTTCTTTTTTTGTTATGAAATTTGTATGCCTTAATTTGTTTTCATATATATATATATATATATATATATATATATATATATATATATATATATATATATTTGCCTACTACATTCTTAATATCAAGATGCTTTGACACTGGTCTATCCAAGTCTTCTCTAACCAATTTTATGTTTTCATTATTCTAGAGCACTGAGACGACATCCAGGCTGCCCACATCGAGAAGATTCACAGGAAGGGTCCTAAGGAATGCACTGTATAACAAGGAAAGCAAACCTCCCAGGTTGACCCAGTAAGACCATGGGCTACAGAAGAGGAGGGATGATGACCAGCATCAGCATCCACTTCTCAAAACCAATGACTTGTCACCACCCTGCTGCACAGTAGACCCAAATCAGCTGGTCTCCAGAAGGCATCCTGTGTTTTTCTCTCTGCATTCACTGCTTCTTTACCCCTGAAACCTCTCTCTGTAATACCTGCACATGAGCTGGCTTTTCTGGAGTTTATGGTTGAGCTGGATGCCAAGACCATTGGGAGGACCTCCCTCAGCATAGTGTCTGAGGAATCATATTCTTCTGCCTTTGCCTCTTACTTCACGTTATTTGTTTTATATTCTTAGTTTTCATCATTATCTAAACTGCTGTTATTTGCCTGAGTACTTGAGTATCATTCAACTCTCCTCACTTGGATGGAAACATTATTCTTAACTATAATTTCAGTACCTAGAAATAGCCTGATGTACACAGACCAGAGTAAACTTATACCAAATTAAAGAATATACCCACCTTATAAGCATGGCTTTAGAGGGGAAATATGTGGTTCTTGTCTTAATTTGGTTTCCCTTGAGAGCAGAGCATGGTAAAAGCGATGTGCTAGAAGTTTACTTAGGAATGCAGTTCCAATGTCTAGGCACAAAGAATGACTGTGGGGGGTTTGAGAAGGTAAGGAAGGGCCTTAATAAGGCATGTTTTTAATCTTCCCATTAAAATTAACTGGCGAGACATTGTGAGGGGGCTTTCAATGAACTGGATATATCATTCAGAGGAGGAAGGGGCACTTGCGATACCTCTGCAGCTGTAACCATTCTTTGCTCAAAGGCTGCCCCACGGAGAACTAATACTTCTGTGCTTGCTGACTGCACCTAAGGAGTACTCACAGGTTGTCTAAGAAATTCTGGGAGGCAGAAGATGGTTGTATCTGGCAAAGGCGAAGCATTGTTAAGATGCTGTCTCTGAAGCTAGTTGAAGCTTACAGGGAGTTCTATCAAAACCATGCCTAGGGGTAAATTTAGGTCAAGAGGATTTATATACACACAGAATACATCTAAGGACTCTTAAAATAGTGGTCCCTTTAGAAATGAATTGGTTTATTTAAATTTAATTTTAATCTCATCTTCACTGTTTTACTCTTATAGGACTTAGGCATGCGATGTGTTTCAGGATCCTTTTCTAGTTATCCTCTGGCCACATGACTGATAATGCTGAATCACCTTTGCTGCTTTGGCTCTCTCAGGACAGGGGAACTCAGGTTTCTCTTTATTGTGTGCTCTGTCAAATGGCAGGCATAATTCACGAATCTGGGCACACAGTTTCTTTACTACTGTCGTAGGTACCAGGATCTACACTCAACATTTGCTAATGACCCTCTTAGAAGCACAGGGGCATCTCTCCCGCTTCCTATCTCTTCTCCTGGGGTTTATGAAGAATTTTGTGGATGTCTAGCATCAGAGTACAGCAATGTACTTTCCAGAGGAGTTTGTAGAAATCTGCCAGCATAGGTGTACAATCAGACAGAACATGGCAAGGATGCAAGATGCAATGCATTTCGACATTACAGTTTGCTAAGTAAACATTTTTTGTTTTCTCTCTACATAGATACACGAGAAATGGAATAACTTCTTCCTTTTATTCCCATGGTGGACAATAGTATCACCATTTCTTGACAGCTAGCAACATCTATTTCTTGTTATGTGTGTTATGCAACCACGCAACCACGCTTCCCTAAGACATTCTCCCAAGTCTCAGATATTTATTTTCAGAGT
>NW_022196895.1:37561804-37567568 GCF_008632895.1 Mastomys coucha | reverse complement strand
CAACTCATCTGAGGGCTTTAGGAAGATGTGAGAGGAAAATGGAGGTTTTATGGATCTTAGAAAACTTGTGGGTCCGAGATCCAATAACATACCCCAGTTTCCACTTGGTAGCTATGATTCTAGCCTTTCATTCAGAAAAGGGTCTGAATTATTTGTCTGGGGAATCTCATGGCTTACTACTAAGTATTTAGGAGAGCAGTGAACTGCAGCCCCAGTGGCTTCCAAATACCAGAAGTAGAGAGAGCATCTAGACATTTTTGTGTGTAAGTCCTTTCATTCCTAACCTATATCTCCTTATATTCTCTTAAATCTTAGTATTAGTTACCTTGAACTCTGACCTTTAAATGGACCACTTGGATTTGCTCAGAATCTGTGTTTCTTCTCATCTAAGACTTTTCTTCAGCTCCTCTTTGCCTGAGCCATTAATCTTCATGATCTCCCTCTATTATTGAGTTTCTGATGTAATTTCTCCTCTTCTGCCTTATTTCCATAGCTTTCACTCTTTCTTAGTTTTAGGTTTTATACATATGGTATTTTTACTGTCTGTTTGGGAATTAGTGTGAAATTTACCCTTTTTTCCTATTAGCTAATGTCTAAGTAATGAAAATATTATATTTAGGTTAGGTTAGGGTTGGTGAATCTTGACTATAAGACACCAGGTAGAAAATATTTGGAGATTTATAGATTTAATAATGTCTCATCTTATTTTCTTTTATGCTTCTTTAAAAATGCAATCAGTGGTTGTGATGGTTTGAATGAGAATGGCCCCCAGAGGCTCATAGATTTGAATACTTGGTTCCCAGCTTGTGGAACTATTTGAGAAGGATTAGGGGGTGTGGCCTTATTGAAGGTGTGGTCTTATTGGAGGAGGTGGTATATCAGTGAGGATGGGTTCTAAGATTTCAAAAGTCCATCTAGGTTGTGCCCACTTAGCTCTATTAATTTTTCTCATGCTTGTTGCTTCAATGGTAGCTCTCAGCTCCTACTCCAGTGTCATGGCTACCTGCCTGCTGCCATACTCCCTGCTATGATAGTCATAGACTCACCCTCTGAAACTGTAACCAAGACCCCAATTAAATGCCTTCTTTTATAAATTGCCTTGGTCATGGCAAGTACCTAATATAGTGGTCTTAACTTGTAAGCTGCATCCTGTAGCTTTCTGATCTTCAGGTCTCTGGTTACTAGTATATTAGAGATTATAATGCTGAAACTTAGTCAGGACTCCCACAAAAGTCAGAGGAACTAAAAGCTCTACTGAGGAATTAATCTGCATTTTCAGGCTCAATTATTGTTATTTGATAATGTCATCCACTCTGTGAGTGGCCAGTCATACTGAAGAATTGAAGCAAATATGTGTGGATGACAACAACAAAAGGACTGAGCAACAGGGTGCAAAAAATGAGGTCCATGGTCTGAGAAGACTAAGCAATTGAGTTTGAATGGGAGTCTGACCCCAGTGCCTCCCATCCCTGGGCTCTTTTCCACTCTCCTCCAGGCTCTTTGAGATAGTATAGATGCTATTACTCAGTTAGTAGCTGTTTGATGCATAGCCTCAGATGTCTCTAGCAAATACAATTCCTACATTGCTTCACTCCAGTCACTCACAACACATCTAGCCCAGGATAGGCTATTCTCTTCCCACATGGAAGTGCTCATTCTTCAGCCCGAGCACACTGTGCTCCCCTGAAGAGACTGACAACTCAATGAGCAATTGAAATGCAAGACGTTCAAGTAAACGCTTAGAGTTTTGGCCTTCCCACAGCTGTATACATGCTTTATCATGCTGTGACTTCATACTCTATGTCACCATTCATAATGTACTCATTAAAGTAAGGCCAGGGTCTGACAGCATGACAGATTATAGAGCAGGCGCTCATCTTCCACAAGTTAATCTGGCAGGTTTGTACTGTTTGTTGTTTGTTTTTTGGTGAAAAGTACAGTACTTCTTTATATAGCTGAGGAAGGTAGAGTAAGAGAAGGCATGGACCAAGACATGCTTTAGGCTTATGCTTGTGAACTTTAACACAGTGAGGATGTATTTGGAGGAAAGATTTAGATTATATCATTAGAAATCATGGGTTTCAGCTGTATTTGAAGCAGAGGATGGCCTAGGCAGTCATCAATGGGAGGAGAGGCCCTTGGTCCTGTGAAGGTTCTATGCCCCAGTGTAGGGGAATACCAGGGCCAGGAAGCAGGAGAGGGTGGGTTGCTGAGCAGGGGGAAGGGGAATGGAATAGGGTTTTTTTCAGAGGGGAAACCGGGAAAGGGGATATCAATTGAAATTTAAATAAAGAAAATATCTAATAAAAATATTTAAAATATGAAAAAAAAAAGAAAAAGAAAAAGAAAAAGAAAAAGAAACCATGAATTCATGTCATTGTCATTGGCTGCATAATCTTGTCAAGGAAAATGTAAATGGCTTCCTTGGAAGAACCTTTCTGTGTTTTTCATTCATGGATTTGACTATTTGACTGCCTAAAGAACATGATGATTATTTTTTGTTGTTTTGAATGACAGCGCATGTGTTTCCAGTGCACTAGGCTAAAGCTGACCATTGTCACAGACCATTTGGCTCTGTTTCTCAGTCTTGCAATTTCTGCATTCAGCTCTTTTGCTTTTTTTTTTTCAACATCTTCCTTGTCCTAGATCGGTCCGCATCAGGCTTGTGCTCATCCTGTTCCTTAGTGAGGGAGCACACCTCCCTACCTTCCTCTGTCTGGTGAACTCTTCCTTTTCATTCTTTATACCTCAGCTGAGATCAGACTTCTGTGAAGAGCCTGGCCTGATCCTGACTCTGCAGGCTTGGACAGGAAGGATTTTTCCCAAGTGCCTATGGCCCCACTGCCATACTCTTCTTCTCATGTTCCTAACCTAACTGAGAGGGCATATGCACTTTTGAGTCTCTGTGTTAATATCTGGGCACTTACCTAGCAGATATTAATATACATTTGGTGTGTATTTAAATAACTAACATTTTCTTACATTCAGTTTCTAAGGACCCACTTTTGCTTTCTCATTGAAAGCTGAGGACCTTTGCAGTAGAAATTAATACCCAGGTCCTATGTCATCCCAACACCTCTGGACTACCAAAAATTTGTACTTCCAAGATTAAGTGAGCAACTAAGTTTCCTCCTATTTTCCCCCCTCATTCTGTAGGCCATGTTGCTACTAGGGAGATTTTTAGAAAAACTCCCACATGATTTAATTTCAAATCATTTTGAATGTGCACGATGTCTACTATACTTTATGTTAAATAGAGTTGATGCCACCCTCTTTGGAAGGAAGATGGTCTCCACAGGCAAATCAGTGAAGGTCACATGATTAATATTTGAATCCATTACTCTTCCTTTAGTAAAGTCTCTCTAGGGTACAGTATACCCTCAGAAATTAACTGGTATTGACATTCGCACTTTCACAGGTGCTACACAGTACAGGGGTTTTCATGGCCCCAGTGTCAGGCAATGAGTTGTCTCTTCATCCCCTCTAAATACATAAGATGTAGTTAAATTACATCCTTCTTAGTCCCTTGATGATAATCTGTTCATAGTTTTCTTTCTGCCATCTTCTGTAACAGCTGCAATCTCTGATCAATCAAACAATAATTAGGTATCAAAGATAGATTTGCCTGGATCTTTGCTACAAGCAGTAAGAAAAACACACCAATTGATTTTTGTATATATCTTCAATACTAATACTAGAGAATATAATTCACAATACAAGAGAAACATGATAAACAGTGTTAACCTTTACTCTGTCCTGACAACTTTCTAGGGGTCCTGTTGTAATGTTGCTCTCATCTCTATATTTAATTCCTCATGCTATCTCTTCTGAATTTTATTAACTGTTTAGAATTGTACACTAAATAAAAGCAAGCCTTCCCAATTGTTTAAGAGGAAAGTTTGTCACATTTAAATTTGCAACTCTACTTCGCCTTTGTGATACACAACATGTACAGGACTCTGAGTCACACTTGGTGGCTGTGCATTCATAATAATGGTCTGTTCAGTTCTTAAGTGTGCAGGCATTTCAAGTTTAGTTTATCTATAAGAACTAATTTAAAAATCTTGGTGTCTCATGAATTCTGGACAAATCCTTATATTTAAGTAATCCAGTGACATTGTCCCATTTCCTAACTTCTTTGCAGTATGCCTTTTTTACATTTATCAGGAGGAAGAGGTAGTCTCTTCCATCATTTAAATTCTGATGATAGCAGAAAATCACACTTTTAAGAGCAGAAGCACTCTTCTTATCATGCATATGGAAATTCACTAGTCTAGCATAACCATGAAACCACCTTCTCATACAAATTGTGCTTAAATAAATGCTTACAAACATTTATAGCATTTCTGTTTTACATAACTAACAGTAGTTGGGATATATCCATTCAAGTTTGATATGACAAATTGAACCGTTTACTAGATGTATTCAACTATTCACATGACCTGATTGAGTTGTTTACAAAGTGAGTTCCACGTAAATATCAATTTATTGGGTCAATTCATGTGAAACACGTTATTGTGGGACTCAGAGATTATCAAGTGATGTCACTGACCTTTAGAAATGGCAGAGTTCGTTCATCATTCTGAATAAAATGACCTGCTGAATGCAGTGAGAAATACAAATCAGACATTTGGTTTAGATTGAGCTGTTCCAGGGGAGAATCAGCCTTGTAAAGTGACACATAACAAGGAATTCTCTGAAATGTAACATTTTGATTTCTACTGAAAGTTCTCTATTGAAATAACCTTACTATGTATTCCTTCAGTATCTCCGTAAATGTAAGGTTTTCCCTGTGAGAGTTTGTGTGATGGGAAAGATTATTAAGACATAGCTCCTTTGCCTACTGGGAAAGGAAAAGTATGCAAATTATGCCAATAAGGCCAGGAGGACAGAGGTGTTCAGGGAGACGGAAAGGATTCCAGTGTGCAGAACATCTGAAAGGCATTATGAAGAATTCATGAAGGTGGCATTTGAGTTGGACCTTAAAGGATGCAAAGCCATTTATGGTCTAAATATAAATACTCCCATTTCTAGAGAGCAGCCTCCATCAGATGAACCTTTCATGAATGGAAATATAAAACACAGTAGTTCTCTGTTGTGTCCTGTGCTCACAGGACAAGAGTTCCTGGTAAAAGAGGAAGCAGTTCTACATTATTTACTACCATGTGTTAAAGGAATAAAAAATGCATAGGTTGAAAAAAACTGATGGCTAAGATTTCTCCCTACTGATGTTGAATTGGTTTCCCAACCAGATCCTATCAGACAGGGTGGTCACTTTGCATTTTCCATCCCACATGGTTGCCAGGCAACTATCTCCTATGATGGAAGATGCCATTAGAGCAGCCCTTCCAAATGCCTTTCTCTGCTGAGCATTAGCGCCTTGAAGAAAAAAGGAATCTACAGACAGAGAAAAGAGAACAGTGACAGAGCCTAGACTCCAAGACTCCAAGACTCCAAGATTGTTTGCTACCAATGCCTGTTTGTCTTCTAAAAGATTTTGCAAAGCCCTTTAAAAATGCACGCACGCACACACACACACACACACACACACACACACACACACACACTTAACTTTTATTTGCTTCTTTGTGAGTTTCACATCATTCACTGCAGTTTACTCATATCCCTGTCCCTTCATATCCACCTTGTGCCCTTGCAATCTTCCAGAAGAAACAAACAAACAAACAAACAAACAAACAAAAAGACCCAAAAGAAAATAAATCATAAAAACATCTTGTCAGCTGGGCGGTGGTGGCGCACGCCT
>NW_022196895.1:37558001-37561794 GCF_008632895.1 Mastomys coucha | reverse complement strand
ACAGAAGCTGCTGTGTGTCATGGTGTGTCATGTGTCACATCCTTTGTCCAGACATGTTTACTTGCTAATGTTCATTGCAATAAGTCATTGGTCTCGTTTGAGGTCACTGGCTTCTGCTACATCATCACTCCAGAATCCACACAGAGACTCCTTTAGGATAGCCTGTTGTTGCTCTGTGCCATGCATCTTTGAATCTGCAGGACCAGCCTGAGAAGGTACATATTTGACTTTAGTAAATCTAGTGTTTTTAACTGCAAACATTTTTGGAAGAAACATTTTTAGTTTTTATGATACAGGAAAATTTGCATATAGCACAATGCATAAACCTTAAATGGATAACTTAGTAAGCCTTGGTAAATGCACATATGACTAAGCCCTATTTAAATCAAGACATATAATGTTCCCATAAAGCCCCCATTCCCTCATCCATTGTTCTTACTGGTTGTAGGGAACTGCTCTTCTAATCTCGGTTACTTTACCTGTCCTTACATTTTATGCAAGTAGAATCATAAAGATTTTTTGTTTCTATTTTGAATGTACATTAATATTGTTCTTTGAATTCATACAACATCCACTTTTAGTCTCAGAAAGCATTTTACTATATAAGCTAATTTGGTTTATCCTTCTGTTGAAAAGGTTTTGGTTTTAGATATTATTTATAAGGCAGGTTCTATTGAGGAACATTCATGACATTTTGTGAACTCCTGTTTTCACTTAGCTCAGACAGACACCTGTGAAGGAGGCTGTTAAGTAAATGTTCAACTTCTCATTCTCTTCTGTTTCTGGTGATGTGTGAAAACCCAGGTCTTCTGTCTTCTCATCCACACATGTTGTCAGGCTCCTCAAAGTCATCCATTCCTCTCACACTGGTGATGTTTTTGGGTAGCAGTCTGACACCAAGCTGTATCCTCAGCCCTAACGTCATCCATTCTTGAGCTTATTATATGGTTTTTGGGATTGGAGATCTGGCTCTGTGTGAGAAAGGTACTTGGTGAACACATAAAAAAAATCATGTGTTGGGATTCTAGCATGTACATAAAATCTGGGGCTTTTATAAAATCACTGGGGCTTGCTGGCCACTAGTCTAGTTTCAGGACAGTTGGAGACTCTATCTCTAGCAATTAAGATAGGGAGAGTGATAGAACAGGACACATAATGTCACCTGTGTACATAGGTGTGGGATGTGTGCCCACATGTGTACATACATACACACACACACACACACACACACACACACACACACACGATTTTCATTTTCACAGTGATCTTTAAGTTTATTCACTTAGATATTATCAATATTAATCTCAATATAAGGACATTCTAGTCAGTTCTATCTAGTTTTTGAACCATGTCATGAGTTTTTAAGTTAGGTTGTATATTAATGGTTTATGAAAGTTTATTGTGTATTCTGAATTAAAATATGCAAACATACATGTATGCATATATAAGTGTGCATTGTTAACATAGCCTGTTTATGATTTTTCTATGTGAAATGTTTAGACTTGTCTAAGAATTTACTTTAAATGTTTCTGTTTCTTCCAAAATCACAAAGGCTCTTCTGGTCTGCTCTTGTAAGATATGGCTCATTATTTCCTTCTAGAATATTTCCACATCTAACTGTTGTGTGCAGGTCCACAGTCCATCTCAAATGAGTGTGTGTGTGTGTGTGTGTGTGTGTACCCCCCACACACTTAAGTTCAGCTTTTTCCCACATTACTTTTAAAGGGATTTTCCTATCCTTACTGAAATACATTAGCTCCTTTGGCAAAGCCCCCTTGGCTATAGCTTATGTCTACTTAATCCATGTTCAGATATTATACTTTAATTGTAATTATTCTAACACTAATGCTATTGTCAAGGAAATTGATGGCTCCTTACAACCTGATGCTAAAGCCTTATTGCTGAAGACAACATTTATGTCTTAGAATATGGAGATGTTGCTACGGTGCCCAACTAGGTTTACCACTACTGACTTGCATCCATGATGCAGGAAGTTACCCTGCATGCTACCATGGAGAAAGGTAATGTCTATGTCACCCACTAACCAACCCTGCAAATATACAACAGCAACCTATCTGCAAGATAAGCTAGTACAACAGTAGGAAAAAATGTTCTGTGAGTTACCAGCCACCTATTTTAAAGAATTTAAAGCACAATCCATGGGTCCATGAGCCGGAACATATTTCTGACATTGCTAAAAAGAAAACCTAATATTATTATTCTGCTAAATGAGCATAGCAACAAAATGGTTCCTAATGACATACTTCTGTATCCTTTTATCAGTGTCTCACTCAATCCATGTTAGGAAAGCTACTTCTTATAATAGATGGGAATTAATACAAAGACCCACAACTGTACAATGTACAGAGAGTGAGAGACTGTGGAACACTCAGTCCTGAATGTGACATTATTAGCAAGCCCCTCCCTTCAAGGTTCAGGAGGTCTATGCATAATAGGAGACAGAAAGATTATAAGAGACAGAAGTGATGGATGACTCTGAGAAAGCAGTGTCTTCAAGACTAAACAGGAGATATATATATATGAATTCACAGAGACTGTGGTAGCACATACAAGGTCTTCCCAGGTTCAAGCCAATTGGGGTCCCAACCTTGGTTAAGAAGCTATTTACAATTGATACCCACTGATAAAGTGAAAGTAATTTTTTTTTCTAATGGAATGTCATTGGGTATAATGGCCACACCCCAGGCTAGGTTCCACACCCAGAAGTAGTAGGCCTATGCAAACAAAACTCTCACACTGTCTTGTTGTTATTGCTGTATTTTTTTGTCTGTTTCATTTTGTTTTGTTTTGGCATTTTTCCTTTTATTAAAAATAGGTTTTTTTTAAAAATTATATATATATCCTGATTATGATTTCCCATCCTCTGCTTCTCCCAGTTCCTTCTTACCTCCCCTCTTGGTCCACTCTTTCTGTCTCTCATTAGAAAACAAATGGGATCCTAAGGGATAGTGATTAGATAAAATAAAACATAATAAGATAAAACAAAAACTAACTTGCTGGAGTTGGAAAAAATCCACACAGAAGGCAGAAAGCCCAAGAGATGACACAAGAAACAGAGACCAACTCATTCACAAACTCAGCGTTCTTTTATAAACACTACTGGAAGCCATAATATATACACAAAGGACCTGTGGGTAAAGGGAGACAATATATAAAATAATAAGTTTAAAACAAAACAACAACAAAAGGGATGAGTCCTAAGACGATATTATGAGGCAAAGCACCTCTAACGATGCCACTGAGTTTGTTTTCTTTAGGTCATCCACTTTTGGGCCTGTGTCCTGTCCTTATGAGTACTTGTTTCCCCAGTGAGATGATCTTAGAGAAAATATCATTTTTCATTTGCAAATGGTTATCAGTTGGAGATTGCTTCTGGGTTAGGCATGAGGTCACATGTCTATTTCCTTTAGCTCTAGGGTAGACCCATCTGTGTAGGCCCTTGTGTGTTGCCTCAGCTTTTTTTTTTTATTACAGTTATGTTTTTTATTTGCATTGCCATTTTATTCGAGCACAGAGAAAACTTAACACTTGTAGAATTCCTCATACAGTGAATTAATTTTCTTTAATTCTTATTATCCTAAAACTTAACATTTTAAAACATTTAAAATATGTTTATTAGTATGAGAAATAATCACTGAACATTGCCTAAAAATATCTACTATGGTTCTTTCTTTTTTTATTTTTTTTTAATTTTTTATTTTTTATTTTATTTTTTTATTTTCTTTATTTACATGTAAATTTCTCCATTCCCAGTTTCCCCTCCAAAAAACAA
>NW_022196895.1:37555723-37556180 GCF_008632895.1 Mastomys coucha | reverse complement strand
CTATGCATTAAGAGTAAAATTTCCTCTTGCTGTAATAAAGACAACTGAAGAAGATTGTTGACACTTAAAAAAAATGGGGTACAGTGCCTCAGCCTTTTTGAACTCACATCATATTAGATGCTGAAGATGTAGCTTTGGACAAGTTAGACATTATTAATATTAAGAAAACTACATCTTAGTTATAGGAAACCCATAATAAACATATAAACTAAATAATCAAATCATAAAAATACTCATATTATAATGCTACAATCTGGTAAAAAAAAATAGTAAGTAAGTGTGGGGCTGGCGAGATGGCTCAGTGGGTATGAGCACTGACTAGTCTTCTGAAGGTCCTAAGTTCGGATCCCAGCAACCACATGGTGGCTCACAACCACCGGTAATGAGATCTGATGTCCTCTTCTGGTGCATCTGAAGACAGCTACAGTGAATTATGCTGGAGTGAGCAGGGGGGGGG
>NW_022196895.1:37484759-37555713 GCF_008632895.1 Mastomys coucha | reverse complement strand
CGAGCGGGGCCAGCAGAGTTCCTGAGTTCAATTCCCAGCAGCCACACACATGATGGCTCACAGCCATGTGTACATCTACAGTGTACTCATACACATAAAATAAATTAAATAAATCTTTAAAAAAAGAAAAAAAGTGTGAAAGACCACTGTAAAAACAGCAGTTTCTTCTAAAACTAAATATGATCTTACCAGTGGACCTATAACTCATGCTTCATGATAAGTAGTCTTATGACTAAAAAACTATGCCTCCACAAAAGCCTGTGCGTGATTTTAGCAGCTTTGTATTTTAATTGTCAAGGTTTAGAAATAAACAAACTTTCCTATGGAAAAATTGGCGTACGTAAACAGTGAAATACCATTCAGTGGTAAAAGGAATTAACTATTAAACCATATTGAAAATAGAGAAAACTCAAATGAATATTACAAAGTGGCCCACATGAGCAAACTACTTTCTTTGTGTATCCAAGTAGATGGCATATACATTAGTAACAGTAAAAATATCAGTGACTGCCTGCTGCAGAGGGCTGAGAGGACATATAGGTGAAGAACAAGTTATCTATAGAACTGAAGCTATTGTGCATGAAGATGTAAGTGACCCATTGTTACCCACAGAAGGTACACATAGAGTGAACCACAGTGCTGGCTATAGACTCTGGGTGATTGTGTATCTGCGAGGCCTATGCCAACAGAATCATCCCTGAGACAAGGACTGTTGATACTGTGCACATCAACGGTGCTTTCCATTTCTATGTACCATCTACTAGGCTTTAATATGAACTCTAAACTTCTCTAAAATATGAAGTTGGTTTGTGGTCTGATAATATTTTGTGGAGAATTATATTAAATCATTGTGATTCAAGTTATAAGAATGTACAGTGTTACATAGAATGACCAAAGGACTTTTTTTAAATGAGAAATTGATTATATAGGTACACATATAGTGAAAAAGCTATGTGAAATTTTTTAGGGAAGAAAATGTAAAGGCATGGCTGTGAGCATCCACTTCTGTATTTGTCAGGCATTGGTAGAGCCTCTCAGGAGACAGCTATATCAGGCTCCTGTCAGCCATCACTTGTTGGCATCCACAATAGTATCTGGGTTTGGTGATTATATATGGATCCCCAGGTGGGGCAGTCTCTGGATTGTCATAACTTCAATCTCTGCTCCAGAGTTTGTCTCTGTGACTCCTTCGATGGCTATTTTGTTCCCTCTTCTAAGAAGGATCAAAGTATCCGCACTTTGGTCTTCCTTCTTTTTGAGTTTCATGTGGTTTGTGGACTGTATCTTCAGTATACCGAGCGTCTGGGCTAGAGACAGGACCCAAGCAGCTGAAGGAGTTTGCAGCCCCATGTGAGGAACAATATGAACTAACCAGTACTCCAAGAGCTCCCAGGGACTAAACCACCAACTAAAGAGTACACATGGTGGGACTAATGACTCAGGCTGCATATATAGCAGAGGATGGCCTAGTCTGTCAGCAATGGGAGGAGAGGTCCTTTGTCCTGTGAAGGCTCTATGCTCAAGGGGAATGTCAGGGCCAGGAAGTGGGAGAGAGTGAGTTGGTGAGCAGGGGAATGGGGGAGGAAATAGGTTTTTTTTTTTTTTCAGAGGGGAAGCTAGGAAAAGGGAGAACATTTCAAATATAAATAAAGAAAATATCTAATAAAAAAAGTGTAACTAGAAGACACACCTAGAGAAATGTCTAGAGGTAGAAAGAACTTACAGTATCTTGCATGATTATTCTAGCAGATGAGGGTGGGAATGACATGACTTTATCTCCAAACTAATCTAAGGCATCAAAAAAATATTTTCTAGAAGAAGGAATGGATGGGGATCTGTTTCCACCCCTTTGAGGCTGTAATAAGTGTTTCTCATCCAGTGCCATCTGTAGATCTTCATTTGTTTGATCAATTAGGCAGTAAGATGACTAGCTGTAAGACATTCTGGGTTGCTTTGTAGAGCAGAAAGATGCTTTGAGATATAAGTCTATGGCCAATTTCAACAGGAACGCTTAGTTCATCAACATTCTAAGAGTCATGTGGACCAAAAGACAAGAAAACAAATAGTGTTGTTCACCCTATTATGTTATTTGAGGTATTTTTCGAGGGTAAATCGTACCATTAGAAGACGTCAAATCTTTCAGCAAGGGTGCTGGCAATTGAATTTCTCTCTTTTCTTTTGGAGTGTCATTTGAATGTTTTGGGAGGTTTGATAAATCATGCTTTCCAGCTGAGCAGGATTTCAAGTTCCTGATGCTTTCTTTTTTCCACTCCTATTTTGAAGTGTCAGAAACCTCTGTGAATCAGCCTTACTGAGCAGGCAGAAACGTGAAAGCATAGTAGACTCTCAGATGTGTCTATAAAGCTGTCGGCACTGTATGGGAACTTGGCTATGGCTTGTGGCCAAGTTAGTCTTTGGAAACAAGAACGCACTATGAGGGGATTTGTGAATAGAGAACACTGCAAAAGTCTAATGTAGCACCTATAGAATCAATAAGTTTCTCACAATTTTAATCGAAATCCTGTGTTTTCTATCTTGCCACAACATAGTCACTCCAGTTAAACTAACGAATCACCTATAAGGAGATTGAAGAAGAGAACATTTTTGTTTCATTTCTGTTGTTGTGATAAGATACCCTGACAGAAACTAACTTAGAAGGGAATTTACTTTAGCTCAGGATTTAAGGTTATACTATATCTTTGTAGGGGAAGTGAAGGCAGCAACTTCAAACAGCTGGTAACAACATCCACAAACAGACAGGAAAATGTGCATGCAAGCTCCCTTGCTTGCTTCTTTAAGATCTACCCTATTCCTCCCCTCCCCGGTGGGTGTTTCCGGATCACTGTTCTGGATCACCTGACTTAGTAACTGTGCTGGCAACAGTGGGCTTTGAATATAATTATCAATTCACTTAATCCCTCTGAGGGCTGTTCTTGGTTGTCAACTGGACTACACCTGGAATTAACTAAAAACCCAGCACTTAGGAATACCTGTGAGGGGATTTTTTTAATTAAATCATTTATGTGAACAGACTCACTTTTATTCTGCATATTTTGAGGTTGGAAAATATATCTTCCATTCTGATATGTTAGAAGTTAGGCACTCACCAGAGAAGATTGCGCAGGCAAGGGTGTAAGTCAAAAGAAAGTCTTTATTAGCTGGCTGGTGACTGCTGAGTACTCGGGATCCCAGTTTAGCACTGAGCTCTTTTCAGGACGAGCTCTTAAGCACAAGACATTAAAATAAAACAACTATGTTCTGGGTTGACATGCAGTTAACAGGAACAGTTACTTAGAAGTAGACCTACAAAAGCTAACAAATAAGGTTAGTACATCTTGAAAAGTTCCCAGAACCATATGGACTTTGATGGATTAGGTCTTTGTTTTAGTTTTGGCAGGTGGTATTGTCTAAATGCTAAGTTTTCCAGCCTGAATGGTACTTCCATCATGGAGTCAGTTGTGCTAAGGTCTTAGGGCCTACTAAGGTCTAGGGTCATGTTACATTCCCCACTGGTCTTATTGAATGAGTTAAATCGTGGATTCTTTCTGTTTTAAAGAGATGTAGTTGGTCCTGAGGACCATTAATTTTACTGAACTGGTATATAATTGACCATATATTTTCAGATGCAGGACCCTACCATCAATCCCATCAGAATGAGAATTAAAGACCCAGCCAGTGCTGATGGCAGAGTACTTAGCCAGGGAACCCAGAGAACAGAGACTGGCATCAATGATCTGATTTCTATTTCTGAATATATTTGAAATTTTTCCAACTACAACAAAACTTTAAAAAAATTACTCTTGACCAATTACCATAGTAACAACAGATTTTCTTTTTCCAAAGACAGACATAGTTTTCTTGATTGCATGAAAAGTTAGCCTAAGCCTCTCTAATTTTGTAGGAGCATTCTGCAATGGACTCTAACTGTTATTATAGTAACTCTAGGTTCTGATTAACCTGTCTACATAGTTTGGAAAGTATCAGATGAGCCAAATTTAGTCAAACCATTGATCCATGTTTACCAAGTAGTCTTCTAAGACTACCATGAATTTAGGCTGACCCAGTAACACTGAATTTTGTCGATCAATGGATTGACAGTCTGGTTAGTTTCTATTATTGTACCTATACAATATGGGAGCCAGGTGTCTGAAAACAACCAGCATCTAGACTGTTGCTTTGTTGTTGTTTGTTTGTTTGTTTTTGTTTTTGTTTTTTAGCTAGGAATGATTTACTCTATTCCCAGGGTCCCTTCTGTGCATAGAGTCTATTCCCCAGGTTTTTCTACTTTCTAACTGCCAGAATTTTTGAAGGATTTTGTTTTCTTTTTTAAGAAGCCTTGGTTTTACAACCCTGGCATTTGCTGTGGAAATTCTCTTGTTTTTGGCAACCACAGGACCCAGCCACGGGGCATTGTATAGAATTGTAAACTTTGTATTCCTATCTTAAATGATAAATTCCCATATCTTTTTTTCCTCTTATACAATCAGACATTTAAAGTCGGCATCAGCAAGTAGATGTCAGGATGGAAGGTAGGTTGCTGGTTTGTAGTCACACTAGCTGATAACCTTCTCTGTGTCTGCCTTCCTTAGCTTTCAGTCCAGGCCTGAGGGTAGTGGGGGTTGGACCATAGCCTGTACTATAGCAAACACAAGTCTCAGGAGGGGGTAGCAGGACAATAACTGGAAGTACCTGGGGACCCAGCCAACCCTTAATTTCACTGAATCCATAGTCCTGAGACAGTCTGTTTGTCTTTCACTTTTTTTTTTTGTTGTTGTTCTAGGTGTGGTAGATACATGGAGTAATGCTAGCTTCCTTCACAGTGAAAGGAGTGGAGAGAATCATGCTGTAGAGTCCTCTCCAAGCTGATTTTAGTGTCCCTTTGGCTACTGGATTGACCCAGATAGTATCCTTGGGACAAGAAAAACTGGTAGCGGACTTTGATGTCAGCTGGGTCTCTTGGGTAGTCTAATAGATAGCCTTAGTGGAGGACTGGAGTGTCTGCAGTGACTTGAGAAAAGAATTGTGTGGTCGTTTGAAAAGGAATGGCTGCCATAGCTTTGTGTATTTGAATATTTGGCCATAGGGAGTGGCACTGTGGAGGTGGGCTTTGAGGTCTTGTATGCTGAAGCTCTTCCCAGTGTGACTCACACAGTATCCTGCTGCTTCCTGTGGATCAAGATGTAAAACTTTCAGACCCTTCCCCAGCACCATGTCTAGCTGCATGTCACCATGTTTTCTGCTATAATGATAATGGACTAAAACTCTGAAACTGTAACTCTGACCCAATGTTTATTATTATTATTATTATTATTATTATTATTATTATTGTAAGAGTTGCCATGGTCATGGTATGTCTTCACAGCAATAGAAACCCTAAGAAACAAGGCTAAAGATTTCTATTAACTTTTGATCTTGGAGCCTAGGAATCAGTGGGAGAGGTCTTTCAAACATAATCTCATAGGAGTTAAGTCCCTGCCTACAAGGGGTGTAGTGGACCAAAGCAAAGGAGGGCTATCCATGCTTTGCTGGACTCTAATGAGTGTTTTGTTAGAATCTTTTCTTTTCTTTTCTTTTCTTTTCTTTTCTTTTCTTTTCTTTTCTTTTCCTTTCTTTCCTTTTATTTTCATTTCTCTCTTCTCTTCTCTCCCTTCCTTCTCCTTCCCTTCCCCTCCCTCCCTCCCTTCCTTCCTTCCTTCCTTCCTTCCTTCCTTCCTTCCTTTCTTCTTTCCTCTCTTTTTTCTTCTGATGTACTGCTTATTCTTTTTACATGACTAGAAGTGTAAGGTATATATGAACAATGAAGTTTTCAATATATGCCTAAATCTTTAATTATTGCTCAAGAGAATTTTAGCTATACAAACCAGGCATTGTCAGATGTCATTGCTTGTAGGAGGCCAATTCAAGGGATGAGTTCCCGAGGAAGCGTTACAAGCTGCTACGTAAGCAGTTTCCATCTGGGGAATGAACACTTTATCCTCCCAGAAAAGGTACCTATAATATCTACTGAGTACTTTTATCTTTCCTCAGCAGGCAGTATCTTGGTGAAGTGAGTTTTAGAGATTGTTGGGGTGTTGATCTCTCTGTTGGACCCCTTTCTGGGTAAGGACTCTGTTTTGATTCACTTGAGCACAGACCTGGCATCTTGTTGAGACATTTAATGCTAGGGTTCACACTAGGCAGAACACACCTTGGTCTGTGCAACTCAGAAAGTTTTGTGGACTTCAGATGATTAGCCTGATGATTAGTTAGTTACCAGAGTCCTGCTAATTGTTTCTGGAAGAATGGCCTTTCTCTCTAGTGGTTCTCCATCAACTTGTGGTTATCAGTTGTCCATGTCTTGTTTACCACAGAGCCTCAAGCAGCCCCAGGTCATGGTTTGTTATAAAAATGTCAATAGTACTCACTGGACTTAGGACCTTTTGTCAGGCAACCAGGTCAGCAATGTGCAGAGGAAGCCAAATTGTCTCTCGGTGGGCCAAGATTTTTTTTAATGTCCTTTCCCCCCTATTGGTGAGAAGATTTATAGATCATACCATGAACATGCCCAGTGATAAAAGCATACCAACTGATGATCTGTGTATATCGCGGTGGACTGTCTTTTTCCCTATATGAGAACATAGGTCAGATCAATCTGTTCTGCTCTCTGGACTGAGGTACCAGCCTAAGGCCAAATCAGCTCATTTAGAAGTAAGTACTACAGCTCCTGTGTGTCTGGTTTCATCTTTCATCTCATGACAGTCATAAACACCTGTGTCATTAGGCAAACTCATGGCAGTGGGTTTTTCTAACTGGACTCAGGAGTGAGTCACGGGTAGGTCTGGCACTGTGTCATACAGTCATTAGTCAGACAGCACTTTGGTGCTCCTCAGAGGAGGGCCTCAAAGTGCCATGAGGTGCTGTGAGTAAAAGATCTTGACCCAGAGTTAACTTCTTTGCTTTTTTTTTTTTTCATTAAACTAGCAACATCCAGCACAGCTCTTAGGCAGGTGGGCCATCCTGTGGCTTCAGGGTCCAATCATCACAGGGCATTTCATGACCTCAAACCCTTTTTGTCTGGAAAAAGGGCTGGAGTGGAAGTCAGAGCTGTTTATAAAGCCTCAAATGGCTTCTGTTTAGTATTGGTCCAGAATAGGGGCTTAGTGCCCCTTTGTGTTGGTGTATAGAGGCCTTGCTATTTCCACAAACTCTGGGATCCAGAGACAGCTATACCCAAATGCACCTAGGAACTCTTGAAGCTATCTCCTAATCTTTGTATTTAGGATCTGAAAGATGGCAGCATTCCTACTCTGACTCAGGATGCTTTAACTGGTATCCTTGTACAAAGTTGGAGTTCCTTAGGCAACATGTTTTATCCCAAGGTTTTTTTTAACTCTTTCAGCAACTTCTCACTGGCCCTTTTAGTATTTATGTTCCCAGGAAACCTCTTACAGAAGGGCACGAAGTCTGCATTTAATATCTTTAAATTCTGGGGCAATCTGGTCCAGGTATGGTACCCAAAGTAATCTCTCATTGGGTTTGTCCATTTGAAAGTAAAGAAGGGTTTACTCATTTCTGTCGATGGGAGGCTGAAGAATGCATCTCTCAGGTCCCAGACAGTGAACACCTACCTCTCTGGAAAACTCATGAGAATCAGAGGCCCTAGGTTCCCTCAGGGGCAGGAGATGCGTATTCCATGGTGACTGGCAGAGCATCGGGATACTTGTCATTTCAGGACAGAGAATACAGACTGTGACTTCCCCTTTTGTTTCCAGAGTCAATGGGTATTATTATATTTGGATGGCAGTACTGGACTGTCTAGTTGAACAATTGTAGGAGCTTGGAGTTAGATCAGTCTTGGGTTTATTATTTTTTTTCTGACGTAGGGTGAGGCACCAAAATTTTGCTGAGTATAATTTAACTGTATCTCATCATCTGAGAAAGTGATGGTGGCTTTCAGTTTATGCGAAAGGCCTTGTCCCAATCAGCTCTCTACCGTCAAACACCTTTTAAACTACATCTGACATACATAATTTTTAAAATATCTAGTGCCTACTGGGTGCAAAGGAAATCTTTTTAGCAGCTGTCCGAGGTTGTTTAAAGTTCCCATAGTCAGTGTTGGACAGAAGGGAAAACCTGTTCTGTCCAAGCTTCTTGTGTTGTCTGGCAATCTGGCAGTGATCCCCATGACCAGCCCAGGGGTACTTAAAAAAAAAACCAACTTTTTTTTCAGAGAATGGTGGGGTTTATGGATCATTGATTTAAAAGATGATATAAACCAGAAAAGAGAAAGGTGTGGAATTTTCTCTTTTCCTTTGGGCTCCGCCCAGGGGAACTCCCCCGTCCCCCTGCTTAGAGCAGGCAAGAAGCAGAACAGTGAGGATGCTCACCTGGGAAACTACCTTCCCCCTCCTTATGTGCATTGCACTGAGATGGCAGGGGTCTCTGGATCAGAGGCCTGGCCTCTCTCCTCTCAGCCTCCACACAGGGACCAACTACAAGTGCTTCTGCTTCTGCTCCCAGTATCGGACAGCTGAAGGTTTGTTTTTGTTTGTTTTTGTTTTTGTTTGTTAGTTCATTTTTTATTTCTCTGGGTGATTTGGCACATGGCAGAGTCCAAAGGATTCAGGTGCCCAAGAGCCCCAGGAAGGGGCTCAGGACCTAGGCTGGCTACAGGGAGGGTCTTATACCAGAGAAAGCCACTAGTTAATACAGGAAACATAACTGAGCCTGTTGATCTTGTACCGTGTAGAAGAAACAACAGTTCTATACATTCTATTCCCCTCAAGCCACAGCTGTATCAGACTTGGCTCCCCAAGGAAATACTGTCTGTGTGACTCAGAAAGCCACAAGTGGTTTCTTTTTCACTGGTTCTAATGTTTTTAACAACCAAAGAGGTTTCTTCAGCTCTAGTCTGATCAGAAACACAAATTCTTAGCTAAATTATCACACAAACAACTCTTGTCTCTGTCATTGACAGAAGTTTTGTTTCCTCTCACAGGCCACATGTGCTGGGCCTCAACTGTTCACATTTCTCTCAGAATTTTTTTTTTTTTTTAATCTCAAAAGCTCCCAATAAAATGGCTAGGTAAGTTCTGCTTCCACCATCTGTTGGTTTTTCCACATTGATACAGCAAATGCTTCCAAGTTTCTATCACAAAATAGTTCAAGATAAAAAAGCTACATGGTCAGGCCTATCACAACAGCCTACTCCTGAATCTAATTTCTGTTTTAGTTTTATTTCAGTCGTGAGAAAACATTCTGACAGAAATCAGCTTAGGGGAGAAAGGGCTTATTTTAGCTTATAGTCTAAGTTAAAGTTCATTACAGTGGGTAAAATCACAGTGTCAGAAGCCCGAAACAGCTAGTCACATCACATCCTTAGTCAACAGTCAAGAGAGAGGAAATGCATACTTACTTGCTTGTACTTATTTCTATTTAAATTTAAGATCCATGGGGAAAGTGGATAGGATGTCTAGAGAATCTTTTTCTTCTCCTCCCCGTCTTCCTCCTCCTCCTTGTTCTTCATACTACTCACATACATTAGAGGATCCATATGTTCATTTTCCAATTTGTCACTATTAGTTTTGTGTCTTACATTTTGGAGACTTGAAACATTATATAAGTCATCCCCATACAATATAATTTTATGTTAGAAAATTAACCCTAGAATAATTATACAATTCATCATGTCTTATGAGTCCATTTTAAGATCAAATTTTCAAACATTTGATCAAGGTCATACTGTGAGCTAGTGGCAGAAGGAAGCTATTATTTATATCTGGTGACTTGTCCAGAATAACTCTTTATAGAATGTTTTCAATCCGCCTAATTTAGTTTTAGTTGTTTCAAGATATTTTTCTTGCTGCATAATGTAGCTTTTGTATAATGGACAGTCTCTAGTGGCATATACTTATGTTCAAATTAGTTCATATTGCCTTTTCAGATTTCTCTTTAAATATCCATACATAAGTGAACATATAGGTGGCTTCATGTAGAAATCACAATTGAAAAGTTAAGTGTAAATCTCAAAACTTTATTTGTAATTCATAAATGAAAATTATATTGTGTACTCACATAGTGTAATGTGAGTTTTAACAATGTGGACAGTTTTTGACGAATCAGGCTAACAAACAAACCCTTTAACTCACACACATCGTGCTTTATAATGAAAACAAAACCATTTACAATATACTCAGCAGCTTTGAAATGTTAATCTAATGAGTTTTGGGGGGGTTATTAATTTTTATTTTATTTTATGCGTATGAGTGTTTTGCCTGCATTTATGTCTGTTCACCACATGAATGCAGTGGGTGTGAAGGCCAGAAGAAAGAGGGCATCAGATACCTGGGACTGGAATTATCAATGGTTGTAAGCTTCTGTGTGGGTACTGGTAACTGAATCTTGGTCTTCTGAGAGAGTCTTCAATGCTTTTACCTGCTGAGCCATCTCATCAGCCCTCTGGTGATAACTTAGTGTCATTGGAACTTGATGTAATAGATCATTGAAGCCTTTCTTCATTTCTAATTGAAATTTCATGTCCTCTTGCTCACCTGTGACTTTCCCCTTTACCAGCGGAGTCAGGTTCTGGTGGGCATGGTTCCATTCATCTCTTCTATTAGTTTGTATATAAGTCAAAGTGAAGTGAAACTCTCAAATCAGTTTTGTTTAGCAAGAGGGCAGGGGTGACTGCTTAATTATTCTTCTTCTTTGTGGTGAGGAGGTTTATCTCATTGATACCATTGCCATTCTGTTGCGGGAATATTTAAGAAATGAATCTACCCCACAAAATCTCTTTCCCACCAGAGCACAGTCTAATGCCAGTACTGTCCGGTCTCAACACTAAGTCCCGGCAGGTTCTTGCTATTTTTCCCCCATCTAGCAGCAACATCTCGCTCACATGCAATGCTTAACACACCACTACGATCGTTCATCTAACGAGCACCTAGTACCTGGTAGGTAATGCATGACTCTTAAGGCTTTAATATCCAATCAGGTTTATATAATAATAAGATCACAATTTACAAGATGCCAATACAATAATTTCAGAACCAAATAATAAAGACAATATTTTGACCCAATTAATTTAACCTTGTAAAAACCTTAGCCTGGTTATCACCACGCGGGGTCTGACTTGTCCTCATCGTCTGCCTCCATAATGAAGATCTTTTTTCCCCCTCTCTCTCTGACCTTTCTCTTCCTCAACTTCTAGCTCTACCTCTCTATTCCTGTCCAGTCACAGGCCTGTCACTGCCCTAATGTGGTTGGACAGAGAAAATGCTGCAACACCAACACCGTCCTTTCAAACACCAAAACCCAATTTCTTTGTCATTCCAATATGGATGGAGGATCAGGCTCTGCAGGAATCATCCAGGTCTGTAGCACCAGATGAGGACTGCCAAGGCATCCAACACTGCAAACTGAGCTTGGTACTCAGCTCTCCTGTGGGGAGAAGGTCATCATTAGATGGCACCATCCTAGTAGAGTGTTAGTCAGCCCAAGAAACCCACTTATAATAATAAAGAGAGTCTATAGTAATCCTTTTAGACTAGTTTGCAATATTATTATTATTAATTATTTTTTATGTTTTCTCCTGCAATTATTACTATGGTTCTTAGATTAGCTTTCCCCCTTTTCAAAACCATTTCACTGCAATGTTAAATCACAGTGGGCAGCATTAGGATGGTCAGGGCATGCAAAGAAATTGAGAACAGTGAAAGCTTTGATCTCTAGCAGTCAGTCTATATGAAATACTACATCACACAGTAAAATTCATTGTGATCTGTACATATCATAAAATATCAGCTTTAGAATAATACCTGAATCACTTATACTCTTCCCTGGAGAAACTGCTCCTGTCCCCTGACATGATCCTTTGCTGTGGTAGGAACATGACCACAAGGTCCACAACTCTTCATTCTCATGTCGTTCATTAGACAATGAATAGCATTGAGCCAATGCTCCTGAACATCTGGCTGAAGCTGAGAACACAGTAGTGTGTGTAACAAAAACCCACGTACCATGCTCTCTCTTTTTTTCCCTAGTCATTTTTTATTGGATATTTTACTTATTTACATTTCAAATGTTATCCTCTTTTCTGATTCCACCCCAAGAAACCCCCTATCCCATCCCGCTTCTGATTCTATGAGGGTATGTCCCCACCCACCCACCTACTCCTGCCTGCCACCTTCACCTTTCCCTACACTGGGACATCGAGCCTTCACAGGACCAAGGGCCTCTTCTCCCATTCATTCCTAACAAGGCCATCCTCTGCTACATATACGACTGGAGCCATGGCTCCCTGAATGTGTACTCCTTGGTTGGTGGTTTAGGCCCTGGAGCTCTGGTTGGTTGATATTGTTGTTTTTCCTATGGGGTTGCAAACTCCTTCAGCTCCTTCACTCTTTTCTCTAGCTCCTCTATTGGGGACCCCATGCTCAGTCCAATGATTGGCTGCAAGCATCTGCCTCCATATATGTCAAGCTCTGGCAGAGCCTCTTAGGAGACAGCTATATCCACCCTACTCTCTTAAGGATCTTACCTTTTATGTGGACAATAAAATATAAGAAGAATTGGAGAAATACATAACTTGTCTCACTGCATTTTCTAGCATAGAGGAGTGGTTTGAAGTGTGTGGTACCATCACCCATTTGCTTGAAATTGGACTCAATAGCACCAATACACCCAAGAATGCCTCAAATTAATCAAGTCCTCATCATAATCCAGAAACCTAAAAGGACCACGGACAGAAAAAAGTCTTTCAATTTGGATCTTGGCATAAGATTTATCTCAGCATTTATTTCCAGCTTAATACTTTACCCCAGGTTTGTTTACATTTGACTCTGTATCTAGCTCTTACTTTATTCTGATAAACCATTAACGTAGAAGTAGCTTTTATAAAGCAATAGTGACTTTTCCATTATTGAGTATCTGTTTCAGAGTCATTTAATCTTCTGAGCAGAATATGTTGTGTGAAGTTTTATGCAGCCGAGAATAATTTATTTGCAGATGTAGCAATGGTGCACAATCAGCCAAACGAGATTGAGTTTTTTTTTCCTCCAGATGATATTTTACTGAAAGTTTAAATGTGTCTGGTTTATGTTTCATTAGAATTTGAATAAGTATATGTAGCTCCTCAAAATGTTCTCTGATAGTGAAATAGTATTTGGAAAATAATATCCTATAAGCACATCTTCTTTCTGAATACCTTCATAGACGAATGTACTGCTGTACTCAAATATTATTTGGAAGGCAGCACTGTTTAAATGAAAAAATGTAATTTAAATTAAAATTATCGTACCATGTACTAAAGAAGTAATTTATTTGGCCAATGCATTTCTATGTGTTATGACATATGTATGATCTTCACACATTATTAACAATTCTCTTTTCAGTCTGCTCTAATAATACTTTTCAAAATGCTATAAAAACATTAAGAGCATAAGGGAGCTTTCTTTTTCAATGATCGCTGAGAGAATCCTTTCTGCAACAACACTTGCATAATTATCCTAGATAATACTTAGAGTGCTTCCTGAAAGTGATTCATAAGACTTGAGAGTCTGCCTGTTTGGAATGACTGCTCCCTCTGTACCTGTCAGAAGAGCTTCTTTTATCTTACTTGTGTGAATAGAGAATAGAGGGTGTCACAATAAACCTAGCACAGCAAAACAAAACAAAACAAAACAAAAACCCACCCCCCCAAAATCAAAACAACCAATCAAAGAAAAAACGAAACACCTCCACCAAGAACAAAACCACAAAACCACCACCACAACAACAAAAGAAGCAAGCTCCCTGATTAGATGCAAGTATACTTGGGGCAGTCAGTTAGGCTTGAATTATATGGTTCCCAGAATCTATCCTTCCTTCCTTCCTTCCTTCCTCCCTTCTTACTACCCATAGGTATTAATGATAGCCATCTATCAATGTTTTCATAAAATCACATCATTCTTTTTGTATAATGTTCTTCTTGAGTTGAACTTGTCATGTCATATTCTCTGGTTCTCGTGATCATCATGTTCAACCACAGCCAAGAATCAAGGCCCTATTTATTTCTAAAACATGATTTTGGTTATATGGAGGAGAGGAGAAGACCAGCTCCTTAAGTTTACTGTCTCATTACCTAACAGACTGAGCAAACAATGTTCATGCTCCAGCATTAAAACAGATACAAGTATAGCTATGATGTTTATTGACTTCATATAGATGCTGATTTCCAAATATGAAGCATTATCCATACATTTAGAAAGATTCACTATTTTAATAGCAGTGAAAACAAAGTGAATGGTTTTCTTTCTTCCTTCAAGTATCCTTCTCTGAAATAAACACAGTGGTCTCTATTCTTCTGTCTTTCTATGTTGCACAAGATTTTAGTAAGTTCATCACATGGCTGCTTTTCTTTCCTTGTTTCTATGTCTGACAAAAACCATGTTCTATTTTCCATCTTGGGACTCGTTAATCTATTTAGAAAAATGATTCAGCATATATTGCATACTGAATACCAGGATATGCCTTAAAGACTGCAAAAGTTTAAACCTAGAATCTTGTTTTCATAAATTTAGAATAAAAAGGATGAGACAGTAAATCATGACCTCAATATAACAAGGAGTGGCAGGGGCCTGAGTATGGCTCTGTGCAAACACACAGCAAAAAGGCTTATCTGTACCTGGAGATGTTTATGAAGGCATTTCCATGTAAGGATCATGAATCTTGAGGATGATCAGGTCTCCTAGTCTCTCACTCCAATAACTCTTCTTTTTAAAATTATTTTTAATTAACATGCAAAATAAAGGATTACATTAGGATATTTTTATGTATATAGATCATGGTACTTTGTTCACATTGATTTCACATTCAACTTTCTCTTTTCTCTACCATTTCTGTTTGCTGCCTTCCTAAAGTTGTTCTCATTCTACTTTCTTAGCAATCATGCATATTTGAATTATGTACACCCATACTATATATATGAATTATATATGCAAATTTAAAACTAGATTCTCCATATGAGGGAAATGATGAACTACGTGTTCAAGTCTGGTTCCTTCTGATTAATGTGATGGTTTCTAGTTCTACCCATCCTTAAAAAAAGATCTTATCTCATTGTTCTCTAGAAACAAATGAAGCTTCATTATGTATATGTATCAAGCCTTCCTGATGTACTCATCTGTTGGTGGACATCTGCGCAGGTTCCATATCTTGGATAGCAGGAGCAGTGCAATGATCAGCTGCAGTGTACAGGTATTCCTGTTAGGATGACTTAGACCCTTTAGAGTGTCTATCCATGAGTGGTAAAGCTGGGCCTTGCAATACTTCTACTAAGTCAGCATTTCAATGTATTATCTTGACTAAGAAGTAGTCTATAACTTGACTTTCTTTTCTTCATACAACACGTGTTTATTATGACAGCAATATATAGGTTTAAAGCATCATCACTTGCAGACTATACATTTCAGTGAGGAAGGTATAATATATCACATCCATATACTTAAAATTGTGACCCTGCATGAGATTTCAAGATATTTTGAATCTTCATAATGGAATAAAGGAATTTTCTGCTAAACAAGCTTTCAATTGAAATCTGATATCTAGCTTGGAAATTTCCACATAAAAAGTATTGCTTTCCAGATGGAGTTGAGGCTCCAGAGACAGAATGAAGGGAAGGTGGTTTAAACCAGAACTCAGAGAGAGAACAGTGTGGCTTAGAAGGAAGCCATAGCAGATCTAGGCCAGAAGAAATTGTGTGGATCAAAGACAATAGTGGACAAAGAAAAGAAGTTGAAAGCTGTAATGTGTGAGCTCAGGAACTCTGATCTCCATTTTAAAACTTGCCCTCTGCTTGTTTTGTATAGATTTCATCTAAACAAAAAATTCCTTTCTGAAGTCCTGTGTACTTGAATATTTATTGTTCCCTGTGGAACACTGGATGTGAGTTCTATACTTTAGGACTGATATAGCCTATTCAGGCCCACGATGTCAAGGGCTTTGTTCAAATTCTGGCACAGTGGAAAGGTACTGGAAAGTCAGAATTGAAAGTCAAGTTGGAAGTCCTCTGAGGATTACCCAGCTATCCTGAAGGGGGTAATGGGAGTCTGTTCCTTCCTTTTTATATTTACTGCCTTGTGGTGAGGGGGACAGATCTTCTTTAGACACTTCTTTAGGTACAACTTTAGGCATGGCTGGGGCCTCCAAAGTGGTGATACAAAAGGAAAATTTGTTTTTCATAAATTGGCTTATCCTGGTTATTTGTTGTAATGGTGGGGAGCTGACTAGCATAATAAATTTAAGTGATAAAGAAAAAACAGTGAGAGAGAGGGAGAGGAAGGGAGGGAGAGAGAGCAAGAGAGAACAAGAAAGAGAGGAGAGGGAGAGAGAGAGAGCAAGAAAGAGAGGAGAGAGAGGGGGGGGGAGAGAGAGAGAGAGAGAGAGAGAGAGAGAGAGAGAGAGAGAGAGAGAGAGAGAGAGAGAGAGAGAGAGAAAGAGAGAGAGAGAGAGAGAGAGAGAATCTCAGAAGACCAGAGCTGTGTTGTTGACATCTGGCTCTTGCCAGCTGTTCTAACAGCCCCGACAGTCAGCAGAAGACACTCTTTGAAGCAGGCATCTTGGGGAACATCAAGGAAATTGTGTTATTTGTGCATTGTTTGCCGTCTGCCATTCATCCTCCAGCCTTGCTATTATCTGCTTTCGTTTAAAAAGCACTTAGAACTGCTTTGCTAGAGAATAAACCAAAATACCTCCATGTTCCTGTTTCCCTATCTCAGCAATTGTGAATGTGCTCTCTCTATTGCGTATCCTACTTCTAATTCTAATGACATTCTTTGGACAATAGATGCATAATCAGGAACTATGCAGTGGAACACAGAAGTCTCTCTGTACTGCCCAGAGTTGTTTTCACTCCAGTTGTTTCCATTGCCAAATTCAATTTCAAACTTTTAGCTGAGGTATATTTGAGGATGCACATTTATCACACAGGCTCTAATTATGGAAAAGGCCCCACTTCAACAAACAATTATTCAGTCTCAACTTGATTATTAGAGCGGGCTAATTGGTATTCTTGATTCCAGCTTTAGTCTCCTGTGATGCATCCCACAAAGAGTGTGGATCAGTCAGACAGGACTTCACAATCAGATACATCAAGGATCCCTTTCTGCATCTCATGCCTCCCTTCTGCTTCTCACTTCCTGAAGGATCTTCAGTTTTAGGTAGCAAGCCACATGACATTCTTTCTCCCTTTCCTCCAAGCCTACCTGTTCAGTGTCTCATTCTCTTACTATAAAGGATAAACTGTAGTGATTGCTGCCTATGTCATTAAGAGCCATGTATAATTGAACCATCCAAAATGCATTTTCACTTTGAAACATGAGCTCTGGAATTCCAACATAGCCTTTAGTATCCTGTTAGTTTACTAACAGCAGTGTGATAACACAGAATTGAAGACATTCTCTTCCATAGGTTTTTCATATAAAAACAAACTTAGGCAGGCCTACTGGTGAAGATCTATGATCCTAGCTACTTGAGAGACTGAGGCAGAAGGAACATAAGTTCAAGGCTAGCCTAGCAACTTAGTGAGCCCATACTGGGTGTATAGCTTAGTGGCAGAGTGCCTACCCAGTGCCTGTAAAATCCTGAGTTCAAAGGCCAGTACAAGCAAGAACAATTTTGTATATCTGAGTTATCTTTTAAGGTTTCAAGGTATTATTACATAAATATATCAGCTAGCTCTAGAGAAAACAGAGGCAGCATCATCTACCTACTCTAGAATATAGTGACAGGAAGCTGACAGGACCGTGTGATGGTAGAATTGAGATCGTGGTAACCACACAGAAATGATATCATTAGCTATATATCACATTTTAAAACTGACACATGGGACAAAAATAATGTACAGTCATCAAAAAGAGAAACATGAGTGACAATCAGAAATGGAGTTCTACTAATTCAAATGATGGCGATGATGATGATGATGATGATGATGATGATGATGATGATGATGATGAGGAGGAGGAGGAGGAGGAGGAGGATGAAGAACAGGAGGAGAAGGAAGAGGAACAGGAGGAGGAGGAGGAGAAAGAAGAAGAAGGTGATGGTAGATAAAATCAGGTACTGGTTTTCTGGAAACGGAATGAGAAATAAAAATGTGATCACTTAGTCTTGCAGCCAGGAAGAATAACTGTTTGTCATGGCAACTACATTTTTTGTTGACATTGGATCCTGAAATCTTTCCTTATTGCACCTATGGAGTAGATAATGAATGGAACAGGAGATAAGTCCTGGCAGCTGCTATTTTACAAATAGAACTTGTTCGATTGTAGCCTTCTCTGTACTACATTCCAGATTGGGACATTGTGCCATATTCAAGCTTTTTAAAAAAGTCTTTCATTTAATGTATATAAGTGTGCACATAACTTATGAGTGTATACACATGCATGTGGATGATGAAAAGAATGAGTTAGATACCTTGTTTCTAGAGTTGTGGGTCAGTGAGAGCTTCCTGATGTGAGTGCTGGAATCTGAACTTGTGGGTTCGTGATTGAGAAGCAAGTGATCTTAAGCACTCAGCCATCTCTCCAGCCTCAAGGACTTCGAGATTTCTTCCTTTTTCAGGCTCAGTGGGAGATTTTGTCTATAAGTCTCTGATGGCTTTGTGCCTGTCTGCCACCATTCAAACCCTCACTCCCTACTTCCCTCTTCTATGTTGCCTGCTCTTGGTCTGCTCAGGACCTTGGACCTATCAGAAGTGGCTTCCTTTGCTACTCCTTTGTTGTTGCTGACTAACCTCAAATCCAAAGTGTCCCCAAGAGGTTATTTTCTCCAACACACTGTCACATTGTCTTCTTTCTTCCCTCTTTGGCCAATACTGCCTTCTTTTGTGGTTTGATTTTATGGAAAGAAATCCTGTGTGAATGTGGTGGTGGTGGGGGTCCTGTGACACTTCTTTCAGCTTACTGGTCCTTCCAGGGCCTTTCCAAGCCCTCAGCTTTCTTTGCCTTGGCATGTCTGACTTCTCATTTAGCCATCTCAGCAGGAGTTCTGTTTTCTCTAGCTTGTGCCTCTCAGTCAATTCAATATATCTGTAGAAAATTGAACTTCACTGTGAACATACTAAAAGCCTAGTCCCATGGGTCTCTTTTGGACTAAGAAGAGGAGGACATATGGCTTGATAGCCCAGTGCTTCCTAAGTCTACATACTAGCACATTTGAGCCTCAGCTCTGATGCTTCAGGGAACCCACAACAAAATGAAGCAGAGCTGGACTTCTGTATTTTATTTCTTACAGCAACTTCTGATGATAGTCTTTAAAGCAATTCCCCAAGGAATGTTCTATGAGGCTAATATTGCTCAAGCATATACCCTGCTGACTTTTAAACTCTATTTAGGGAGTGGCTCACAAGGCTCTAATTATGGATAGTTCTCGATAGTTACAGAAGGAAGCGGTTAGTTCCAAATGATGCTTACTTTCATGAGATTACAAAAGGTAACCCTGCTTCCTATTTCCAGCACATGGTCCTAAGTGATTTGACAACCACAGAAGGGCAACGAAACCTTCTTGTTTTCTTGCTAAAATTCTTAGCAGTCATTTCCTTGAAAAATTCTGAACAGCATCCTTCTTAATAGCTGGTCTAATTTCCTACAACCTCACTACTGATTGAGATGGAGGAGATTAATGGAACATGGCCAGATTCATTCTTAGTGGGCAGCTGTGATAGATGGAATGCCACTGGCAGCACTGCACGAGCTATTCCAACAACTCTAGTTTCTGACAATACACTGTCCAGCATATCGATTACGCTAACCTTTAGCTGTAAATCCATGTCTGGATGGAAGTATTGCAAAAAAGGCTCATTTGTCAAGCACAGCCTTAATCAAAGATTATAATTGTCATTAATGAATCCTCAGTAAAAGAACCTGCTTAGAGAACCAGTTAAAGAATGGTCCATGGCAGGGTCTCCATCAGTCATCACCATCTGGAATAAAATCCGACAGCTGTGCAGAGAATCAAGGAGGATAGTTTGGGAATTTTTCTTTCCCTTTTTTGATAGGCAGGTACCCATACTCATCATGAATTATGTTTGGACTTAATAGATGACCTTTCGACACGACTTGGTTTGTTCATCCCTTAATCTTCTCTCATAAGAAATACATTGAAGGGATAATTTAAACATCTTACAAAGAAGAAGCAGAGGGCCAGTTTAAATTTAATTCAAGAGCCATCTATTTGTCAATCGCGGATCACAGACATTTTACATGCACATTTCTAAAGTGAAATTAGACTTTTCTCAACCTCTCCATCCAAAGATCAATGTCAATAGCTCAGAAGGGACCCTTTTTTTCCCCCACATTGAACTTCATTTTGTGGTTTTCATTGGTTCCTTAATTTCATTGTAATAGAAAGATACCCATTCTATTCTCTGGGTTGTTGTTGTTGTTGTTTTCTTTATTCTTTTCCTTGTTATCCAATGTGTAATCCTAAGGCTACTGGCTCAATGGCTAATAGGAGCCAGAAACACTTGCAATGTGGGAGAAGGCTCAGTCTTGTCCCTCTGCAATTTACCTTTTATTCCTACCTCACCCACTATTAAGACGACGTGGTTAAGTTTGCTCCGTCTTTCTAAGAAACACCTGTGTATCTTGCCCCACCTCCTTAGAAAGGTTAGCATCAGCTACATCAAAACCAAAGAGAAGGAAAAAATTGGAACTTTCTGTCACAAAGGCCTCATGACTTTACATAGATCCTGCAGGGTCAAAGGGTGAGAGTGCAGATCATGTAGTAAAGTGTAATCTTCTACTTTATCACCATAAGTGTATTTCATTCTGGAAGCTCTCTGATATTGTCTCTTTTTATGTTTCTACTTTGACATTCTAAACAGTTCATTTAAGAAATTCATAATGCTTTGCAATTTACATTGGCTACATTCCAAGAATTTGACAAATATTTTCTAATTTTTTTTTAAAGAATCTCCACTTTGTTATACTTCCTTAATGGCTGGATTTCGGAGTAATCATTACTTTCACACTATAACTTATTTGTCCATTTGAAATAAGTTCTTTTTCTTTTCTTTTTTTTAAAGGTCTTCACATTTTTATTCTTTGTACACAAAGACTGGTATGATCGGTTCCACTTGGTAGACAGTCGAATAACCAATTCAGGTCGCTTAGTCCAACTTAATTAAGCCTATGTCCTTCGCGTACTGACGGCACATGTTCAGTCCGTATTTGCGGATCAGACCGTGGTGGTTAGAGCAGACGCGGCAAGAGCGAGAACCCTGGCCGAACTTCCGTGAGTGACTCCAGTAGAACTGCTGGTGACCCATCTTGACTTCAGACGCCCAACGAGGAAAAAGGTGAAATAAGTTCTTGATTACAGATATAGTCCATATGGCTAAAAGGAATGGTTTGTTCTGAAGTCCCAAAGATTTTCTCCCCCTCCTTCTTGAGAGGCATTTAAAGTTCTGAGTAATGTTAAGTAAGGTTATGTTAGAAATCAAAAATTTCACTAAAACAGTTGATTTGAAGGTGAAGTATTGATTATTTAAGACAGAGGGATGTTAGAAAATAGATATGATTTCTCAGAGGGAATGAGCCCAAAGGTCCCACAGAAGATGAGGACACTAGAATTCTCTATTGTGTATTTTGGAAGACACTGGCGCTTAACAGCTCAAAACAGGAAGAAATGATAATACAAAAGAAAACACTAGTGTGATATGACCAGGGTACACTATATACTGTATGCATGTTGGCATATTACACTGTTGTCTTAGTCAGGGTTTCTATTCTTGCACAAACATCATGACCAAGAAGCAAGTTAGGGAGGAAAGGGTTTATTGAGCTTACACTTCCACACTGCTATTAATCACCAGAGGAAGTCAGGACTGGAACTCAAGCGGGTCATGAAGCAGGAGCTGATGCAGAGGCCATGGAGAGATGTTCCTTACTGGCTTGCTTGCTTCTCCTGGCTTGCTCAGCCTGCTTTCTTATAGAACCCAAGACTTCCAGCCCAGGGATGGCACCACCCACAAGGGGCCATACCCCCCTTGATCACTAATTGAGAAAATGCACCACAGCTGGATCTCATAGAGGCACTTTCCCAACTGAAGTTCCCTTCTCTGTGATAACTACACCCTGTGTCAAATTGACACAGAAAACCAGCCAGTACAACTGTATCTCATAGACATTTTCAGTGATTATGTGCTACTAATATAACGGAATCATACTTCATTGGCTGCTCGATGCAATATCATTGGAAAAGGTGCTTCAAGCATGAAATCTCCTATCAAAGAATTGTTGTTTGTCCTAAGGTGCTGCAAACCCATATAGCTCCTTGGGTCCTTTCTCTAGCTCCTTCATTGGGGACCCTGTATTCACTTCAATGGATGGCTGTGAGCCTCTACTTCTGTATTAGTCATGTACTGTCAGAGCCTCTTAGAAGACAGCTATATCAGACTGGGTTGTCCTTCCTTCAGACTCTGCTCCTTAGTCTTTGCAACTCCTTCTATGGGTATTTTGCTCTCCCTTTTAAGAAGGAATGAAGTATCCACATTTTTGTCTTCCTTCTTCTTGAGTTTCTTGTGGTTTGTAGATTGTACTTCGTGTATTCCGAACTTCTGGGGTAATATCCACTTATCAGAGAGTGCATACCATGTGTGTTCTTTTGTGATTGGGTTACCTCACTCAGGATGATATTCTCCAGATTCATCCATTTCCCTAAGAATTCTAACTAGTACCCTCAGAGATCCCAGGAACTAAACCATCAACCAAAGAGTACACATGGTGGGACTAATGGCTCCAGCAGCATATGTATAGTAGAGGATGGCCAAGTCAGTCATCAATGGAAGGAGAGGCCCTTGGCCCTGTGAAGGTTCTGTGCCCCTGTGAAGGGGAATGCTAGGGCCAGGAAGCAGGAGAGGGTGGGGTGGTGAGCAGGGGGAGGGGGGAGGGAACAGGTGTTTGTTCTTGTTGCTTTTTGTTTTTTGTTTTGGAGGGGAAATTGGGAAAGGAGATATTGTATGAGATGTAAATAAAGAAAATATCTAATAAAAAAAGAATTGTTAAATGTTTAGATCCTTGCTGAACATGGTAAAAAGGGCAGATGAAGCAATACTACTCAATATAACGATGTCTCTAATTTCACAGAACGTACATTCAGACTCAGTGTCAATCACCACTGTGTACTAAAATAAAATAGTCAGAAAAATAGGCACTGATCCTTATCTCTTAAAGCTAAGAATTTCAAAGATCATATAAATTATCATTTCTATAAATTCAAAAATAAGTTAAACATGTATATTAAGGCATCTATACTCCCAAAATATACTCTCTCTCTTTTGACTCAGAGCCAAGTTATCTGGGAAATTCATCTCTTTAGACTGAAGTAGCATAAGTTGTTTTTGCATACACACACTAAAATAAGTTGCTCTCTTGGAATGCTCAATTAACGTCTCTGGCATCAAGTATATACACTTTCAGGGCTGCCATTGGTACTTAGAGTATAAGAATAATTGTAACACTCCTCTATACCTATTGTGCAAAGCACGGGCCCCGTCATGTTACTTGAAGGATGACGGCATGAGGCATACATAGGATTTTGGAACCACAAATGAGGTTCTTAGATGTTAGATAATGTCTTTTCAGTATTGATGTCAGGCAGTAGTAGAACGTAGAATGTAGACTGAACCAGTGTCTCCAAAGTCTAGGCTTCCTCTTATCACCTTTGTGGTTGACTTCATTTCTCAGTGTTATGAAAGTCATTCTCCACCCCCTACCCTCACAGGATGTGTTTACAGCCCATTGAGTGTGGATGTAACCATATCTGTGTCTTACTGCCTATAAGACTCCTATATAAATTGTGAACGTATGAGGCCTTTTTTGTTTTCTCAACTCTCTGACAAAGTAAAAAAAATAAAATAAAACAAATTACCCAAGATAATGAGCAACAATGGCATCACTGGGATCACATTGCTATGGAAGAAAGAAAATTCCTGTTCTTTCATCAAGGCACACAAACATAGACATGAAGAAGGAAGTTTGTTAAAATGCTTTAAATATATTATTAAATCATATTTAGCATTAATTTAATTGCATACAGCTGAGTATAATATGTTATTTTAAAATCCATTCTGTGTGTCTCATGGTTAATCTAATGTCAATTTCTCCCCATGTGATTTTTAAACTTTCTCTTGCTTGGACAGAAACATGAATTTTAAAAAGAACTTGTACATTGTCATCTTTTTTAAAGAAAAATATCATTAGGTTTTATCACCATAACTTGTAATACAAAACCCCAAGTAAGTCACAGATCTTAACAATATTGCCAATTATTACAAATCATGAATACTAAACACTATCTGTAATAAAAAGGCTCATTGCATACTAGTTAGTGTTTCTAGTTACTGAACACATTTCTATCCCATCATCAATTTTGTTTGGGCTTTAATAGCAGTAGTTGATATATACATCATTAATAGGGCTAAATGGGGAGAGAGTTTATTTAATCATTGAGTCACTCAATAGCACAATGTAGACATTTTGTGATAATTTAATTTGCCCAGTTGATTAAGTGCTGCTAATCTCTTCTTTTAAAAGTGACACAATGCAAAAATTAGTTATAGTTTTACTAATAATTACTAATAATTATGTTATGCACATATATATATATATATGGCACAACAACCTTGAATCAATGTCTCTCAGGAAATATATTCTTATTTCATGTTACCTTACATATAAGATGGATTTTACTGTTTGGGGGATTTAGAAACCTATTGTGAAACAATTTGATAGAAAAGGATAGACAAATAGGTGTGACTCTAAACCTAGACAACTTCAGTGCTGATCTGCCATATGGAGTTATGCAGCAGAGCTATGAGGGTGTTCAAGGAGAAGAAATTCCCCTTCCTTTCACTTTCGATGTATTTTGAATATTTTTACATCCCAGTTACTCCACTGAGAATGAAATGTGAAGGACTGAACACCACGAAAACAAAACAGGAATGTAGCACGAATGAAGCAGAGTTGGGGGGCAGAGCTTCATAGCTGCTGAAGCCCAGCTGGCTATGCTGATGAGGTTGAGGACTTTCACACTTCAGTTATTTTCAGAGATAAGTGGTACTTATATGTATTTGTGTTGGGGAGACCATGAACATATTTGGAAAACCCTGAAGCCAGAAGTGACATCTAAGTTGGATGGGTATCTTTCTTGACACCAGACATTCTGACTGCTTTTCAGGAACCCAAACTTTTGAGCATGCCATCTTCCTTGATCTGGAGTCGGAGAAGAAAACTTATACCTTCATTCCACAGTGAGCATTGGAGGTTGACAAGATAGCAGATCCATTATAACCACACGTGTACTTACTTCTTCAAAACAGAATCTGTCTGAATGGCTGTGGGCTCCCAAATTGAACAGAGCTCAGTAGAAATTCTGACTCTGTCTCTATGTAACTGCATCATCTCTTAGCCTCAGTTTCCTCTTTTGTAAATTGAAGTTAATTGAACCAATCCACTAATTGTAAGAAGTAAATTGCATTAATTACACATCCACACATTTATTCCATTTATTGACAGGCCTATATTAAGTCCCTAGTAATTGGTTTCTAAATCTCATATGATAGATGGCCCTTTCCAATACATTCTCATTCAGAATGTAGAAGATGTATAGACTCTGCAGGTTCTAAGCTGAGGACAAGTATTCAAAACTGTAGCTGAAGAATCCTAGGTACAGGAACCAAATCCTATAGTCATTTTACCTCTGCTAGTGACTCCTCAATTCCATTTCCTTATAAGCATAGTGATATTGTGAGCATGAGTATATGGTTGAGTCTATGACTGCGAGAGTGGTTATGTTTAAAAGAATAAGGTGAATGGTGGGTGATGCCCAATGCTAACAAAACACAATGAATGCATTCATTTCCCACTATCCATGGCTGAACTTCCAAACACACCAATTAATATTCAAGTTGTTTCTGTAATCTCACCAGATATCTGCCTCTTTTGTCTGTCATAACAGGGACACTGCTCCAGTTTCTCCTACTCATCATGGAATTCTGAGCCTAGTGCTTATGTAAATTCATCATGTTGTCTGCTTAGAATTATTTCTTACTCTTATTTTTTTAGTGGATTCCTGTGTGTCCTTTAGTATCTAAATCTCATGTTTTTGTTAAGTGAAGGTTTTGGCAATGTTCTTCACAGTGATAGACTACTCTTCAACTAGGCATTTTGGTAGACACTGAACAAATAACAATAGAATAAAATGTAAACTATTAAATACTTTCATGGTTGAGAACTTATATGCTAAGCAGTATTGTATCTATCATCTATCTGTGCATAGATAGGTGTGTGTATAAACAAATATGCAAATATAAATACAATAAACAAGCTCTATAATTTTGTTCATTTTAGAGATGAAGTCAGCAAACATAAGTAGAAAATTTAACAAATTAGAAACTTTAATTTGTCTAGGTTGTGCTGGCTACCTTTATATCAATTTGACAAAAGCCATAGTCACTGGAGAGGAGGAAACCTCAATTGGGAAAAATCAATAAACCAGACTATAGGCAGGCCTATGTGACATTTTTTGTAATTAGTAGTTGATTTGGGAGGGGCCAGACCATTATAGGTGGTTCTATCCCTGGGCTAGCAGCCCTTCATTCTATAAGAAAGCAGGCTGAGAAAGACATAAGGAACAAACCAGTAAGCAGCATCACTTCATGACCCTTACGTCAGCTCCTTCCTCCATGTCTTTACCCTGTTTGAGTTCCTGTCTTCATTTCTTTTAATGATGAGCATCAATATGAAAGTGTAAGCTAAATAAACCCTTTTCCCTAAAGCTTGCTTTTTGGTCATGGTGTTTTGTTGAAACAATAGAAATCCTAATTAAGACATAGGAACACACACATATGGAATGGAAATTTTAGTTTCTTTGGAAACTCAGTTGAACCATGTGATGTTTTTCTGGGAAACTGTCTTGTGAGAGGATGTTTTGTTGAAATAGACACATGAGAGGGCATGTGGTATTTTGCTGGAGTGTATGCTTCAAAGGATGTGTGATGTTTGGAAAGAGTATAAGTGGAGCCCCATAAACAGTGAGAGGTTACTCTTGTATTGCAAGGCCATGCAGTACTTCGCTAGTCTTGCTTGTTTGCTAATCTTTGCTGGTTTTCATTTTGTAGAGAGAATTTCTGTGGCATTCCAGCTGATTCTGACTACTTTTGCTGACTCATGCTGATTTAATAGAGCCTTGTGGTTTCTGCTGGACCAAGCCATTGTTACTGGTTCATGTTTGATGTTCGCTATTGGACTGGACTGCTAATATCCTGACAATGAAGATTGGAATTGCCCCCAAAGAACTACTTCTAAACAGGTCCATAAACCGCTTGTCCTATTAACCATATTTTTCCCCTATCTTCGGTCAGTGGGCTAGAAGGGAAGTTGAATTTTTTAAGAACCCTAAATAGTAGTTTTAAAAAAAAATCTAAGCCTACACACTGGAAAATAAAACAGTTATCCACCATGGTCATATTTGTTTTATGACATTATATTCCCTCTATAATGGTGAGACTTCTTGTTTATTTCCCATCTTGAGTATATTCCTTGGCACATAGTAGGAGCTTAATAATTGTTTACTGAATAAATATTTGTATGAATATTAAATAAATATTTACCAAATGAGTAATTAATAATCAGTATCAGTTATATTTATTTGATTAGCATAGAATATTTTTCATTATTGACATAATAATGGCACTAAATTTCACAGTTTGAATTATGTTTTCATGAATTTTCTTGGAAAACAGAATATGTCTCAGAAATAAATAATTGGGTTTTAGTATTTAATTCATGCTGTTAAATAATGTGAAATGTGTTACCGGCAGAAATTTCATCTCATTTTTCTCTACTTCATCAACTGAATGCTTTTACACATGTGCAAATGGAGATGATGCTTTTTTCCATTTGTGAGGAATGAAATGAGCATCTATCTATGTTTTCAAGAAGTCATATTCTTTAATTTGTGACAATCAAATTATTCCATATAGTTATGAGAGAACTTCTTCCTCTTTGTACTTAAGTTTTCAGGTATATTTGAGATCTCCTTGTTAGATTTGTACTTATGGAGTTGATTCAAATATTTGCAAAGACTTTCTTACACATCTCTGACAGTAAAATGGAGATGAGAATAAAATTCTTTGAATTAAGTTAGGTTTCATTGAATTACTACTGGTTAATATGCTATGTGCAAGAAAATTTCCATATTGAATTTCAGAGAGCATTAATCCAAAGACGTCTTTATCATTTTGCTTAAGAGATTAGATTATATTAAGGAATTGGATAGGGACATTATCAAGACTGGAAGTCTAGGTTCAAATAAAAAACAGAGGCGCCTTCATTTTTAACAAGGTTACATTTAAAGCCAACATTGGTTCTATAATGATCAAATTTGGCAAAATCAAATATTTAAACTGGAAGAGACTAATCTGAATGAAATTTTATGCTTTTTCTTTCTCAATTCTATAATGTTTTATCTTCTCATTTACTGTTTAATTGGTAAAAACAGAACTAAGTAAAACAAACTCATCAACATAGTAGGTGATTTAGATTAATGATAAAAAATCTTTCTGAGCTTTTTCTTCTTTTGCTTTCCAACCATTTCACCCCATTTCCCTACCTTCCTTTTAGCAAAGGATGCTCATGCTAATGAAGTAGAAAGATGTGTGGGTAGCTTTCAGAGAAATATTTACCTTCCTCATTGAAGGCTAGATAGACAGCTACTGTTGTGTATTTATACCCTTGTTTATATCTGGACCTTGCAAAGAATGTCCACAGTTGTAGCAGGTAATTTAGCCTTGCAATGATCAGCATGAAGTCAAATGTCACCAGGCTAAGGGTGCCAGGGCAGAGCAGAGAAAGAACATGGGTTCTTGATGCTGTTGTTAAGGAACTGATCCAAGGCCATGATCTGCTGTCATAGCTTCCTATTGTGTAAGAACTGATTTATTTGTTTAAGCGATAATGAATGCGATCTGCTATCAATTCTAGCCAAAGAATTAACATCTAGAGTCCACCAGGAAGCCTAGGAGCCCTTGAGAGGACGGCATGAAAGAAATTAATCTATTCCTTTCATTCTCAGAGAGGAGTTTTTTGGTTTTCACTTAGAACAGAATAAGAACAATATGACCTGATCTTATGACCTTTCCTTGGAAACTTGTCAGCACCTATGGTTAATGACTGAATAGGAAGGCATCTAGGCAAATTACTTCTTCATTTATTGAGAAAAATGTATTTGGAGACTGGTAGTACACAAAGGTGGCTAACTGGTGAGAATTTTGGAATTTTTATTTCTTTTAAGGCACAAAGATATTCTAAGAATGTGTTTTCATTTTAATCCTAGGTGTGAGAGATGGGGCTTCTTCAGATTGTCCTGTAGCAGGTAACTGTGATTTGCCTCATGCTCTAGCAGGAGCCTGATTTTGCCATCTGCAGATAGTTTCTGAGACTTTATGATGTTTGGAATTTTGGGGGCATTTCTGAGGGTGTAAATAGATGCTAGAGTGCCAAGAGTTGTTGGTTGGATGTTGGCTGGTTGTTGGTTGCTATTAGCTGTAGTTTGTTAAGTAGTTTTGCACAAACAATAAACAGCATCAAGAACAAAATAAATATCCTGATGGCAAAGATCAAACATCCCAAAGAACTTGATGACTCTAATCAACATAAAGTAGTCTAACGATAATATTGCTTTCTTTCTGACCACTGACTTTATTCAAGGAATTTTTTTCTTTCTTCTCTATCCTTTTTTTATGTCTTTTATCTAATGTTATAGTATTGCGAGAGTGGCAGGAAAGGGTAGATAATAGTGAAAGAGAGAGGATCCCACAAAATAGCAAATTACAACTAACAACTAAGTATTGTCTCTTCCATAATGCTCCTTTAGAACATCCCTTTGGCTCATTGATTCATTCAACAATTACTTACTGAGCAACAGCAAAAACAAACATAACCTCTCCATTCTCTCTTGCAGTTTGTATGTTGGTGAGAGAGGAGAGTTTAGCCTCAAATTGTAAAAATGAGTGCACTTTAGAAGGAAGGGTAAGTGCTGTGCTATGCAAGGGCCATGTCTAAGCACAGCAGTGAAGATATTTGCATTTGAGATGCTGAAAATGGGGAGATGATTCTGAAAGTAACACTTGAGTAAACAATGAAGCTAAGATTGTGGCTGTTAAGTTGACACAGATGGGTATCAGCTAAACATAGGAAAGAAGACAAAAGCTTTCTCAGACAATGGGAGAGTGTGTACACAGCACTGAAGGAAGAAAGGATCACAGTACATTACAGGATCTCAAAGATCACTGTTCAATGTTGAGTGTGGGGAGAAGAGAGCAGAATCCAGTCTACAGGGCATTACTCTCTGGTAGTTGGTCTTAAATCAAAGACCACGAGAAGCCATTGAAGAGTTCAAATAAGAGTCATAAATGCTTTAGTGTTTCTAAAAGACAATTTTTGCTGCATCATGTAAAAACAACCAGTGGGAACCATTCTAAATGCAATCATATAATTAAGAATTTATTTACTTGATTTGAGTCAGAGATAATGGCAGTTAGATGAAAACAGCTTTGTTTCTGGCACTATTGTGATAGTATTAGGGGTTGAGAACTGTACAACATTTGAGAAACGTGTTTAGGAGATAGGTTGCATGGCTATTAAAGGTATGAACTGAGTAGAAAGGGTCTACCAAGAATGACCCCCCCACACACACACACACTTCACTATTCCCTGATTGTTGCCTGAATGAATTCTGACTTTCTTCTTTCACATTGGAATAATCCTAGAACTGTGCAGAACACTGTGATTCCACTCTTATTCCCACCCATGATGGGCTATGGCTCTTGGACATGATAATGTCATGAACAAAATATGGCTGCTTTTAATTTATTATTACCAATGACAATAATTAATTATTTTTATGTAGCTGTGAGAAAACACCATGACCATGGCAACCTAGAGAAGAAAAACATTTATTTGGGCTTACTATTATAGAGGGGTAAGACATGTTGGCGACAGGGATGACAGTAGGAACAGGAAGCTGAATGGTCACATCTTGAAATGCAAGCATCAAGCAGCGAGAGAAAGTTGGGAGTATCAGGGAGTTTTAATGTCAAAGCTCACTCTGAATGGCATACTTACTGCAGCAAAGCTGTATCACCTCTGTCTCTCCAGACAGCACCCCTAACTAGGAGCCAGGTGTTCAAACGCCCCGACTATGGGAAGTATTCGCCTTCAAACCACCAAAACATTTGAATTTGCTCTGTCTCTGGTTGCTCACCTTCTTGATTTCTTTGACTGATAGATTCCTAGCTGATGTGGAAGATGCCAAGATAAATCACCTAATAAGGGCACCTTACTCCTTTAAGACCATACATATTCTCTGAAGTCTGTTCCTGCTCTTTTCTTCAGATTCTAGCTTTGCTAAAGACACTGTGGCCCTGACCCAAATCAAAGCACATGTTTGGATCAATATAGTAAATGTCTTTTCTCCATTAGTTCTACTGGGGAAATTATTTAGAAAATGATTGCCTTTTCCTCATAAATATCCTTTTGACAAGTTTAGATTTTAAGAAATATTTAAGAACTAGTAAAGAGACTTCTCTACACAATAGATGGTTGTATCCATTATTACAATCCATACATTATCCACTATTACAGAATAACACAGAAAAATGAGCACCCATTTTTTTCTAAAAGCGGACGAAGAAAATTCGATAAGTGAACAGCAGCCACCATGAAACCTAGCACAATCCTAGACACTTAGTGCACCACAAGGGGATTTGATCCCAGCTCACAGAAGGAGCCTGGGTCAGCAGCATTTACCTTGACACTGAGGAGCTGGAGATGTCCATAAAAGGGCTCTGAAAGGCCATATAAGAGCTGTGCTCACAAGGCAGTGGACTCATGGAAATAGGAAAGTACCAGTTCCCCTGAGCCTCATTTTCTTACCACAAAGTTTTCAATGTCATGGGAAAGAAAAGATGGCAAGGCCGTGCCAATTTTATTTTTTCCAACACAGCCAGCTTCCTAAATTGAAGCAGCAGGCCAGAGGCCAGGCTGGTCTGGGGACACATTTCCAGCCCCAGTGCTACTGAGGCATGCTAGTTGAACAGAAATAAATGAGCATGGAGCTCAGTAGAAGTTTGCAGAGGTGTGGATGTGACTTCACTTCTACCCAGGAAAATCTGCTTCTCTTGGAACTTCTGTTTGCTCAATAGGGCCAGACATTCCCCTGTCCACACTCCTAGAAGCTCTAGTTCCATATTATCAGGGGGGTGGGAGTAGGCAGTGGCTACATCCAGCACATAGAACACGGATCCTGTTCCTTTCCTGGTCGGTGTCTATTAGACCATAGCCCAGGTAAACCTACGATCAATTTATTCGCTTTTTATTTAGTCTCTCAGCCCTGGCACTGCCACTCTTTGTCTCTGTGGCACAGAGATAAACATAGCTCACATAGGGAAATGCAAGTCTTCAGAAATTATCAATGCCTTAAAACTAAAATCAGCTGCTCTTTCCATTGACAGAATAACACATATCACCTGCCCGGGAGAAAAGTAGAGTGCTCTCTCAAAAAGGGCCAGATGGGTTTGTCAATAATTTACTGTGACAGTGTAGAAATAGCCAGGCTCTAGGAAAAGAGAGCCAGGTCTCTGATGCTCATTTTGCAATTACATCCTCTCTAAATCTTATTCTTAGCTGCTATTAGTTTTAAAGCCCAGAAAATGGAACAGGCCCACTAGACTATCTTTAGTCAAAAAAAAAAAATTCCCTTCCCATTCTGAAACAATTTAGTGCATTATCTTAGGTCATCAATAGGAGAAGGGGTGGTTCAGAGTCTTCATTGAATGATGTTGCTGATGCAACAGGCAAAGTCAGCTAACTTAAGTTAGGATCTCTTGAGAAGAAGCTCTAAGAGCTGTGGGTCTTCCACACTTCCATATCTTAGCAATACATACATATATACATATATATATATATATATATATATATATATATATATATATATACCTCTTTGCAATTTAAATGTGAATTTGTGAGTTTGACTTATCAGTCTTTTGGAGTTTATAGTTGTTATTATTAGTCCCACAAGAATTATGAATGTTAACTGGAAAATTAACTCATATGATGTTTGTGCTGGGCACCTATTAGGAGTATCTAGGGTAGTCTCAGCACTTGAGAGAAAAGTGAAAGAAGTTCAGAAGGTTAAGTAACTGGATAGATCCCAGAGACACTGTAAGACATAAAAGAGTTTACAGAGTGCATTTGTCAGCACAGGGAAGTGGTCTTTACTACTCACCACTATGTCATCTTTATCTCAGGTATGGTGGCCAGAAGGTTCCTACGGGTTCTGCATTGTGCAATTTTCTCATCAGTGGCTGAGCCTTAGCTAATACAGATGAAAGGTAAAATAAGGATTCCACCTTTGCATTGTTTGTGACACATTGTATGTGAAGTGGCCAAGTAACTGTGGATATGCATGTGTGTGTATTGTGTGATGGGATAGTTGGAAGAATTTTTACAACTCTACCAATCTCAAAGCATTTATATTTGTCTAATAGCCCAATATACAGCAATTATTTTCACATTATGTTAATGTCCCGCTTTCCCCCCCGAAAGCACTTCATTTGTAGATATTGCAATATGTTCACATGTGATCCTAAAAGGGGAAGGGTATTATTAGCAGGGATGTTGGGAATCTTAGCTAGCCAGGGCTTTCTATGACTTGCGCATTGTAAGCTAAGGAAGGGCAAGGTTAAAACCTTAAATTCCCCCATTCCTTTGCCAACCAAGCTTGCACTTAGCCCATCTGTTCTTCCCTTTGAGCTCCTAGAGTGGGAGGAATGTGGTGATTGTGGCCTCTGAGGGATTTATTGTATTTGTGGGGCAGTTCAGATGTTTTTGTACATAGGACCAAGCAGCTCCAAAAACAAGGCTATGTCTACAACTCCAGACTATAAACAGACGCTGGTACCTTCTTGCTCTGCCCTGAGCAGAAGGACTGGTTGCTTTCCTTATGAATCCTCAGAGCTTAGTGAGGATCCAGTGGATATGATGATAAAACGGCAGAGATGCCTTTGGTCATGTCTAAAAATGCGATAAAATCCAGGTCTATATTTAAGTCTTTAAATTTCAAAACAAAACTGATCTGTACCTAAGACTCAGGGGTTATTGTGTGGGTGTATGATGTGTGTGTGTGTGTGTGTGTATAAGAGACAGAAGAACAAATGTTCAATGAGAGATTTTGTCTCTTAGAAGTGTTAGAGAAACTATATCCATGAACTCTCAACAACATGGCTACCTATATATGACCTGCACAGGGACATTGTTCACAGACATGCTAAGATGAGTATGGAAACTCAAAAGGCTTCAAGAACTACAGATGACCAAGGGATGCTGAGAGCAGAAGTGTTACCAAATGGTCAGCTCTGAAAATTTATGTACCAGTAACAGTATACAGACTGAGCAGGTGGTATTTATATATTTAGGAACACACATACACCACCACCACCACCACCACCAATAACGTCGCACATACACACACACACCCACACACTACCACCACCACCACCACCATCACCACCACCACCACCACCAACAACAACAAGTAAGTAAAAAGAGGCTATGAATTTGAAAAGCAACTAGGGAGGTGGTACATGAGACAGTTTTGAGAAGGAAAGTGAATGGGGAAAATGATGTAATTTTGTATTAGAGTTTCAATTTTTTCAAAGGGAGCATCACATCTTAGAATCTTGGCTAAGATCAACAAAAAATATGAGGCTGCATTATTTAAATTCCAGTGGCAGAGTCCAGAAGTAAAATTTGATTATACCAGTTTGAAAAAAATAAATAATATCTGCATAAAAAATTCAATACCAAGTTTAAAAGAAAACATTGTTAAGGAGATTGGAAACTATACAGAAAAAAAGTTAATATTCAGATATTTAAAACATTAAAAAATCAATAAAATATTACAAAAATCCTCCCAAAATACACAATAACACAAGCAAGAAATTCAGTTAGAAAAACTTCAAGTGCTAATTAAATGAGAAAAAAAAGTCACTAAATGTTACTCGTAAATAAACTCATGTGTGAATTGTAGCTGTTAACATTCTCATAGCTTTTGAGAATATGGTAATGAGATCATCATATACAGTGAAATGAGGCAGACACAGAAAACATCATGAACTTTCCTACTTTGTCGATCCTAGATATTGTAGGATCATAAAACCGTAGAACTTAGGGTATGAGGACAGGAGGGATGAGGATTAGTAAGCGGGACAAAAAGAGAAGAAAGGGCATTGGGCAGATGCCGTCAAGATACATGGAAAATTTGAGAAATTGGTTTTGTACAGTCCAGGACCATATGTAATGAGTATATGTAAATAAAAACATAGTCATTTTCTCTGTCTTTGGGCCTAGGAAAAACCAACTAATATTAGATACCAAGAAGTCTTATGGCAATATCAGCTGCATACACTCAGCTCAAATATTAGAAAGATCTTAAGTGCATATTACAATTGTAAAAAAAATCAGGTTTGATGGGGAGTGTGGGACAAAACTTAATGGTGCAATATTTTCAAGTAAGTAATTTTGTTTTTAATTGTGTTTTTTTGTTTGTTTGTTTGCTTTTGAGATAGGTTATTCTATGTAGCCTTAGCTGTCCTGGAACTCCTCTGTAGACCAGGCTGGCCTTGAACTTAGAGATCTGCCTACCTTTGCCCCTCAAGTGCTAGGATTAAAGGCATGCACCACCAGGCAGTTGCACTTTTTTTGTAAGTAGTTTGCTTGTACATATTTGAATTAGTCAGCCATCAAATGACTTCATTAGAACTTTAACCCAAATGGAGCTAAACAATTAATCTAGTCACTCAATAGGGAGATTATTGTGGCTATGTCAAATATCTACTTCAATTTTCAACGCTATTGCTTGATTTAAATATTTATTTACATCAACATTTCGATTCACATATACTGATGCTAGAACTGTGAACAACCATTTTACATAAAATTTTCAATGTAAATGAAAATCAAATAACACACATTACACATTGTAGCTACAATGTAGAAAATACTGAAAAACTGATAGCTAATCTCATTTAGCATAAACAAGTCAAGTTACTAGAAAGAGAATTACCTTTAGTTATGACAACTGATGAGGCAGTAAATATCTTTTCAGACTAATTTATTTCCACCACCTGTCAGAGATTATTACATTGCCAACAAGTAAATCTGTAAATTGGCACATTGTCTTTTTAGAGATTGAAAGAAAAGATGTACAATGTATGTATATATTTTTGTGTATGTGTGTGTACGTTTGTGTGTGGGCACATGCAGGCATGCATGTTATATGCATTTTTAAAAAAATTTTTGTTTAGTTTTGCAAGGTCATTATAATATCATGCCCCTATCAGTTACTCCAAGTAAGTGTGTGGCAAGAAAGTCTGCATGCACAAACTACTTGTTAGAAATCAGAACGTCACATTCAAGAAACAAATAAGAATAAATCTGTTTCCGAAATAAGAGCAGCAAAGTCATCGATGTTCCAGAGTGATTCTTTAGAGAGTAAATAATATCAAAGACTAAAAGTGTCCACAGAGACTGAGACAGATAGACAGCAGCAAATTGTTTTCTTACTTCCTGTGTCTAGTCTTTAAAATCTTGCTGCATACTTAAGGGTTAATTTTTAAATCAATGGAATTACACTATATGCATGTTTTAAATATATCTATTTTTGAGAAAAGGTCTCTCTCTGTAGCCCAGGTTGGAGTTGAACTTACTACGATTATTCTATGACTCCAATTGTTGCCCTTTAGATAGCAATCCTCTCTTAAAGTTTTTTTTCTTTATAAACTTGTATTTTTCTTTATGCACTTATATAGTATATTTCTTTTGACCCTATTTCCATATATTCCTATATTTCCATAGCCCTATTGAGGAATTATTGAGAAATAAAAAGTTATATGAGTTAAGGTCACATGACATGATATTTTAATGTACGTGGCTATCATGATACAATAGCTAAAAACAACTGAAGTTTATGCTTCTTACCTCATGTAGTTACCTTTTGTGTATGTGCATGAGGAGAGTTCAGGAGGTGCACTTTGTCAGTAAGTTTGAAGTATCTAACACAATACTATTAGCAAAGTCAAGATGCCATTCATGTGGCCTCCAGGACATCCCATATACCTAAAGCTCTGTATGCTCTGACCAGAACCTTCTCAAGTCTCCTACACCTTGTAGCCCCAGACCCTTACCACTCTACTTTGCACTGGAGAAAAGACAACAACAGAACCAAACAGTGTCAGGAAGACTGGATCTCCACACGTGGAAGAATAGAACTAAACCATACCTCTCATTTTATACAAAACTGACATGAGGGATCAGAGACATGGCTCAGCAGTCCAAGTATCTATTTCAGGGGGTCATATAGAAAAATATTTACTAAGACTAATGCAAATTATCCTTTCCCCTTTTATTTCCTTCTAGCAATTTGCCAGCATCACATTTTGGTGTGTTTGTTTTGTTTTAAATACGGCGTGACATAAAAATACAGTGTTATTCTTGTGCTTCTGCACAGTCAATGTCCTCAGCATCACTGATTGAAGGGCCAGTGCTTTCCTGTGGGTATATTGGCGTTTGTTATGATCTGGAGATGGAGTTTCTGAAAACAAAATGTTCCAAGGAGGGAGATGCTCACTTATTGGTCATTTGGCTCTTAGCTGCTGGGGCCAAGGAAAGTCTGGGAAGTTTAGGAGGAGGTACCAACCTGGAGGAAATATTGTAGGTAATCTGGGATGAATACTTTGTTTCTGGATCCTTCTCCCTCTTTTCCTCCCCCTCCCTCACTCTCTCCCCCTTCCCCTCTCCTTCCCTCCCTCTCTATCTCCCTCTTCCTCCTCCTCCCTGTTCCTCCCCCTCCCTCCCTAACTTATCCCTCCCGTCTCTGTTTTCTGTACACCATTCATCCCCACAACCATAATATTCTGCCGACATACATGGAATCAAGCAACTCAAATAACAAAATAAAACAAAACAAAAAACTCCTACCTTCTTTCTGTAAGCTACTGTAAAGTATTTTCATTGTAATGATGCAAAGCTAATAAACTTTTCTTGTTGAAGAACATTTGGCTGTGAGTCCACAAATAAATTTCAGAGATCTCTATTCTGTTCCATTGATCTATGTCTTGTATTTCTTTGTCTGCTATCATCACTCTGTCTTGACTGTAGTAGTTTTGGAAGAGATTTTGAAGTCAGAAGATATGATAACACCAGTTTTGTTCTGGTTATTTGGCTATTTGGGGTCTACACCATTCTGATATTAAATTGAGCATAAATCTTATCTCTGTTTTGATTCCTTGTGAATAAAAGCACCATGGGATTTTTTTTTTTTTGATATTTTATATATTTACATTTCAAATGTTATCCCATTTCCCAGTTTCCCCTCTGGAACCCTCCTTTCCCATCCCCTCTCCCCCTGCTTTTATGAGGATGCTCCACCTCCCACCCACCCACTTTCACCTCACCACCTGGCATTCCCCTATATTGAGGAATTGAACCTTCACAGGACCAAAGGCTTCTCATCCTATTGATGCCAAACAATGCCATCCTCAGCTACGTATGAGGCTAGAGCCATGGGTCCCTCCATGTGTATTCTTTGGTTGGTGGTTTAGTCCCTGGGAGCTCTGTGGGGTCTGGTTGGTTGATATTGTTATTCTTCCTATGGGGTTGCAAACCCTTTTAGCTCCTTCAGTCCTTTCTCCTCCACTGGGGAACCTGTGCTAATTCCAATGGTTGGTTGTAGCATCTGCATCTGTATTGTATCTGGCAGAGCCTCTCAGGAGACAGCTATAACAGGCTCCTCTCAGCAAGCACTTCTTGGCATCCACAATAGTGTCTGATTTTGGTGTCTGTATATGGGTTGGATCCCCAGGTGAGTCAGTCTCTGGATAGCCTTTCCTTCAGTGTTTTCTCCACACTTTATCTTTGTATTTCCTTTAGACAGGAGCCCTTCTGGGTTAAGAATTTGCAGATGAGTGGGTGGGCCCATGCCCCAACTGGGGGCCTGGTCTAGCCTCTGTATATCCTCTCTAGAGGTTCTCACTCCCCTTTTTGGACATTTCAGCTAATTTCATCTCTGTTGGGTCCTGGGAGCCTCTTCCTTTCCTGACATCTGGGAATTGCTTGTGGCTAACCCCATTGCTGATGAGTTCCCCATCTCCCATTGCTACACCTCTATTCAAATTCCTGACCCTCTTACATCATCCCCATCTCCTTTCATACCTGATCTTGCCCCCCTTTTCCCCATCCCCCTCATCTCTTCCTCCCAAGTCCCTCCTACCTTCTTCCTCCCATGAGTATTTTGTTTCCCCTTCTAAGAAGTACTGAAGCATCCACATTTTCACCCTCCTTCTTCTTGAGCTTCATATGGTCTGTGAATTGTATCTTTGCTATTCTGAGCTTTTTGCCTAATATCTACTTATCAGTGAGTGCATATCATATATGTCCTTTGGTGACTGGGTTACCTCACTCAGGATCATCCCTGGAAAAGATTGATTATCTGTCTCTTGGCAGCTTATGATTGTCTATACTTCTTCATCTAGGGGATAGAACTATGCAAGATTTCCCCCCATTCAGAATGGCATGTCAGTTAATGTTGTCATTATGCAGGTCCTCTTTAGGTGACCACATTGAGATTGCTTGGGTATAGCTTCCTGTCATGTGTAGATAGCACTAGCTCACAGCAGCTGATGTCCTTTCTGGTCTTCTGGCACTTAACACTTTTCTATTCCTTCTGCCAAGATGTTCCCTGAGCCTTGGATGTAGGGGTTGTATTGAAGAGCTGTCAATTGGGGTTAAATATACCATAGTCATTTGTTCTATATATTTTGGTCAGTTGTGGATTTCTGTAGTCATCTCTCCTATAAAAAGATGCTTTTTTGATGAATGGTAAGATCCCAGCTTATCAGTGGGCAAAAGGATAAATATTTAAAAAACAGTTAGAAATTATACTTGTTTAAAAGAGTCAAAATGGCAGGTCTTCCACTAGGGTTCATGACCTCACCAGCTATGGGCAGATGTGTAGATTTACAGTACTGGACATGAATTCCTTCTTTTTTAGTGGGCTTTAAATCCAATTAGATGGTAGTTGATTGCCTTGAGAAATAAATACCACTATTGTACTCTTGGGAATATTTCACCATTTTGCTCGTTTTTGTGGTTCACAGGCTCTATAGCTGAGTAGGACTATTGATTGGTTTTCTCCTTTGGCAGCCAGCATAGCACCTTTAGGAACTATTAGAGGTATTCCTCAGATAGGAGGCTTCCAAGTCAGTTCCAGCAGGATTTCCTCAAGTCTTCTTTCCCAAGTGTGTAGTGTCCTCAGCAATAAAATCTTACTTTCAAGTTCCCAGAGGCAGCCAAGGGCAATGGCAATAAACAATAGTGTTTTGTCAGTGTCTCAGACTCCCTGAGGAACTGGAAAGGAGGTCTCTCATGTCTGAAACCAGGGTTTTTGTTAGATGGTGTACTGGCTGGTTTTGTGTGCCAACTTGACACAAGCTGGAGTTATCACAGAGAAGGGAGTTTCAGTTGGGGAAGTGCCTCCATGAGATCCAGCTGTAGGGCATTTTCTCAATTAGTGATCAAGGGAGTAGGGCCCCTTGTGGGTGGTACCATCCTTGGGCTGGAAGTCTTGGGTTTTATAAGAGAGCAGGCTGAGCAAGCCAGGGGAAGCAAGCCAGTAAAGAACATCTCTCCATGGCCTCTGTGCCAGCTCCTGCTTCCTAACCTGCTTGAGTTCCAGTCCTGACTTCCTCTGGTGATCAACAGCCATGTGGAAGTAAGCTAAATAAACCCTTTCCTCCCCAACTTGCTTCTTGGTCATGATGTTTGTGCAGGAATAGAAACCCTGACTTAAGACAGATGGTCCATGGCTTCTGTAGTCATATTGACACCCAAGTAGTATGTATGTATGTATGTATGTATGTATATTTTAGAAGTATCAAATGGTGTTTTCCTATGACTTCCCCCAAAATACCCTCTCTACTTCCCTTTCTCTGTATATTACCTTCCCTTCCACCTCTGAAGTTACATCCCCAACCCATTTCCCATTACCCCCTTCATAGCGCATGTGTTCTATAATTTCAATTTTTTAATCAGGCTGAATAATTTTCCATGACCTCCCTTTGAGTTAACAGGCTTCTTTTCTTTCTGATTGAGTCCTCCTTGAAGCTTGCTATTGTATATTCCACTTTCTTAATCATGTTTTTCAGCTCCAGAACTTTCTGATCCATCCATTCCCCCATTTAGTCTTTTGGGACAAGGGTTCAAATAGCAAAGGCTGTCCTCAAATTTCTGGTCCTCTTCAATTTGCTTTTTCTTTTCTTTTCTTTCTTTCTCTCTCTCTCTCTCTCTCTTTCTCTCTTTCTTTCTTTCTTTCTTTCTTTCTTTCTTTCTTTCTTTCTTTCTTTCTTTCTTTCTTTCTTTCTTTCTTTTTGTCCCCTGATTGATTTTTGTCTGTTGAATATAACACTTTTCTCGTGTAACACTTTTCTGTTATCATTGAATTATCTAGTTGTGTTTTGTTGTAGTTTACTCTCTCTGATTCTTTAAATTGTTTAACACTATTTAGTAGATTGCTTCAGAAGATACAGGCTTCTGCAACTACATCAGGTTAAGTGTTCAGTCCATCCCTCAGTGCTTTTCTGTGGAAAAGGCTTTTCCCTACTTTGGGAAGAGTGTTGAGATTAGATGCTTTAGATCTGAAAAAGGGATGCAAACAGTTTGGATGCTTCTGTTTATTTTTCCTACAGGTGTTCTCTGGTGTGTTTCAGATATGGTGCTGCTACACCTTCAAGTAGAATTGAGCATGACCCCCATGTGAAGTCACACATGGCCCAACAGGTTGTGTGTGTGTGTGTGTGTGTGTGTGTGTTGTATATTTGGACCTTTAGAAGCATCTGTGGTCAAGAGCTGGGAGAGTAATGTGCTCCCAAAGATCATAGGTAGGTCCTCAGGAGTGGCCTGCTAAGTGACATTTTTCTTGTGTTCTGCATCATGGCTGTTGAAAGGACTCAACCCTTTTTCCAGTTCCTAGCTTTACACAGACAATTCAGTCATGCTGATACCCTGTTCTGGGTAGATGATGAAGGAAATGGACTATTGGGGAGTGTGCATACATATAACTAGGGAAGCAATTTTTACAGTCAAGCAATTTCACTTTTCACATTAACTTTGTTGTGGTATACTTTATGTGCACTAAAATATGTGCATTTTAAGGATAATGGTTTGACATGTTTTGACAAATGCCTATATTCTTGTACCCACCAGTCTAATTAAGATGCAGGAGTTTTATCCTACTCCCAAATGTTCCTGGGGCTGCTGCGTAGACAGTGCACTTCATTTACTGTAGCAGATGATCACTAATCTTACTTCCACCCTGATTATCCCTGATTATTAATTATGGTTCCCCTAGACTGCACATACATGGGAGTCCCACAGGACGTTATCTTTGTATCTAGATTGTTTTCATGTCACATATATTTTTGAGATCTCTCCACATGACTGCATTATAGTAAACATGCAAATACACTGCTCAGATTTCTTGCTGTTACTCTAGGGACAGTAATTGACTGTAGGTTGCAGCTTCTTTGCTCTGAACTCATTATTTTTGTGATTAATGTTTAAATTCTTTCACCTTCCTTCCATCCATGCCTCATGTCCTGTGTCCTAACTACATATGGCAGAGATGCTAGGTTAGTCTCATTTCTAACCAGATCTTTTGACTCACGGACTACTAGACAAGACAAGATCATTTTAGCTGTGTAACTGAGGTACTTATCCAAATATCCATGCAACTATATTTTCTTCTTTTCTTCATGCAGGTTTAACTATTAATGCCATGTGGTGGCTTCAGGTACTTCCTTTCAAACCCTTCCAGTCTTTAGGAAAATTTCTTCAGGAAATCTTTCAAAATGTTTAATTTTATCTTGTTTTCTTCTTGGAGAAATGAATTAGTTCATTAATTGTTTGATAGTTTTACCAATGATTATTAATCCATTATGAACCCATATAACTATTTACTAATCCAATCTTTATTATATTGAACTAGTCAGTGAGACTGTCTTATAACTTCAACTGGATTCTTATCCTACACTCCTCCATGAATGAAGTAGGCACACATTAAATAATATAAATAGGACTTTACTTTTAGTTTGGGATTAACAACTTTGAAGGGGATAAAACAATTTAAAATAGCTAAAACAGTTTAAAATAGATGGCCACAAGGCATTTAAATGAAACAGGTTTAAACTCTCACGAACAGGTAAATGCTAGCTGAGGGCTAATACCACTCTGAGATGTGGTACCACTTAGAGTTTCCGAATGGCTTGGGATGTTATCTATGGCTCTGAGACACTGGTACAGTTCTCTTAGACTCCAGAGAATCTGGGCTCTGATGTGGTGGGTGGCCTTAGTGTCTGGAAGCTGGAAATGGTCTAAGAAACCAATTTCTACCTGCATTGAAATGTATAATCTTGGTGGCTGAAGTGATGTCTATTGAGTCCTGGAGTCTAGCTTAAGGGAGCTTCCTATCCAAGAAGAAGCTTCAAGTGCTAGGTGCCTATGTGTCTGAGAAGAATGCCTATAGTGTGTTTTGAAGGTAACCATGTCTTCCTCTTATGTTGAATTTTAACATGACCCGAGTTCTGAAGCTCACATTTAGAAGCCACAAGCTGGTGCTAGCTGGGATAAATTGGGTACTGAATAGCTGAATGTGGCTCTGCCAATAGGGTGAAGGATAGAACCAATCGGGGGAGAGTGATCACACTTGGTATAGGAAGGGTGGAACCCCCAGCACACAGAAAGCTGCTAAATGGCTGGAATTCTGTCTCTCCCTAGACACTAGTTACAATCCTCCCCCTGGTTCCAGAGGTCCCCAAAGGCTCCTGCTCTTCTACTTTTCCAACAGGAGGAGGAAAAGGAAGAGGAGGAGGAGAAGGGAGAGGAGGAGGAGGAGGAGGAGGAGGAAGAGGAGGAGGAAGACAAGGAGAAATGGGTCCTTTTCTTCTGCAGCAATTAGTACTATATTGTTATCAGCAAGCAGTCAGCTGTCTGGGCTTGAGCACTCCACCCATCATCAGGATTCTCCCCAACCCTAGTAAAGTATTTCACTATTATAAGTAAAACTTCTCTGCTTATTTGTCACAAAGTGTACATGTAGACATTTTTTTTTCATTGATCTTGGCTAAATCACAGGGATGTATCTGTTGAGTAATATGACAGACAAATAGTTGTCTTTGAGTGAGATGGTGAGAATGATTAAAGCTCGTGCCAATCCACTCTTGTGTAAGAACTCCCATTGCTTCATTTCGTCACCAGTACATGATGTTGTCCTCTTTCCAGGATTCCAATTATTTTCATAGATACATTTTCATACTTTTTGGTTATTTTAATCTTGAGGTGCTCAGCATCCTTTCAGGAGTCTTTGGTCATTCTCATAAGAAGAGGGAAGGAGATCAGGCAGACTTATTCAGATGCCCTACCATTTTACAGAGACATATGTTTTAATCCGGAATTGTGACTTTTGAGTTCAAGTTGATTCCATTGCAAGGATACCTGTTGCGAGGCTGTTACAAAGATTCTCTCCTGGGTGTTAGCTAGGGTTCTTTACTTTTCTCACTCAAGTCTTTGGAATAGCAACTTCTTTCACTTTGATAAGCTGTGCTTTATTAGCAGCTTCTCTTAGGTTTAGTGCTTTTAAAACCACTTCTCTGAGAAATCCTTTCCCACCCAATGAGATTAAAATGTCTCATATATCTTCTGTTAGAATATGAATACATATATTCAAATATGTATGTATATATATATATATACATATATATATATATCTAACATATCTGCCATTTTTAGTCTTATATATTCTTGATAGTTCATGGTAGGAGATCAAGGCTAATATTTTTCTTATACAGATAAACAATTTTTCAATCATTGCTTGTTAAAAACAGGATGATGTCTCTATTGACTTATTTTAATATCACTGTGGAGAATCTATTGATACTATATGTACAAATACATTTAAGGGAGCCTATTATAAAATATAAAATAATGAGCACATAAAGTATAAAACTAGCTTTATAGACTTATTTTTACTTTCCATCAATTAATTAATTCTTTTTATACCCCAATAACAGCTCACTTCCTCTTGTCCCAGTCCCCCCACCATATGTCCCCTTGTTCTGACCCCTCCCCTTCATCTCTGAGAAGGGGGAGGTCCTTCTGGCACCATCACACTCTGACACCTCAAGTTACTGCAGGACTAGGTACATCCTATCCCACTGAGGCTAGACAAGACAGCCTACTTAGAGGAGCAGGACCCATAGGCGGGCAACATAGCCAGAATATGCCCCTGCTCCATTTGTTGGGGGAACCTGCATAAAGACAAAGCTTCATTTCTGCTACATGTGTACAGGAGGCCTAATTCCAGCTGTTGTATGCTCTTCGGTTGGTGGTTCAGTTTCTGGGAACCCCCAAGGGTCCAGTTTAGCTGATTTTGTTGATCTCCTTGTGGAGTCCCAATCCCCTCTGGGTTCCTCAATTCTTCCCCCAACTCTTCCACAAGCCTTCCTGAGCTCTGTCTAATGTTTGGCTGTGGGTCTCTGTGTCTGTTTGAATCAGCTGCTGGGTGGAACTTCTCAGAGGACAGTTAGGATCCTGTCTTCAAACACACAGAATATTATTAATATTATCAGAGATTAGTTTTTGCCAATGGCGTGGATCTCAAGTTGGGTCAGTCATTGGTTGGCCATTCCATGAATCTCTGCTCTTTATCCCTGTACTTCTTATAGGCAGGACACGTTTTTCTTCAAAGTTTGCCTTGTTGCTTGGTGTCCTTACCACTCCACTGGAATTCCTGCCTGGCTATAAGAGGTAGCTACTTCAGGCTCCATATCCCCTACTGCTAGGGGTTTCAGCTAGAGTCACCCTCAAAGTCACCCTGGAGCCTCTCCATTCCAGGTCTCTGACATATCCTAGAGATGCAACCCTCATCCACCAATTTTTGTTCACTCTTCTGGCCATCTCTTTCTAGTTCTTCCTACACATGATCCTCCTAACACACACACATATTTCCCTCCCCATCCCTTCTCCTACCAGTTCCCTCACTCCATCAACATCAAATGATGATTTTATTTCCCCTCCTGAGTGATATTCAAACATCCTCTCTTGGTCCCTCCTTGTTAGCTTCATTAGTTCTGTGGATTATACCATGGGAATCCTGTACTTTATAGCTAATATCTACTTATAAATGAGTACATACCATGCATGCCATTTTGGATCTGGATTCCCTCACTCAGGATATTTTTTAGTTCCATCTGTTTGTCTATAAATTACATGGTATCCTTGTTTTTAATGTTTGAATAGTAATTTATTGTATAAATGAACCACATTTTCTTTATCCATTCTTTGGTTGAGGGGCATCTGGATCGTTTCCAGTTTTTGACTACTATGAATAAAGCTGCTGCAAACATAGTTGAGCAAGTGTTTTTGCAGCGTGGTGGAGCATCTTTCAGATATATGCCCAGGAATGGTAGAGCTGGATCTGGAGGTCGATCTATCTCCAGTTGTCTGAGAAACCATCAAATTGCTTTCCAGAGTGGTTATACAAGTTTGCACTTCCACCAGCAACAGAGAAGTGTTCCTTTTTTTTTTTTTTTTTAATAAGACAGTATAGCTATTGTTCACTCCATTATTATTTGCTTCAAAATTACCTAGGGAATTCTAGATCATTTGTAGTTCTCATGAATTCTAGTATCGTCTTATCTGTTTATACAGACAGACATGGAGACGTGTTTATTGCTACTGCGTTAATCATTTGGAGAGAGTATTGGCATCTTAATAACACAAGTCTACAAAACATATGCAGACTGTCGCCTAACATCAGCAAACACATGCTCCAGCATCTGAGGAGGTGAATGTGGCATCGTTTATTCTGTCACAGCCAAACAGGAAGACTGACAGTTCTAATAGTGAAGAGAACACTATGCAGACCATTGCAAGTGAGATCTGTCTATGCACAAATCAGACGTTCTCAGTTGTTGCTTCGGTTCCCATTCCACTTTTTCTCTGACTTGAAGGAGTAGGGGATGGAGCACCAGAAAAAAAATATAATTAATGTAGAAAGTGAAACTTCACCACTCAGAGGCAGGCCACGTAAATTAGAGAGAATAAGACTCATGAAACCTGCACACAGTGCTAGGAAGTGCTGGCTTCACAGCATATTGTTTAATTTCTTCTAGCTTTTACTTTCTTATTGGAAAAAAACATGTCTGATCCTACAATTTTTGTCATAGAGGCTTTTCAAATCCATTTTAGAGTAATATATAGATATGACTGGCTATAATTTCAAAGGCTCAAGCACAACAAAGAGCCATTCTTCAGTAAAACACAACCCAACCTCTAAGTTGTCCCTTGTTTTCTCGCCATCTCTTCACCTACGTGGATATGTATCTCTGGGATTTTCCATGCCACTTTTTCCCTGTTATGTTGTAGCTTTCAGTGAGAAAAGGAGGCTTCCCAAGAACTCAACTGGAAAGACACACTCTCTACAACATTGATTCTATGGAGCAAATGTTCTTTTTATCTACAGAATTATGCCCAAGAAATAATATATACTGGGTTTCTAACCTGTTGTCTTTATACTATCTATACTGACTTATTCTACTAGCAAGAGAAAGATGTTTTTGTTTTTTATGAGATTTCTTTATTGACATCTCCTTATATGTGTACATTTTTTTTCTGAAGTTTAAAATTACACTTCTAAAAGATTATTGCTTTTTATGGAAATGAGTCTTGGCTAAATGTGTTGGTGTCAGCTGCTAACCTGGCTTATGTAGCATCATCTTCAGAAGTACACTGTTTTATTGTCATTGTTCTTGCTGTTGTTGTTTAACTGAAAGTAAACTAGAGTCACATGGGAAGAGAGACTCTCAAATGAGGATTTGCCTCTACCACATTGGCCTGTGGGCATGTCTTTTATGAATTGCTGATTGATATGGGAAGGTCCAGCTCCATATCACTCCTAAACAGGTATCTTAGGCCATCTACAAAAGCAAACAGAGCAAGCCACAAAGGGCAAGCCAGTAATCAGTATTTCTCTAGGGCTTCTGCTTCAATTCCTTCCTTGATTTCGCTCCTTGATGCTGTGTTCCCTGGAAGCCTAAGAAGGAATAAATCCTTTCTTTACCACATTCATTTTCAGTCATGGTTTTATCATAGCATCAGAATGTAAACTAGGACAAGAACACATGAACATTGGAACTTTTCAGAAATACTTCTTCCTGATTTCAACAGCATGTCTTGATGTGTCAAAGAAAGCTAAATCACAAATAGCCCTCTGTTTTCTTAGTCTTGTGTATTCTAAAATAGCTAATGCCTTCTGATATAGCTCCTGCTTTTATTATTTTATTTGCTTACTCCAGGCTATTCTTCAGCTTTCAGTTCACATTCCTCTATGGGTGGGTTAATATGACTATGAACATACCAAGTTCATTTAAGATCAAATGAGTTAATAATATAAAGAATTCATTGTCCTGTGCATGCCCAATCCCCTATACATAGTAGACTTAGAGAAGGCACTTCATAAGCATTATTAAAAATGTATTCCATTTGTCTTTCTCATGCTGTTCTTTTAAGTATAATAGCCCTAAATTTATTACTACTACAGTATTATCTTAGCATTTGAGGATCTGAATTGGGTAGTCAGAAGAAGTGAATTTTATTCCAGAACCAAGAAACTCCTCAAACTCACCATGAACAAATGTGAAAGGCCGTTGTTTGGGAAGGGATATGCACACTTACGTAATTTGTGGCTTAGTGCTTGTATCTTACAGTGGGAAAAAATCTTCTGGTTTCAAGCATCGCAATTGCTTTGGGGCATATCTTTTACATCCTAGCACTGGCTGGGAGTTAGTAGAAGGAGGAGAATAGAAATTTGTTTTCCAAACTGCAACACCACCACTCTACAGATGAATGTCTGCCACTTTATATTTATCTCCGATGGCTGTGACTTAGTTGCCACTGGTTGTCTTCTTAACATGAATTCATTGTTGAGTGGTTCTAACTACTTAGCACATACCAAAATACCATATATACTTGTATTTTAAATTAATGCTAAGTCAAATGTCTTTTAATTAAGGTTTTATTCTTATGTCCCTTTTGGGATAGCTGGCCATTTCAATTAGTACTAAGTAAGAAAAATAGAGTGAAAAAAAATTAGTGGTAAACCCCACTATTGGAAACAGAAGTCTTTAATGTTCTGCATGTGTTCTGTGAGAGTTGCAGCCCATACAGACATTGGGAGGAGAAACCTGCAGCAGTCTCGGCTAGCACCTCTAGGCACGGTTGAAGCATGCACAAACACTCATGCCCTTTGAAAAAGAGCAGACTGTTGAAAGATGCAAATCTAACTAACCACACATTTTCCCAGCTTAACATCTTAAAGTTTTCCTCCAAGGCTTGAAGTCTGTCCATATCAACGTGGCCTACCGGCCTGACTGTCACTTGTCCTTGAAGCCAGTTTCCTGTTCTCTTCTGCTCTTTTGCCAGGCTGGGATCTCTGTTAGATATCATTGCCTTTTCCAGCTTGGAAGACTCTGAGCATTCTTTTTGCTCTGTTGCTACTAATTTCCCCACTGGTTTCACATGATATTCTTTCTTCTTTTCAGGCCTTCCATGAAAACCACTTTAAAGGAGAACCATTCCTTTACTGGGGATTTCAGGATCTTGTTTACATGGGTCTTGACACATACCATTATTTTTAAATTATGTGTTATTAGTTTATTTTCTTTATAGTATCATCTAAGTCTTAGTAGATTCAGATTATAATTATGTCTCTATTATTTTCCCTGTTTCAACCCCAGTGTTGGTTACCAGTGAGTGTCCTATGGGATCATTTTGAGTTTTAAAATGTATTATTTTATTTTATTTTTGTTTTCAACACATCCCAACTGCAGTTTCCCCTTCCTATGCTCCTCCAAGTTCCTTTCTCCCTCCCCTCTCTCCTAGATCCACTCTTTTTCCATTTTCCTTCAGAAAAGAGCAGGCCTTCCAGGAATATCCACCACACATGACATAATAAGATATAATAAGACTAGGCACAAAGCAAGGCATAGTGAGACGACCCAGCAGGAGAAAAAACATTCCAAAGAGCAGACAGTCTATTTACTTTTGAAGTCTCCACTGGCAGGGGAATACACATTTGGAGATGACATACATTGCCATGTGTGTATGAAGTACAGGAATTGTGTGTCCAGGTATATAAACTCACCACACTGAGAGGACTCTTCATTGTGAATTGGCTTCCAAGAGAATTTTGTATTACTGAAAGGAAAGCATCTGCTAGATGTAAAATTATAAAGAGACCAATTAATCAGGTTTTCAGTCTGCAGAATTGAAGCTATTCCCCTCATTCTTTTTCTATCAGGTTCTCATACCAGGGAAAGAGCAGTTAGATATAATGATCTATGAGGGCTGTTTGGAATCATGAAATACAAGTCACTATGCTGAGAGTTTGAAAGGCTGGAAAAGGGTTAAAAAGATTGGGTTGGTGAGATAGCTCCAGAGGTGAAGTGCCTGTGCTGCAATCATGAGAACATGAGTTGAATCCCAGCACTCACATACAAAGCCAGATGAGGCAGGGACTAGCATATCAATGTTTCAGATGGGAGACAAGGTAAGGAAGTTTGCTGCAGCTTGCTGGAGAGCTAGCCATGCCTAATTAACAAGCCTTAGGTCAAGGACAGACATGGCCTGAACAGAAGATTGATAGCATCTCATCAGGAAACTTGAGGCTATCCTCTGGCCTTTATTCTTATACACATAGCTCTATCTGTACCCACACACATGTGCACCAGCATTCATACATGCATACACACACAATAAGAGAAGAACAAGAAAAGGTATTAAGGTTGATACTATTTTATTACGATACCTTGGGGCATCTTTTGGCCAATTTTGAACAATTTCATCGATTCCCAAAGATGTGCTCATGACTATTAATAATTACTCAGAGTATAAAATCATGCATAAGAGACTTGAAAAAGTAACTCTATTCATCAGACCTCAGAATAGAGAATGCATGCACACAAAAGCCAATCAAAATGAATCTCTGACTCAGTGTTTGAGCAGGTCCTAGGAGGAGGATGGGGAACACCATGCAGTGTCGCACTCTCCCCCATGGGGCAAGGAGTGTGTTATGTCTTCTTTACGCAGGACAAGGTCTCCTAGATTACATTTCAGTATTTTAATTTATTTTCACAAGAAGGGAACACAGCACATATCATCTCCCACCATGGAGAGCATTTCTCATAACAGAGATAGTTTTGTATTTCTCCCTTCAGACAAAAACTTGGCAAATGATAGCTATGAAAAGCTTAGCTTTACCAAGGGGACAACTACTTTGGCTTGATGAGCTTAAATCAATATCCAAACCTCACTGCTTTTCCTATCCTCTGATGTCCAATACAACGAAATAGGGTCCTTGGGGCTGCCCAAGGAAGAAACCAAAACATTCAGAAGAAGTTTTGCTTTTGGTTTACCTCACTCAGGATGATATTTTCTCAGACCATTTTGCTAGTGGAGTAGCAAATGTTTTGTGCTTTCACCCACTTTCAGTGAAGGGAGAAAAATATACCTGTAACCACCATGGGCAGGAGGTAGCAAGCTCAGACAACTTAAGAAGCATTCAGGAAAACCACTTCCTGACTAAAATTACAATGAGATATTTCACCTTAAATCTAATCTGGTGTGTAACCAAAGTAAATGGAACGGGAGAATAAAATATATTCTGCTCATAATGAACTGACAGGGCCCATAAAAGAATCTTTTAAATATCCAAATGGCTAAGGATGGATTATATTTCCCTTTGGGAAAGGAAGTGGTGGAATGGCCAAAGCTGATGAACTGAGCTTATTAAACTGGCTTTTGGCGGTGACGAAAGTTGTATTGACAAAACAGTAGCAGTGCATAATTCAAACACATTTGCAGGGCAATAAACATAAAATGCTGCTCGGAGACAAAGTTGAGGTACTTCGTCTTCTAGCACCTGCACTCTGGTGGCATGCTTATCACCCAGAGTCATGCTCTTCTCTAGACACCAAAATTATTTCAGGGATAAACACTTTAAATCACTGGTAGTGTAGGTTTCCAACCTGACACAACTCTGCATTCCTTCAGATAAGATCCAGAAGTAGGAGGCAAATGCCACTTACTCTGGGTGACACCATTCAAGAAAGTCTAGTCAACTGGTTTGGTGGCAAACATTTCCCCCCACTGAGCTACCTCATTGTCATCACCTCTCCTTCTTTATGCAGCCTAATTAACTTCTTTGGTGTGTGATATCAGATGCCCAGTGTTTTATAAAGGAAGGCAGCTCTGTAATGTGGGAAGAAGTGGCTAAGATGTAGCTTTGTGGTTCTATCCCAGAAACTGCCATTCCTTAGCATTTTCATCCTTAACGTGAATGGGATTGCCACGTTGGCCTTTTGGAAACATGGGTACCAGTGTAATTCTTTGCCTAAGCTTTGAAAAATAATTCTTACCTTGCTTCTTAGTAGCTTAGCCAACACATGGCTGGAACTTTAAATAAGATTGCTTAAAAATGTGGTGAAAATATGTGATGTTTGAACACTGGTTCAGTTTCTTCTCAGAAGGTAGAATTATCAAATCACCCCACAGGAATGGCAAGAGCCAGTAATCTTTAAACATAGCCAAACACTAATGAGTTTTCAACTGTCAGCTGTTATTATTCATTATATGGTTCCTCTTCATAGTGCAGTGAGGTATGTGGTTGCAGAATACTAATGGTTTTGGTATTAGGATCTAAGAGGAGGTGCATCTAGGAATTCAGATATTTACAGCAAAGGCAGAGGATACACAAGTGAGGGATTTTCTGAGGACCCAATAGCTTATGAAGCAGGGTCCAACAGGGCAACACCAGCAGGAGCCCATACTATTTCTAGACCAGAGAGATATAAGAATCAGAGCCGGAGATGAAATCACCAGGCAAGAACATAGTTTCAGACACACTTTTTGGCCTGACCTGAAGTCATAGAAGAGAGTCAGCCATACTTAGGGAAGCTATCTAAGAGGAAGGACAGTTCAGAGACACTCAGGGTGTCTTTTTCTCCATGCTCCAATCTCTCACCATTCATTTAGTGATTTGACAGTTTGGAAAAGGACATAAAAATCATTCTTGAAAGCAAGGGAGGAAGGAAGGAAGAAAGGAGGTAAAGTTGTAGTTTGCTTTTGTTGCTGCTTGCTGCTGCAGCAATAACTTTCTCTTCCTTTGTGTCTGCCTTTCTTTTCTTCCTTCTTTCCTTCTTTCATTACTTCCTCCTTTCCTTCCTTCCTCCCTTCCTCCCTCCCTTCCTTCCTCCCTTTCTTCCTTCCTTCCTCCCTCCTTTCCTTCCTTCCTCCCTCCCTTTCTTCCTTCCTTCCTTCCTTCCTCCCTTCCTTCCTTCCTCCTTTCCTTCCTTCCTCCCTCCCTTTCTTCCTTCCTTCCTCCCTCCTTTCCTTCCTTCCTCCCTTCTTTCCTTCCTTCCTTCCTTCCTTTCTTCCTTCCTTCCTCCCTCCTTTCCTTCCTTCCTTCCTTCCTTCCTTCCTCCCTCCCTTCCTTCCTCCCTTCCTTCCTTCCTCCCTCCCTTTCTTCCTTCCTTCTTTATTTCTTCCAGCACCTGAAACAGAAACTGAAACAAATACCATGGAGAAATGCTACTTACAGGTTTGCTCCTTCTGGCTCATTCAGCCTGCTTCTCTATACAGTCCAAGCTCATCTGCCTAGTGATGATGCTACCCACAGTGAGTTAGACCTTACTACATCAATTAGCAAATAAGAAAGTGCATCACAGAGATAGTCATAGGCCAGTCTGATGGAAACCATTTTTCTGTCAAGGTTCCCTCTTACTAGAGGACTCTAGTGTCTGCCAAGTTAACGCTTGAAGCTCACTATGGCAGAAAGGAAAGAAAGAAGACAAAAGAATAAGTAGGCAGTATATTTAAGTACTTTAATTATGGGTGGGAAAAATCTATAGACAATAAAGCCAGAATGGTCCCAATCCTTTATCCTTTTAAAAGGGGAACTAAAACTTATTGTTTTCTGAACATCTATCTCTAAGTGAATAAATATAGATTTCAAAATGATTGTAGAGTGTATTAACTAATCAACAGGGTATAATATGAAGTTGTAACCCTTTAAATTTATTTATTTTTCAAGATAGAACATAATAACCATAAGCACACAATAACAGTTACAATTACAAAAACAATAATTAAATGTAAAATTCAGACCCAAATAATGAGGTAAAAAGTCAACAGCTGAAAAACAATATGAATATATTATAAAACATATATGTTTCCTATTAGTGGTTAAAGTGTAAAATAATCATCAAAACCAAAGGTAAGCCTTCTTTTCTTTTCTTTTTTTTTTTTTTTTTTTTTTTTTTTTTTTTGGTTTTTCAAGACAGGGTTTCTCTGTGTAGCCCTGGCTGTCCTGGAACTCACTCTGTAGACCAGGCTGGCCTTGAACTCAGAAATCCACCTGCCTTTGCCTCCCAAATGCTGGGATTAAAGGCAGGCGCCACCATTGCCCAGCAAGTGATCATTTCTTAGGTGATATGTAATATGACGTAAAAAAATGTGTCCTTAATTTTTAGGATATTGGGAAGAGTGAAGATTTATATCAAAATGATACCAAGAGATGATAAAACATGATTAAAATATTTACTATTGGGCAACCTAGCATATATAAAGATATTTGAAATATTTTTCTTAATATAGTTCTATCTTTTGAAAATTTTAATAATGAAGTTTGGAAAAACAAAAAGTCAATGCAAAGAAGTTCCTTTAGCACTTCATAAAAATCCTAACAGTTCCTGGTTCGAAAGGTTGCTCTGCTATTATTTAATTTGTAGTCCACAATATATTTTTAATGTTGGTTTGGCTCAGATGTTTCTGACACACAGAAGCAGGTTATTCCTCTTTCCTTTATTCTTTTGTACAAGATAAACAAACAAGAAAATATTGGCTTACTAAGATGTTTAAACTACACAATAAAACAGATGTAGCAGTGCTTTTTATGCAAAGCATTGGGGAATGAAAGAATGAAAATAAAGGAAATGAAAAGCTGACAGAAACAAGCAGCATGTGGTTCAATCCCACAGAAAACATTGGGATTAGGGATTAGAGCCGGCACAGGTCCCGCTCGGCTGCTCAGAGAGCATGTGCCTGGCAGAGTCTTCTGCTGTCTTGGCACCCAAATTTCTTCATCCACATCAAAGGTCTCATGGTTCCCATTTATGCTTTCCTAACTATAATGCAATATATTGTTAAGATGCTGTCACAAGCTGTACCATGCTACATAGCACTATATAATTACTAACAACCATAGCAATGAAAGCTCTCAGTTGGAAACTAGACATTTTGAAATGGCCTTCAAAAAATATAGGGGAATAGTAGCTTTTCATGTTTGTCAAGCCTCCTTCCCATTTAAAATTACTGTTTCCCTAGAGAATATTTTTTAAGTTCTAATTGTAGTATTACAGTGCATTTTCTAATTTAGATAAACTGTTTGGACTTTCTTGGTCCTTAAGCTAAGAAAAATAGTTCCAAAATGAAATGTTGAAATTTTGGGTCCTGGAGGAAAAATGAAGAAGGATGAAGCATGAGTGAAAGAGAGGGAGTAATGCTGGGAATTGAAGGTTTAAACAGGGATGGACATTGGAGTGGGTGAAGGATGGGGTAGAGTATGAATTACCCAAGACTAAGAATGAATAAAAAAGAACTAAGAAACCCCAGTACTGTTTGTGAGTGTGTGTGTATTTGTCTGTGTGTCTGTGTAGTCTACTTAGCCTAAGTACACACACACACACACACACACACACACACACACGGAAAGACAAAGGGAGAGACATGGAGAGAGAAAGAGATCCATCAATCTATAGCTAGAGTAACTTGCATGGAAATATGCTGCTTCTCAAAGAAAACATGAACTAATAAATGAGAAAATCTCATGCCAGTCAAGATATTTACCTGGTTGATCAGAGAGGCTCTGGAGATACCCAAAACTATACAAGCTACTTCCACTGCTTTTGATTGAGATCATAACTAGATTATCTTACCCTGTTGCTAATTGATACCAGATGCCTTGGTTGCAGAACACCAAGAAAACAATCTTGACCCGGCCTGGAGTCTCTCTCCATGATGGCTAGATTTCATAGCACTGAAAGGTAATATTCAGATTGCTAGCAGAAACAAGTCATCAATGATCTTAGCCCTATTGTACCTGGGTGAAGGGACCACTGAGTTGTATAAGAAAGCAAGCTGAGCAAGCCATGAAGAACAAGCCACTCAGGAGCATCATCCCTGATCTCTACTTCTGTTTTTATCTCGAGGTTTCTGCTTTTTGGACATTTTCTCTTTTCCTTTAATGATGGACCATAACCTGTAAGCTGAAATAAACTCTACCCAGTTGCTGTTTGTCAGTGTTTTATTTCAACAACTGACAGCAAACCAGAACATAACTAAAGTCCCTGTTAGTGTTTCTTTCTAAGTGACTATGTGGAGACAGCCCAGTCCCCAACAGCAATTTGGAAATATGAGAACAGAGAAAAAAATGCTGCTTTGCTACAAGCTATAGAGAGATGTTTCTCTGTAAATTTCTCATGCCCCAGACTACTATCAATATCTGTGTCTGTCTTTCTGTCTATCAGACCATCCATAATCCATTATCTATCTATCTATCTATCTATCTATCTATCTATCTATCTATCTATCTATCTATCTATCTTTCTATCTATCTATCTATCTATCTATCTATCTATCTATCTATCATCAATCTATCATCATCTATGTATCTATTTAACATCAATTAAAGTATATATATATATATATATATATATGTATGTATCATATGCATGTATCTAAATCACAGTGTAATCAAAGTGAGAACATGTAGTTAGAGAGAAAATGAGGCTAAAAATAAGTGGATGGAAGATAAAAGCAGCATTTACCCAAATTTTCCTCCTGGTTAATATGGAAGTTCATGAAAAATGAGACTCAACATTCATGCAAATACATTTTACAGTAACTCCCTGACAGCCTGAGAAATCATAAGGAGGTGAGTAAGAATATATGTGTGGTTGAGATGGATACAACACATGGGTAGAGTCAAATAACCCAGCTGATGGGTTTATGGGAACAGTGGGAGGGAAGACTGGAGAATTTTATGAGAAAAGGTTGGTTTGAGTTAACTTTGATAATGTTCCTGTAAATTCATGGTTAAAAATTGCTTTTTTATGTAAACTACTACCATCTTGGCAGATTCAAATAGATACAATTGAACAAATATGGTGGTTGCCTATTAAAAAACAAAGGAAAGGCTGGGCAGTGATGGGCAGTAGATGTCTTTAATCCTAGCACTTGGGAGACAGAGGCAGGTGGATTTCTGAGTTCAAGGCCAGCCTGGTCTACAGAGTGAATTCCAGGACAGCCAGGGCTTCACAGAGAAACCCTGTCTTGAAAAAAAAAAAAAAAACCAACAACAACAACAACAAAAAACCCTCCAAAAACAAAGGAATGAAAGAAACTCAGCACAGTGCAGCTCAGAAGCCCTGCAGTATAAGGAAAAATAGAAATGTCAGATAGAGATACAATTGCCACATTCTCTACCACTTTCTAAACTATGTAGAAGGCAATTTAAAACTGTATTACTAATTGATTAAAATTTCCCCAAAGAAATAGAGATAATTGCAAACTCTTGCTATGTGTCAGAAATTCTTCTGAATGCTTTACAGGTATATCCTTAGATTCCACAACAACTGTACCAGCAAGTTTGTTATTGTTTCCATATCAACATAGTGTGGTATCCAGAACAAAACTTCTCCAAATTCCCATGGGTGGTTGTTGCTTCAGCTGATGTTTGGGCTGCTTGTCCTACAGTGGTTTCTACATCCAGGAGAAAGAGTAAGAGTATGCTCTAATTGTCCAGGTGGATTACCTAAATCCCTTCTGACCATCCATTTTATTATAATGTCATTTGAAGAGCTAGTCTATGGTTAAGAATGTGGGTGCCACAGTGACATTATTTGAGGTCACATTTTGTCCCTCCTGTCTTGCTCTTAGGTAATTTATAGAAACTATGGAGCCTCATCATTACTTTCCCCAAAATGGCAGCACTGAGCTCATATATCATTACATGGAAACAGATTGACCCCACAAATATTTACAGTTATCAGCTGTCATTGAAGAATTAAGGTGTTACAAACAAAAGACAGTGAAATTACAAGACTCAGCCCAACGCTTGGCACATTAAGAGCTCAGTTGGTGTCTTAGGATTCCTACGGCTATAATAAAACATTATAACCAAAACCAACTTGAGGAGAAAAGGATTTATTTACTTCTATTGGTTGTAGTCCACTATCCATGGAGGTTAGAGCACTAAGTCAAGGCAGGAACCTCGAGACAGGAACTGAGGCAAAGGTCATGGAGCAGTGCTACTTACTGGCTTGCTCCTGTGTCTTTCTTACCCTGATTTTCTATACTACCTGCCCAGGAAATGTACCACTCTCAGTAAGTGGGACTCTCTCTCCCACATCATTCAACAATCAAGAAAATATACCATAGTCTGTCCAGAGGCCAATCTAGGAAGGACATTATCTCAATTGAGGTCTCTTTTTCCAAAATGACGGTCTTGTATCAAGTTGATGAAAAACCTATACAGTACAATGAAGTGTTAAGTGTTTGTATTAATGGGAAAGGATCTAAACTAGATGAATTTCTTGTTTTACTAAACTTATTTTCTGCTATATGTCTGAAACTGTCTTTACATATCCATTGCAAATGGTTCCCAAAGTTCCAAAGACTCCATGTTCCCAGGGGTGCAAAGAGGTAACCTTTTAGCTGAGACTTTAATACTCATCAATTCTATATCAATTTTTATCATATATATTCTATATTAATTCTTTATCATCTAGCATAAGTACTTGGTGTAGTTCTTTAAAACTTTGATTCTGGGTGAGAATTTGGCAGCCAGCCCCCAGCCCCCAGAGGAGGCTCCAATCCCAGGCACTCAAGCATGCTCAGGAACTTAAGATCAAGGGTGAGTAGAACACAGCATCTGTTCTAATGCCAGGGTGAGTAATTGGGACCAGCAGGATCCAGGAATGCAGGAACCCCACCCAACCAGTGGCTCCAGTTCCTTTCATTCTGCCTTGGTTTACCTTGGAAGCAAATTCGGCAACCAGTCCCACAACTCCCAGAGGAGGCTCCACTGTAGGGTACTCTAGCATACCCAGGATCCCAGGATCTCAGGAGCCCAGGAGCCCATGAGCTTGGTCACACCGGGATCTCAGGGTCTCAGAGGCAGCTTGACTTCCAGAATCTCTGACACACCCAGAATCTCAGGATCACAGGATCACAGAATCACAGGATCATAGACATAGATGGACTGTGAGGAGTTCTGACTCAACCAGGATTACAGGAAGGACAGGTTCCAGTCAGATATAGCAAGGGCAGGGAGAACTAGAGATAACCAGATGGCTGGAGACAAACATTAAGAACAGAAGCAACAGAAACCAAGGTTACTTGGCATCATCAGAACCCAATTCTCCCACCATAGCAAATCTTGGACACACCATAACACTGAAAAAGCAAGACTCAGATCTAAAGACACTTCTCATGATGGTGATAGAGGACTTTAAGAAGGACATAAATAACTCCCTCAAAGAATTACAGGAGAGCACAGATAAACAGCTAGAAGCCCTTAAAGAGGAAACACAAATATCTCTTAAAGAATTACAGGAAAACACGATCAAATAGGCGAAGGAAATGAACAAAACCACCCAAGATCTAAAAATGGAAATAGAAACAATAAAGAAATCACAAAGGGAGACAACCCTGGAGTTAGAAAATCTAGGAAAGATATCAGGAGTCATAGACACAAGCATCACCAACAGAATACAAGAGATAGAAGAGAGAATCTCAGGGGCAGAAGATACCATAGAAAATATTGACACAACAGTCAAAGAAAACACAAAAAGCAAAAGGCTCCTAACCCAAAATATCCAGAAAATCCAGGACCCAATGAGAAGACCAAACCTAAGGATAATAGGTATAGAACAGAGTAAAGACTCCCAATGTAATGGGCCAGTAAATATCTTCAACAAAATTATAGAAGAAAACTTCCCTAACCTAAAGAAAAAGATGTCCATGAACATGCAAAAAGCCTACAGAAGTCCAAATAGACTGGGCCAAAAAAGAAATTCCTCCTGTCACATAGTAGTCAAAACACCAAATCCGTTAAATAAAGAATATTAAAAGCAGTAGGGAAAAGGGTCAAGTAACATATAAAGGCAGACCTATCAAAATTATACCAGACTTCTCACCAGAGATCACGAAAGGGTAGATCTTGGGCAGATGTCATACAGACCTAAGAGAACATAAATGCCAGCTCAGACTACAAAACCCAGCAAAACTCTCAATTACCATAGACTAAGAAAACAAGATATTCCATGACAAAACCAAATTTACACAATATTTTTCCACAAATCTAGCCCTACAAAGGATAATAAATGGAAAACACCAATACAAAGAGGGAAACTACACCCTAGGAAAAGCAAGAAGTTAATCTATTAGCAAACACAAGAGAAGATAGGCACACAAATATAATTCCATCTCTAACAACAAAAATAACAAGGAGTAATAATCACTTTTCCTTACTATCTTTTAACATCAATGGACTTAATTCCCCAATAAAAAGACATAGACTAAGATAGACTAAGAGACTGGATACGTAAACGGTACTGAACATTTTGTTGTATAGAGGAAACCCACCTCAGTGACAAAGAGTAATGGTTGGAATACAGTTTTCCAAGCAAATGGTCCCTAGAAACAAGCTGGAGTAGCTATTCTAATATCAAATAAAATCGAGTTTCAACAAAAAGTTATGAAAAAGGATAAGGAAGGACACTTCATACTGGACAAAGGAAAAATCTACCAAGATGTACTCTTAATTCTGAACATCTATGCTCCAATACAAGGGCACTCACATTCATAAGACAAACTTTACTAAAGCTCAAAGCTCACACCGCATCCAACACAATAATAGTGGGAGACTTTAACACCCCATTCTCAGCAATGGACAGATCATGGAGACAGAAACTAAACAGAGACATAGTGAAACTGACAGAAGTTATGAACCAAATGGATTTAACAGATATTTATAGAACATTTCATCCTAAAGCAAAAGAATATGCTTTCTTCTTAGCACCTCATGGTACCTTTTCCAAAACTGACCATATAATTAGCCACAAAACAGGCCTCAACAGATACAAAAAGATTGAAATAATCCCATGCACCCTATCAGATCACCATGGACTAAGGCTGGTCTTAGAAACTGAACAACACTCTACTCAATGATAACTTGGTTAAGGAAGAAATAAGGAAAGAAATTAAAGACTTTTTAGAATTTAATGAAAATGAAGACACATCATACTAAAACTTATGGGGCACAATTAGGCAGTGGTAAGAGGAAAACTCATAGCTCTAAGTGCCTCCAAAAAGAAACTGGAGAGAGATTACACTAGCAGTTTGACCACACACCTGAAAGCTCTAGAACAAAAAGAAGCAAATACGCCCAAGAGGAGTAGAGGGCAAGAAATAATCAAACTCAGGCCTGAAATCAACCAAATAGAAACAAAAAGAACTATACAAATAATCAACAAAACCAGGATCTGCTTCTTTGAGAAAATCAACAAGACAGATAAACCCTTATCTAGAGTAATGAGAGGGCACAGAGACAGTATCCAAATTAATAAAATCAGAAAAGGAAAGGGAGACATAACAATGCAAACTGTGGGAATTTTAAAAAAATCAGCAGATCCTACTACAAAACTTTATATTCAACTAAATTGGAAAATCTGGATGAAATGAACACTTGCTTAGATAGAGTCACATCAAGGTATGTAATATTATTTGTGACTATTGTGAAGGGTGTCGTTACCCTAATTTCTTTCTCAACCTGTTATCATTTTAGTAGAGGCAGGCTACTGCTCCACTCTTTGTCCTTGTATTTCCTTTAGACAGGAGCAATTCTGGGTTAAAATTTTGAGGAGGGTGCGTGGCCCCATCCCTCAATCTGAGGTCGTGCCTAAACTCTGGTTATGGTCTCTACAAGTTCTCTCTCACCTTTGTTGGGTATTTCAGCTAATGCCATCTCTGCTGAGTCCTGTGAATCTCTTGCTTTCCTGGCATCTGGGACTTTCTGTTGGGTACCCCCCAGTTCCTCATGCTCCATTGCTACATACCACTGTTCAATTTCCTGACCCTCTGTATATCTCCCCTGTCTCCTCCCACACCTGATTGTGCCCCCACTTTTCCCTTTCACTCTCCTTTCTTCCTCCCAAGTCCCACCCACCCACTACCTCCCGTGATTATTTTGTTCCCTCTTATAAGTAGGGCCGAGGCATCCAGACTTATTTTTCAACCTCAAATAATTATATTAAAAAGAAACAATAATAATGAAACCTGGTTTTCAGAGTGTATTTATATTCTAGTTTTGAATATTTGGTTGTCATCCAACGTTTTATTGTTTGTTCTAGAAGCTCTATTTTAGCTCCTACTATGGTAAAGCTGCTAGGAGCTATGAAACTGTAAAAGCCTTAATAAATGTTTCCCAGAAGAACATACTAACTTAGGCAAAAGAACACCCTCCAATTCCATAATTAAAAATATCAGATTGGAAAGTAGCTCTGTGGGAGAGTTGTTGCTAGCATGCCTGAAGTCCTTCACTCGATCCCAGATACTGTAAAATAAAGTATAGTAGTTATATGACAGCTAGTTACATAGACAGGTAGACTGATTTGTAGATAGATGTATTCAGTAACAGAGCTAAGAGTTTATGTTAAAATATCCTGGAGATAAACAATAAATGTTTAGGAATACAAGAGAAATTCAACTTGGAATTATAATGTATAAAAACTGAAAAGTAAGCACAGGCAATAAAAAATGACTAAAAAATATCGCAGAGCAGCACAGTAAGGGAAAAGGACCCTTCTAGCACAGGAGACTGATGACTCTTTCCTCAGCCTAAGTCTTTGCCCATTAGCACATCTATTTGTCTCCAAGCAGTATGTTTGTTAGCACTAAATCACAAGCTCATCCACACAGACAGGATATATATGTACATATCCCAGCACTGTGGGCCATTCGACTTCTATGCTTGTCATGAAGAATAATGGCTCAGATGGGGATGAGCCATTGGTCACCTTGAGGCACCCTGTGTTTTCTTAGTTTGATAATGGCTCACATCTTCCTAGTGCAATAGGGGTAGGAGAGTTTAGTACTGCCTACTCCTTTCAAAAGAGTCTGTCTTGCTGATCATACACAAAGAATGTCACAGTGACATCTGCTTCGTGAATACTGACTGGGATGTGGACAGGTCAGGAGTGCCGCACTTGTTTTTTCCTTTTCTGAGATGTCTGGTCATTGAGCATCTGTAGATGTTCAGGGTAAGGAAGTTTCTGGAAGTTTTTAAAATAATTCCAAAGGCAAATTGGCTCTGAGCAGACCCTCCCTGCTTTTATGCCTCACCTCCCTTCCTGAGGACACATAGGGAATTGTTGGGTACAAGTCTTATGCATCCCCTCACAGCCAAGCTAGAGAGCCCTGATCACCCTCAAATGATGCTCCCAAAATAGTAACAGTACTCATTTTCACTGCAATCGGGTGTTGTTGGGGGACAGCTAAGTAGGCCTGCCATGCAGGATTTGTGACCAGATCTACAATCTATTTCATAAGGTCCTGGGAGGGGGCTGGGGCCTGGGTCACATTTCAGGAGCAGCAGCCTTCCCAGTTCTGTACTGCAGGAAACAAACCTTCAGAAAGTATGTGGGCAGCCAATGTCTTCCTCCATTTCTGTGGCTTCAGCTGCTCACAGACCTCATCAGCTTGGGCCACCAGCAGCCCCCTGCTGTGGATGTGTCTCTTGGGGTGAATATTAGTCCCTTGCATAGTCTCAAGTGAACCTGCTGGAGATGGAACTCTTGGAGATTCCAGCTTTCAGCACTCTCCAAGTCGACTCATGGGGCTGTGGTACCTTGTATTGTTTCACTGCACCTAGGAATTAGTTAAGGTCTAACTCTGCCTGTGGCTGCCTGGAAGAAAGAAGTGACATACCCACAATAAAGGGAAGAGGAAGGGGTTGTGCTGCATTTTTTGAAGAGGTAAGCTGTTAAAAATTTGCAGAGTCTAGCAAGACTTCAAAGACCATTATGCTTAAATATGTGTACGTTCTATACCAAATTAGCCAAATGTAAAAAGGGAAATGTTATTCTTTCTGCCTTTACAAGTATCTTCATGATTACAAGACTGAAAAACATGAATCAAGCTTTGTTAAGGATATAAATGACTATTGGTGAAAAATCGAAGATGACTGAACCAAATACCTATGGAGTAGACCTCCCTGGACTGTGAATGAGATAATGGTGAGCTTATGAGTAATAAACATACAGAGATATAACTCACAAGTTAGTAGAAAAATTAATTTGTCTTATTTTAGTCAACCACTGTTATTATAATCAAGAGTTTCATATAATGTGGGTTGAATGGATAAGAGTGATTCAAATGATTGAACAATGCAATTTACTCAGATGTGTAAGACTTGAATGTGTTTTTCCGTTAAAGTAACTTAGAATGAAAGTAACAAAACAAAATTAGTATTTTTTCTATTTTCAGCTTTTTTTAAACTGATATAACGTTTTTAAATTTTCAGATAAGAAAGAAAAGACAAAATAAATTAATGTCAAGTATTAAATTAAATTGCCCAAATAAGCATAAAGTATAATTAATTCTAGGCTGAAAAAAAGTCTCAATTAGTGAATTGACTTCTTTACAAGAATGAGGACCTACTTAAGTTAGAACTAATGTGTGTATACCTGTAGCCACAACTCTGGGGAGGCAAAGACAGGATTGGCCAGTGGGTATAACCATTTGGTTAACTCCAGGCTTTGTGAAAGATTCTGTCTCAAAAAATAATGTGGAAAGTGATTGAAGACGCTCTCTAACCTTCACATGCCTATTTTTGTACACATACTCATGCCCACAAATGTATATACACAAAGGTATATACACAATTCATATGCACACACAAAAATAGCAAACTTATTAAACATTTTATAAAGCAAAACTATTTTCTGGGGGAAGTGTTTAGACTCAGATGTGGATATAAACTTAATAGGCACAGATTCCATAATCTCTGCACAAATATAAGGGTAATAATTATGTAATATTACAGTATATTTTTTTCACTACCACAAATTGTGCTAGTAAAGAATGGATTTTTGTGTTATTTGAAGAACATGGGGATACAATGTGCCCTAAGTGAATGGAAGTGTAATATTTCAGGAAAAACTATTTTCTTATGCAAGACTCTCTCATGCTAGCTGTATATTGAGGTTTTTAACAAATCCACTCCTTTCTCTTTTCTATAACCAGTGGGTTCCCTTTGCATCAAGCTATACCTTACTGTACAGTCATCTTGTCATGATCTCTAGGGACCCACCATGTCATTAAGAATTAGAGATAAGGAGGAATTCCTTGGAGCTCAAGTAAAGGATGCTTTGATCTAAGGCAGAATCACAGGTCCTAACTCTCTAAAATGCCCTTGCCTTTAGTAATAATGCTGTTCTGTACCAAAGCTTAGGTTTCACACAATCATTAAGAAGACAGGTCCCAGGTTAGCATCCTCTCTGACCTTGGCCAGTGAATGAAAGGCAGGATTGAGGAATCATTTCTCACAACAATGCATTTTTCTTTTTCCAATCTCTGACTGTCCTTATGTGCACTAGTTATGTAGTTTGCCTTGCTGTGACCAAAGAGTGTTTATTCTGTCACATCACAATATAGCTCACATCCTCTAGTCACAAGATCCTCTTTTCCTTCTGCAGAGAGTTAACCTACAATTGTCACCTTAGTGTGAAGAGCAGCCATGTGGAAATAGAGTCAGCTTTTTCAAGCAGCCATTCTCTCTGCAGCAGCATCTTCACTTGCACTTGCAGAAGGTCCTCATGCTGCCCATTTCATCAGTTACAGTGGCTTCTATACTGCAAACTGGTTTCCTATCAATTTTTCTTACTGACAGGTTATGAGCTTATATTCTCATATGTTCTAATTAGGTCACCACTCATCTTTCCATTTCCAGCTTCCAAAAGTGTGTCACTGTCATCTCCCATAACATGCTTTTCACATTGTGTTCATGCAGTTTGGTTATGACAACCCTTCACTGTCACTTTCGGTGATATTTCAAAAGACATTAGAAATAGTTGCCTTCATGAAAGTGCATAACACTCCTACACACTGTAGGATTATTCCTATTTTCATGCACACTTATTCATTCAACAAATATCTTCTGAGCTCCTGATATACCTCTACTAAGTCAGGTGGTATACTACATTATATAACAAAAGCAATAAAAAGCTTTGTTTACACAATTTGATATCTATTCTTTATTATGTAGGGAACAATTTGGCCACACAGAACAGAGCAAAGTTTTGATATCTAGAAGTTCAAGGCCTAAATCTCATCAATGATATGATTTCAAAATGATTGAACTGGCTAGTTTTGTGTCATTTTGACAGAACCTGAAATCACTGGAGAAAAGGCCTCAGTTGAGAAAAATGCCTCCATGAGATCTAGCTGTATGTTTGACAATTAGTGATCCATTGTAGAGGGAACTGCCCATTGTGGGTGGTGTCATCCCTGGGCTGGTGGTCCTGGGTTCTATAATAAGTAGACTGAGGAAAACAGAAGAAGCAAGACAATAAGGAACACTTCTCCATGCCCTCTGAAGCAGCTCCTGTTTCCAGATTCCTGCCCTGCTTGAGTTCCCATCCTGATGTCTTTTGGTATTAAACATCAATGTTAAAATGTAAGTTAAATAAACTGTTTTCTCTCCAACTTGCTGTTTTGATCATTGTGTTTTGTCATAGCAATAGAAACCATAACATACATACACCACACACATACACACACACACACACACACACAAGGCTCTATATTCCCAGTCATAAATGCCTGAGCTTGGACACTTATTAGTTGAACAATTTTGAGCAAATTGGCCATTTTAGTCTTGTTTTTTTTTTTTTTATATTCAGAATGATAAAATTCATCTAATGGTCTAACCAAAAAAATCAACAGGCACAAAGTTCTTAATATTACTAGTACAGTCATAATCCAAATTCTCTGTCCATCTGTCTCTCTGACTCTGTTTCTTCTATATTTCTCCTTCCTCCTCCCTCTATGTATGTGTGTGTGTGTGTGTGTGTGTGTGTTTGTGCACACGTGTGTGCATGTGATCACATGCACACACATGTGCTTGTCTGTGGAAGATGTGGCTATGGATAATGTTTATAGATGGGTGAGTTTAGAAAAGTTATTTCACCTCTCAGAACCTCAATTTCCTTCACTGTACAAGTTGAATGAAAAACACTCAAGATTGTCAGCAATGCATCCTGCACCACCAACTGCTTAGCTCCCCTGGCCAAAGTCATCCATGACAACTTTGGCATTGTGAAAGGGCCCATGACCATGGTCCATGACATCACTGCCACTCAGAAGACTGTGGATGGCCCCTCTGGAAAACTGTGAAGTGATGGCTGTGGGGCTGCCCAGAATATCATCCTTGCATCCACTGGTGCTGACAAGGCTGTGGGCAAGGTCATCCCAGAGCTGAATGAGAAGCTCACTGACATAGCCTTCCATGTTCCTACCCCTGATGTATCAGTTGTGGATCTGACATGTCGCCTGGAAGAACCTACTAAGTATGACTACATCAAGAAGGTAGTGAAGCAGGAGTCTGAAGGCCCACTGAAGGGCATCCTGGGCTACACTGAGGACAAGGTTGTCTCTTGCAACTTCAACAGCAGCTCCCACTCTTCTACCTTTGATGCTGCGGCTGGCATTGCTCTCAATGACAACTTTGTAAAGCTCATTTCCTGGGGTGACAATAAATATGGCTATAGCAACAGGGTGATGGATCTCATGGCCTACATAGCCTCCAAGGAGTAAGAAGCCCTGAACCACCCACCCCAGCAAGGACACTGAGAGCAAGAGAGAGGCCCTCAGTTGTTGAGGAGTCCCTACCCCAACATTGAGCATCTCCCTCACAATTTCCATCCCAGACCCCCATAACAACAGGAGAGGCCTAGGGAGCCCTCCCTATTCTCTTGAATACCATCAATAAAGCTCACTGAACCCACACAATAAAAAGAAAAACGATAACACCCCTAATGATGATGTTGTTATATAACCATGAGACTTTGATTCATACATTTTTGAGGACATACTTCAGGATGCATCTTGGTATTTTAAATATTGAACATATGCTAACCCCCATGCTTTGTTTTTATTTGCTTTTTTTCCATTTTATTTTTCCATGGAGCCTGTTTTCTTAATCAGGGCAAATAATTCTATTGTTTTACAAGCAACTATCCTTTGGTTTGAATATATTAAAATGAACATCAAATGAAAAAAACATGAAGTAGCTTGTCAGTTACACCTCCTTGTCTTCCAGAGATAGTCACTGAGTCCACACAAGTGTCATGAGGTCTATGTGACGAGGAGAGAAGTGTGTCCTAATGATGACCATTTTCAATAAATTTCTTTGTCACTTGGGGTACATTAGACAAGAGGCCTTCTAGAAAAGTACATTTATACCTCTAACTATAATCTTTTCCCTTTAACTTGATGCTGTCATATATTCTGTAATCAGTAGAAATTCAATTAATCCAGTTAATTAAGTGTCTGTGAACCCACAGTGAATACTACTAATTAATGTTTCTGTATAGAGATGCACCAGACCACATAATGCTTTTCATCAAAGCTCACAAAATTCCACCCAACCAACGATGCCACATTTTCATGTTCCTGTTGCTGGGGAGAGAGAAAGAGAATAACTCCATGATGCCCAGCTTGATCTATGGATGCCATCTCAAGATACCATGTATTCTCTTCAACAGTTGAAAATGCATTGGCTTCTAAATTTGTCACTGTCCTAGGTATTTAATGCCAATCATTGATAGTCTTTGCATTGACTGTAAAATGCAGATATTGCTAACCTACATTACAGCTATGGAATCTAAAGCTTGTGAAGATGACATAATTAGGTAAAGCTATACAGCTAGTATGTGGCAAAGTCAAAATGTACTATCCTATACTACTCACTATATGCTAGTGATGTGCATTTATGTTGCATAGCCTCAATTCCAAAGACTTAGCATTGTGGGGTTACAGACACAAATTGTGGGAAACAATAAGGATCTCTTTCCATTAAGTTATCAATTCTACCTCCTATAATATTTGTAAATGGCAATTTTAAATGGTGAAATGTCAAAGAAAAACAAAGCAAAACAGTTCAGTATATATTTGTAACAGTTACTAATGACTTAATGTAGACCAAAGAGTTGAGCCTCAGATAGATTTTTGCCCTCTGGAGCCAAATGTCAAAGATAAAATGTCTATATATTCTGAAACTGTTTACAGAGTATAATTGCCCAAAAGAGAGGAGAATGGACAAATATGTAAAGAATGTCATTTGTTGATTGCCTTATGGTTCTTAACTAAGAGGAGTAGAAGATACATAATTTTTTAACATTTAAAAACATATTTAAATTAAATAGAATTGAATCACATTCTTGTTCCCCTTTTGTACCACCGCTCCTCCCATAGATCCCTCTTCAATACCTACAATATCTTTTTGTTGTATTCCATAAAATTTATAAAAGATTATAACAATAAAAGTATTATAAAAGTTGTTTGATATAAAACAACCATCAATTTAAGACTTATGTAGATGCTCATCTACAGCAATAGTGAAAATACATTTTTCTCAATATAAATTTTAAATAATTCCAAACATATTAGCTGTATACTTAAAAATAATACATCACTACTAGTATTTTCTTAAATGAACATGAACATATAAAGTCTTTTTGTTTGTTTTGTATTTAGTAGAGTTTAAAATCTTGGCTCTTACTGTGGTACAAGCCCAAAATAAGAACAATTTTTAGACATTGTATTTCATTATAATAAGGCTGTATTTTATTATAATTTCAGTGACCCTCACATCACCAAAGGATTTTACCTCCATCACAGCTAAGCTGAGAGTTGATAGTTCTGCTGCACCAAGAAATGAATTGTAGGCTCGATTTTTGGATACAGACTTCCTGCTATAGTCAAAGCTATTTGACTTGAGTGAGTGACTTAATTCTCAGCCCACAGAGAACAGGTTACATTCATTTAAGAAATGGTGTAGGTATTAAGATGGTCTATCCATAAAGTCATTCACCAACTGTTTCAATGAACAATGGTTCTGCTTGGAGGATAGCACAGACCTTAGGTGAGGGTAAGAATTTGGTTCATTAGCTGTGATAATTTGGAAAAGCATTCATCTTAGAGAAAGAGTAACTTATAAAGTCCTCTTCCTCAAACTTGATATAAGAGTTACAAATGTCAAGCAAAGCATTCAGTCTCACTTTGCTGTTCTCTTACAAGCCACCTCCCTAGTTAATTGTCTATGTTTCTTTTGGATATATAAATACTATTGAAATATATAAGCTATTCTGAAAACCATAGTTTAGTGTAAAAACATGAAATAAGCAATACTACTAATAGAGAGGCTGAGATAGGGGAAGCAAGATTTCAAGACCCTTATGTTGTACAGAGCAAGACACTGTCACAAACAAACAAGCTGACAGTGTATATAGATTGTACACTGTTGGACCTATTTCTCCAATTACCAAATTAGAGAGATCATTGGATGACAATCAACAATTGATATTTTGGGTATATGCCCAGGAGTGGTATAGCCGGGTCCTCCGGTAGTACTATGTCCAATTTCTGGAGGA
>NW_022196895.1:37477835-37482494 GCF_008632895.1 Mastomys coucha | reverse complement strand
GGGTTCTGATGATGGCAAGTGACCTTGGTTTGTGTTATTTATTTTCTTATGCTTGCCCCCCGCCATCTCGTTAACTCTAGTGCTACCTGCCTTTGCTAAATTGGATTGGAGCCTGTCCTTCCTGTGATCCTGGTTGTGTCAGAACTCCTCAGAGTCAAGCTGTCTCTGTGATCCTGTGGTTCTGGGATCCTGGGATCCTGGGCTTGTTAGATCACCTGGGAGTGTGGCTTTCTCTGTGTGTTATGGGTCTGGCTGCAGAGCTTGTGCCCAAGGTCTGCTAAGAACACTAACCCCGACAGACCGGAAGGAACCCAAGTCACTGGGCTGGCAGAGTTCCTGTGTGCCTAGTCCTGCTGGTCCCAGTCACTCCCAGTGTTGGGACAGATGTTGGTTCCTGCTCACCTCTGATCCTCGATGTGTCAGAGCACCTGGGAATGGAGTTTCCTCTGCGTGTTGTGGGACTGGCTGTGGAGCTTGCACCCAAGGTCTTTTCTGGACCCCATTCCAGACAGACCGGAAGGAACCCAAGTCACTGGGCTGGTGGAGTTCCTGTGTGCCTGGTGCCGCTGGTCCCAGTTACTCCCAGTGTTGGGACAGATGTTGGTTTCTGCTCACCTCTGATCCTGGGTGTCGAAGATACATAATTTAAAAAATAGCAATATAATCAATGACAGAAAAGAATTCTTCTAAATGGGGGTTGTCAATGACACTTTTTCATAAAATTGTCCATGAAAAGATTATTACTAATCTATTTAGTATTCCCACTATTAGGACAAAAAGCAAGTCATAAAAATGAAATAAAATGGATTGAGAGAAATGCAAAACAAGCACAAAAGATCCATATATTGAATGCTTGTGCACATTAATTTAGTGTTTTAAATGGACATAGAACTAAGGTCAAGCATATTTAATATTTAAATAAATGTAAATGGTATAAATAATCTATTAACAATTTTAGTTAACAAAACTCAATCCAGTTCTACACTGAAAGCTTCCCTTGGGCTGCAGGAATACTCTGCCATGCAGTGCTTGTCGAGCACTCTTGAGGTCCTTTGTTCAATCTTCTGGAAAAGTCTTTAAAGAATCAAAAATGAGATAAAACTAGAATGTTTTTTATCCAAAATTCACATTTTCAACTGTTCACAAAAAATTATTTACACATAAAAATATCTCACAGATTGACAGAAAATATATTACAGATATCTGATTCCCAAATAATTAAAGAACTCCCAAAAACTTGTTACAAAAACAATCCAACAAAACTGAGCAAAAATTCTAAGAGACTCTTATAAGGGAAACCACTGAAATGGCCAATACATACATTAAAAGATAATTGGTAACATTAAATTTCCAGAAGTGAAGATTAAAATTGTACTATTATACAATGTCATAATTACTAGGTATATATAAGTAAAAATTTGACACTATCAAACCTCAGCTAAGATGTTGGTCAACTGCACCTCAGTTGTGTTGTTTGTGGGAATGTAAAGTGACATAATCACAAGAGGAAAGTGCTGATTTTTCACAGTCAAATCTGCACAATGGTCCAGTCATTCCACTCAGGAATGTTTACTTCAGATAACTGGAAAACATTCCTTTAACAACAACCTGTAAATGAGTGCTTTAGAAAACTTATCAGGAACAAACCAAGAAACACCTTCCCCAACAGGACAAAGAAGAACTTGAGTTCTGTTCATGTAATAAAACACTAGTCAACAGTAAATATAGATACATATGAGATTGGATGTAATAAAAAAAAATACATTTCTCAAAAGAGTTTAGACACAGAGAATCCCATGCTGTATCATTACACTTGTGAGGTCAGAAAAAATGAATCTGTAGAATAAAGGAGAATGATTGCTGGCTTCCCAGATGGCTCAGTGCACAAGCTCTCCTACTGTGCAGGCATGAGGACCTGAATATGTTCTAGCACCCACATAAAAATCACAGTATGATTTCACATGTACCCATAATCCCAGCAATGTGAGGGCTTGGAATAAGGAGAAATAAGGTGAAGAGTGATAGAGCAGGATACCAGATGTCTTCATCTAGCTTCTACATGACACAAGTACATATATCACAAGTGCACACATTTATCTGGGAGGATAATTGTCCTGGAGAGTAGAGAAGCATTCTAGTTGGGGCAAATGTCCTGTACCTTGACAAATGTTGGGCAATCAGGAGGATGCATTGGTCTGCACCCATCACACTTATTATTGAAACTCTGTGGGATTTACTATATGAAACTTTACCCCAGTGCATCAAATGAACAGCCATGAAAGAATGACTGGAAAATGGTTTGAAATAGAATATCAAGTAAGGCCAGTTTCAGCTATTTCAAAATAAGATTAAGTCCTTTGTAATTAAAGCAGTTTGCTATTGGCATGGAAATAGCTCAGAACACTAATGGAACAGCATATAATCTAGAATTAGAAGCAATTTCTTATGCAAATGTGGTGCCCAATACAAGCAACATCTCAAAATTGGTGAGGAAAAAAACTGGAATTTTTTTTTGGATGACTGATTGGCTAGCCTTTTGGAAAATAAAGTGTGTGTGTGTGTGTGTGTGTGTGTGTGTGTGTGTGTGTGTGTACATACATACATACATGTTTCTCTTCATACTTGTTTTTATAATTTCTCAGTATTAAATTTACATTCTGGTTATACTAATACATTTAGCTCCAGCAAATGTTCGTTTCATCATCCATGATGTAGACCTATGAATGACGACTAACACAATGTGGTTTGATGGAAATGAATTGTTTTAAGCCATAGCAATAGTTTCTAGTAGTGATGTAGCACAATTTCTTACTTGGATTACAATGATTATTGTTGCTGCTGACAGTTCTCAAACTGGTTGCCCATCAATAGCAAATGTGTCGGGTTTTTTTTTTTTTTTTATTGTTTCCAAACTAGAATAGAAGATAACCATTTTTATTATTGTCACTGAATTAATCTTTACCCACTCTTCCTCATTTCTTGTGTCCCTTTTCCACACTATCTTTCCTCTTCCTCCTCCTTCTCGACCCCTTTTTCTTTTTCTCCTCTCCTTTTCATTCCCTCTTGGTGTAAGGTTTAAATCTAGGCCCAATGCATGCTAGCTAAGCACTTCGTATCTCTGTACTATGCTATTATTTCCCAAGCTGAAGGCTATTTTGTTTGTGTGTTTTTCTTTAAATGCCCAGAGGGTGATGCTTTTAAAAAAATTCAATGCTACAGCATTTCCTTCTGCCTCTGTTTTCTTCAGTCTAAACAGAAGTCCTTTCAGTGTGAAAACTCATATACTTTTTACTGCAAGCCTCAAGGAGTGGTACATAGGTAGGGAATTTCATAGATGCTGTGTTTGGAAATATCTCAGTTTTCTTGTTGAGCATTTGTGCTGATTGAGGGAAGAGCAATATTAAGATGATCAAATCTTTTCCCTTTAATTTGTGACATCTACTGTGCCTTTCCACCCATGTCACCTTCTTCCAAAACTAGAGCCAATACAGAGGAAATACAGAGCTACAGCTGCCACCACGAGCATCATGAGCTGATAGTCACTAACTGGGAGTCTACAATAAGGGAGAGGGGCTCTATTTGGTATAATACCATTGAGATCTCAAAATAGATTCCTAACATTTAATGGTTTTCTCATTATATATTTCCAAGATAGAACTACTTTTAAAAACCATGCTTAAAGATAATATCACTGTTATTTTACTCTTTTCTTTCTGAAAGGCATGTGTCATTTTCTAGAATTTGAAATACCTTCCAGATAAAACTAAGTGTATTTTAAAAATGTTTCATTGTTCATCACCAATGTTTTGGTTATAAATTTCAGTATTTAATATTGCATTTATGGCTAAAAAAGAATACAGTTTAATTCTTCACTGGATACACACGAATCAAACATTTAGTTTTTTTTTTCTTACTTTAGTTTGCTAAATATAGCCATTGAGAATACAGATATGCAATCTAAATCCATGTTCTGGAGGAAGCGAATCAGAAGACAGGTATTCTAAATTACTACTTTGCAGACAGAGGCCAAAAGGGAGGTAATATTAGCATATGTCTTATAACCACACACTAAGACAGATTTTCAGGGACTAGATATTGAAAATTCAAAGGAAAAAATGTAAGCATATCTCTGTTCTTACCTTTATCCTGAAAATAGTAAAAGTTATTACTATCACTAAAATCCAAGGTTAAACTAAGTAAAGGCATGTGCATTAGATTATTGGTGAAAGGAAAGTCAAGTTGAGCCTTGTAATCGAAGCTTATGATTACAGTAACAGGGGAAACTGAGACTGGGGGATCAAAATTTCAGGTCTGGTTGGGTTACAGAGTGAGTTTTAAAAAATCTTTTTGAAAAGGAACCTCTGGTGGAATCACAATCCCGGACCTTAAGCTGTACTACAGAGCAATTGTGACAAAAACTGCATGATATTGGTACAGTGACAGGCAGGTAGATCAATGGAACCGAATTGAAGACCCAGAAATGAACCCACACACCTATGGTCACTTAATCTTTGACAAAGGACCTAAAACCATCCAGTGGAAAAAAGACAGCATTTTCAACAGATGGTGCTGGCTCAACTGGTGGTTAATGTGTAGAAAAATGCAAATTGATCCATTCCTTTCTCCTTGTACAAAGCTCAAGTCCAAGTGGATCAGGGA
>NW_022196895.1:37464538-37477432 GCF_008632895.1 Mastomys coucha | reverse complement strand
AAACTCAGGTGACCGCAGATGCTGGAGAGGTTGTGGAGAAAGAGGAACATTACTTCATTGCTGGTGGGTTTGCAAACTGCTATAACCACTATGGAAATCTGTTTGGCGGTTCCTCTGGAAATTGAACATAGTTCTATCAGAGAACCCAGCTATACCACTCCTGGGCATATACACAAAAGATACTGCAACATGTAATAAGGACACATGCTCCACCATGTTCATAGCAGCCTTATTTATAATAGCCAGAACCTGGAAACAACCCAGATGTCCCTCAACAGAGGAGTGGATACAGAAATTGTTGTACATCTACACAATGGAGTACTACTCAGTTATTAAAAACAATACATTTATGAAATTCTTAGGTAAATGGATGGATCTGGAGAATATCATCCTGAGTGAGGTAACCCAATCACAAAAGAACAAACATGGTATGCACTCTCTGATAAGTAGTTTGGAATACAAGAAGAACAACCCACAAACCACAAGAAACTCAAGAAGAAGGAAGACCTAAAGGTGGACATTTCATTCCTTCTTAAAAGGGGGAACCAAATACCCACGGAAGGAGTTGCACAGATTAACTATAGAGCAGAGACTGAAGGAAGGGCAAGCCAGCCTAAATATAGCTACCTCCTGAGAGGCTCTGACAGTACCTGACTAACACAGATAGATGGCTCACAGCCATCCATCGAACTGAGTACAGGGTCCCCAGTGAAGGAGTTAGAGAAAGGACCAATGGAGCTGAGGGGTTTGCTGCCCCTTAGGACAAACAACAATATGAACTAACTAGTACCCTCAGAGCTCCTAGGGTCTCAACCACCAACCAAGTACTGCACATGGAGGGGTCTGATTGTTCTGGCAGTATGTGTATAGTAGAGGATTGCAAATTCGATCATCAATAGGAGGAGAGGACCTCGGCCCTGTGAAGGTTCTGTACCCCAGTGTAGGGGAATGCCAGGGCCAATAAGTGGGAGAGGGTGGGGGTGGCAGGCATGGGGAGGGGGGAGGCCTCAGGGGTTTGTTTTTGTTTGTTTCTTTGTTTTTTGGAGGGGAAACTGGAAAAGGAAAAATTTACTTGTAAATAAGAAAATATCTTATAAAAAAATAAAAAAAATCTTATTGAGATCCTGTATCAAAATGAAGAGTTGAGAAGGCTGGGCTGCTGCTCAGGGGTGGTTAGCTTCCTTGGAATGTATGAGACCTTATGTTTAGATGCCAGGGAAATGTCTGCATGCATCTCTATCTAAAATAAAATTTAAGAGACCAAATAAAACCCAAGAGTAGAGAAAACCTTGTGCAAAAAAGTTGAACCTCAACAGAAAGAGAGATGAACCACTGTGCTTGAATCCCATTTTACAAATTATTTTAGAAAGGTTGAGGCTCAGTATATATGAAAAATTCTAAAAATATAGAAGATCAACATAAACATATAAGGGAAAGTGAGTGAAAGAAAAAACAAGAAATTTATATACAAAATTGTAAATGGTAATTAGCTGGAATCATTATTTCATTCCCCACGTGAGACACTTGTACGTGTTTCATTACCCTGAGGGGAAACCATGATTTCATCCCTAGAATAGGGGTTACATCCAAGTATTTTACATGTCTAAAGTGTCAAAGATGAAGAAAAGCAAGAATATTTGAATTTGTCCTGGTAGGTATCAAAATAGATTTTCATACTCTTAAAAAAAAAACTGCAATTTGGAGAATAATCTTGTATTCATTCATTCATTGTATGTGTATGGGGTGCACATGGGCCTTGCCATACACATGAAACTCAGCAAATAACTTGTGGGAATTAGTTTTCTCCCTTATAATGTAGGATCCGGAGATCAAACTGAAGTTGTCAAGCTTGGCAGCAAATGCCTTTATCTGTTGAGCAATCCTGCTGGCAGACTCATTTTTAGACATATCGTTCACTTTACTGGCAAAATATAAAAGTGCATATCAAAAAGATTGCTAGTTATAGAAACAACAGAATCATCAAGCATGAGGACACAAGCTGAATCATACAATGGATGCTAAGGTACACAGGATAAAATACAATGGTAGAAGATAATTATACAATTTTCTGGATATGTTGACAGGACAAAATCAGATAGTATAGAAAAAAATCAAGTAAACCATACACCATTTATTTTTAAAATAATGGTAGAGAAATACAAACATATTCTACAGGATGAAATGGATGTGACATCATGAGAAACTAACCTTTGAAAACATTTTTCTGTGCAGATTTGACTTAAGAATTATGTAAATATTTTTGCATAGTTACAAAATCAAATCAAATCAAATCTTTCCCAAAAATACACATGTCAAACACACTAACTCAGTAATTATATGCTGGCCAACATAGCATAGGAGAAGGAACTATTCCAAGAAAATATAATACCTTGAATATCCTTAGTGAGTTATATCCTAAGGGCAAGCTGCAAAAAATAAAATAAGTTGCTTTTAGCAATCCCACTGTTGATTGTCCTGCTGATATTTTTGAGTTTGTTTTATGGATAAAGCAAAGTTATGAGACATTTTAATTCTGTCATTCCTAGTGTTTCTTTTTACCCATCACTGGGAATTTTGCTACTCAGAAAAGATATTTAGGAATGAGAATAAGACTCAGTGGTAGAAGAGCATTTGCCTTGCATATGTGAGGTCTTAAACTCACCTACTAGGAAAAGGAGACAGATGGAAAAGAGGGAGAGGGACAAGGAGAGGGGCAGGGAGAGAGAGAGGGAGAGCAGCAGGGGAGGGGCGAGGGCGGGGGCAGGGCAGGGGCGGAGCAGGGGCGGGGCAGGGGCAGACTGATTCATCAGAGCAGAAAGCTGTGATTATGACTTGAAATTACGGCTAAGCTATAAACTCTCAAAGCCTGACCCCAGTGACATGCTTCCTCCAGCACAGTACTCCTCACAAAGGTTCAGTAATTTCCAAAAAGAGAGCCACTAAGTATACAAATATGTGAGTCTATGGGGAGCATTTCTCACTCAAACCACCACACACTCCACACATTGTTGATAAAGACAGTCTCATCCCCTTATCTGCAAGAAATTTGCTCTAATGGACACATACACTTCAGTGGTAAAAATATTTTCATTCATGAAATATATCTGCACATCCTAAAGAAGTGTAGCTTTAATTCAACCAAATCTTTTGATATTTAAACTATGGATGGACAAAAACAACAACAACAACAACAACAAAATCAAACAAAACAAAATCTTCCCCCCCAAAACCAAAAAATCAAACCAAACAAAACAAAAAAAAAACAAAACCAAAATTCTGGACATTGCATATTCAATGAAGGCCATGGGATAAAGATATCCAAAGATGTAATTTTTTTTTTTATCTATTTTGATTTTTTGCTAATTCTCCCACAAACACCTAGTGGTGATAAAAATTTTAATAAACAATATTAAATAAAAATTCCCTCGGCTTGGGGTTTCTTCCTGCCTTTCACCATTTATGTGCCCAGTTGAATCATACACACAGCCTTTATATTTTAATATGCCTATACTCCACATTGTTAGAATCCACTTTCCTAGTGATAACTCTGAGTAACTACTTACTAATTTCTATGTTCCATCTTGGCTGCTCTTAACTCCACTTGGCCAGCACACATGGCCATATTTTTATTGCTCAGCTATCCCATTGGAGCTTTCCTTCATCCTGCATGTTCTTTTTCTTCTATGGCAGCTTCCCTTCTTGTCCCTGCTACTCCTTCCTTGCAGTCCCTAGCCATGGGTGAGGGAAACCCAACACCCTCCCATGTCTCTTCTTCCTCCCTATTGGCTGCTGGCATCTTTATTTACCAGTCAGAATTAACTGAAGGCAGAGTCCCTCAATCTATATGCAGAGTCCAAATCTTGGAGGCCAGCACTTAACATTACAATAAACAGTAAAAGGAGACAGTTATACTACTCCTGGGCATATACCCAGAAGATGCTCCAACATGTAATAAGAATACATGCTCTACTATGCCCATAGCAGCCTTATTTATAAAAGCTAGAAGTTGGAAAGAACCCAGTTGTCCCTCAACAGAGGCATGGATACAGAAAATGTGGTACATTTATTTACACAATGGAATACTGCTCAGCTATTAAAAACAACAAATTCAGAAATTCTTAGGCAAATGGATGGAATTAGAAAATATCATCCTGAATGAAGTAACCCAATCACAAAAGAGGTATACACTCACTGATAAGTGGATATTAGCCCCGAAGCTTGGAATACCCAAGATACAATCCATAAACCACAAGAAACTCAAGAAGAAGGAAGACCAAAGTGTGGATACTCCAGTCCTTCTTAGAAGGAGGAATAAAATACCCATGGGAGGAGTTTCAGAGACAAAGTGTGGAGCAGAGATCAAAAGAAAGACCTTCCAGAGACTGCCCCACCTGGGGATCCATCCACATATAGTCACCAAATGCAGACATTATTGTGGATGTCAACAAGTGCTTGCTTCCAGGAGCCTGATATAGCTGTCTCCTGAGAGTCTCTGCCAGTGCCTGACAAATACAGAGGTGGATACTCTCAGCCAACTATTGGACTGAGTACAAGATCCCCAATGGAGGAGCTAGAGCATGGACTGAAGGAGCTGAAGGAGTTTGCAGCCTCATAGGAGGAACAACAATATGAACCAACCAGTACCACCAGAGCTCCCAGGGCCTAAACCACCAACCAAAGAATACACATACAGGGGCCCATGGCTCCAGCTGCATATGTCTCATAGGATGGTCTTCTTGGACATTAATGGGAGGAGAGGCTCTTGGTCCTGAGAAGGCTCCATGCCACAGTGTAGGGAAATGGCAGGACAAGGAAGCAGGAGTGGGTGGGTTGGTGAGCAGGAGGAGGGGTATGGGGTAGGGAGTTTTCAGAGGAGAAACCAGGAAAGGGATAACATTTGAAAGGCAAATAAAGAAAATATCTTTAAAAAAAAGAAAAAAGAAAAAGACAAAACCTTGACAAAAATATAAACACCTGTGCCATACTCGAATCTTGGATAGCCGATATTTTAATCTTGTGTCTTTTGCATTGATTTAGTTTAACTATTAGAATCTGCTGCTTAGCAGCCACAGTTTTCTGTTTGCTTGAATGTTAACAGCTACACCATTGGAAACTTTTAGGTCCAGACATTGAGCAAGCACTCTTCAGAGGCACACTGAGCATTCGGTCCTGTGTCTTGGCAACATGGCAGTACCAACCTCCAGACTGAGGCATCCCAAGGAGGTTTCAAGAAGAACTACCAGTCCCAGTTCTGTGTGAGTTCTGCATGTGTTCAAATGCTTTGCAAGCCTCTCTGGCACTGACTGTGGCACTGGTTGTCCTAATAATAATCAACAGCATGTACCTTCCAATAGTAAAGCAGGACTTTCTTTTTTTTCTAAGATGGAAGAAAACTGTTCATTTAGCAGGATGCAGGTTATATGAAGCAGAAAATAAAGACACATAGAAACAACCAAGGCAGTTAGATTAAGCTTCCAGGGATCTCATTTTACATTTACTTAAAATCACATACAATACATGTGTGGGCATATATTTGAAGTTAAGCCACTTGAGCTGACAATACTTCCACTAAGAACCATAGATAACAAAATCCCAGTATTAAGTGTAAAAGAAAATTCCTTTCAAATGGGGTTAATCAAGGTTGTCCAAGAGGGAGCCAAAACAACATAGGTTTGTGCCTGTTGCCCTTTGTTGTCTCTCAGAGGTTGGAGGAAAGCTCCATTTTGCTGAAGACATCATTCCTTTAGGACATGGGACTCAGATTATTTGAGCTGGATCTAACCTGAAAGCCTCATATATATGGCCTATTTTCTATGGTACAAGAAAATACTGTACAAGCTTCCAAGAGGGGGCCTTAATTAATAGCTACAATACCTATGAACCACAACGTTGAACATCATGAGAAATGTTCATATAGATATAATAAGTGGTATTGATGTTGGTGGTAAGTAACAGATGTCTAACTGGACTTAAGACATGAAACCATGCCTGGTACTATAAACCTTGCCATTTAACTGGTGCCAGTGAAGTCATGGATCTTAGTAGAGAATCTACTACCACCACTTTGTAGAGGAGCATCATTTCCTAACTACATTCTAAATCTGAGTCTTATACCCAAAGCAATTGGCTTTCATCAAAGAAACTTCTCTTTATAACAAATGGAACCCATCACCAAAAACCACAACTGGACATGATGCAGAGATCAATGGAGGGTGGGGGCCGGGAAGGGACTGGAGGGAGGACAAGGAAGGGGGTAGGTGATATAACAGTCCTTTAATTAAAAATGTTTGATAATGAAAATATAAATGTATGTACCCTGAAGGATAATTTGGAATTTGAAAGTTTTGCAATGTTTTGCTTTGCAGTACAACAAACATGTTTCTACTTGAATGATGCATATGGAGCAATGCAGACCAGGATGCTCAGTAGAAAGCACGTACTCCAGAACAAACAACAAGCTAGAGCTGGGAGGAAAGTAGTCCTGAACAAGTGAGTTTCCAGTCTTCCCCCTAGCTCACACACTCATGGGGAACTCGGATAGAATCGGAAAAATATTAGAATGTGAGACTTCTATACAAATATGTCAGATGGAAATCCACTTATGCTAGGAGCTTTCATTTTCTGGTTGGTACGGTTTAGAAGTTTCCCCAAGCAGAGATTCACTCTTAACTTACGACAGCTTCAGGAAAATGTGGCATTTAATGTGGGAACATAAGACCATGGCAGAGATTCATGGCTGCATCACCCCAACCCCATGAATCAAGACAAGTTTATTTTAAGTAAACAAGTTACTTACATGAGTTACAAATGTATAGCTAATCACAAAATGACTTTAATATACTCTGTGGTATTTGTAACTATGACAAGCTGGAGCCAATAAAAGGCTGAGTTAATGATGTTGAGATGGAGAACAAAGCCCTAAATGCTGTGAGGTTGTCAGAATGATATAATATTGCTCATAAGAGTCAGCGATAGAACTGCAGAAAGGTTTGTGTGACTGTGTACATTGCGGATGGAGAAATTCCAGTTTTGAATAATTTAAAAACTCAAGTTATTTGGTCCTTTCCCCCGTAGCCAGTTAGTGATGTGAATGATTCTGGCAGACGCCCTCAGATGCAGTGGTTAGAATTATTTAAGTGAATGGATTTGCTGACCCCCAGAAAGCTATTTCATTATTGTAGCAGAGTTTGTGCTTTTTCTGCTGATGTTAATCATAATTCGTGTAAATACTTTTCTAAAGCTGTCTGCAGAGCCGTCTTGCCTCACCTGGCCTGCACTCCTACAGGAGGGGAAATGTCATCCTTCTCCAAAGAGAGGACTTACACGTGAAGTTTGGTGCAGATTTGTAAAGGTAGGCTCATGGGATCAAAATTGTGGATGCTGGAAAGGATGGGGGAATGAATAGGGAAAGGAGTTGATCTGTGGTAATCTTTGACTCACCAGAAAACATGTTCGAGAGCTAGGTTCCTTGAAGGGGAAATCTCTGCTTGTGTCATGTGATGTTTTCCTGAAACAGACCCATGTGATATTTTGCTGAAACAGACATGTGAGGGGATGGGTGACCTTTGGAGAGTCTATAAGTAGGAGCCAACATACTGTGGTGTGAGCTTGTATAGCTTTGTGCAATGCTCCCACGGTCTTACGACTTTGCTGATCTTCACTTCCTTGAGAGGCATGCAGGGAACTTCTAGAGTTTCCCAGCTGGACTGCTCACTTCCACGGACTTGTGCTGATTTGACAGAGGTCTGGCTGTCTCTGCCCGATTGTGCCACCACTGTTGATTTCTGTTTGGTGACACTCTGAATAGGACTGTTGGTATCCTGACACTGCTGAAGTGGACTCCTGATATTCTGACAACAGAGTCTGGAATCACCCCAATGACCTACTTCTAAACAGGTCCACATCCTCTTGTCCTAGGTACTATTTTTTTTCTCTATCATTGGATGGTGGACTAGAAGGGGGAGATATTTGAGGACTCTTATTGAAGTAGGTTTTGAAAGGTCTAAACCTACAAATCATAGATCAGAATAGTAAGACATTAGATATAGATGTCCAGGCCTTCATTCTGCCTTATCTGTAATGATAGGAAATGGGGCCACCAAAAGCTAGGGAAGGGTTAGGTTGAAACCACTGGGTTAGGTTGGTCTCCACAACTTACAGAGTTCCCAGTAGGACTAGCAGCTTATAAATGGCTCACCTTTTATGTAAGTTATGGAGATTTGAATGCAAGTCTTCATGCTAGCAGAGAAAATGCTCTTATCCACTAAGCCATCCTCACAACCCCTTTTTTGTGTGCTATAAAGATGCTAGTCATTTAATTTAGAGCTCACTTCATTTAATCTACTATTATCTCATTGCAACTTGATTTCATCTGTGAAAGAGCCATTTCTGAATAAGTTCACATTAAAGATACTAGGAGTTAAGATTCAGAGCTATCTTTTGGGAAACACAATTTAACCAATATCATGTGCTATGTTTTAGAAAAAGGAAAACTCACTTATTTGGAAAATGTTTTTTAAAAAACCCATCCCTGATAGAGTTTACAACCAAATAGCAAAGAACTTTTAACATTCAACAATAAGACAAATAGCCTAATTAAAAATTGGCAAATGGCTTGATGAATACCTCACCAAAGAGGACAGAGACAACAAACCTGATTATGAAAAGACATTTAATGTTTTTTATCATGAGAAAAATGCTAGTTTTAACAATGATGAGACAGTGTAACAGATATGTCAAAGTGGTTAAATTTGACAATATCAGAAATGTTGAATGCTGGAAGGGATGGGAGTAAACAGGAATTCTATTATTTATTGCCTTTCAGACTACAGGATTTCTTGGCCCGTTAGAGGACAATTGTTTTCTATAAAGCTGAACAATGTTCTATTCCATGATTTTCCTAGTCCTTCGTGTGGATGATATGAAAATCAATGTATATAAAGAATTCTGCTTTCAAGGCTGTGGAGATGACTCAGTGGAAGAAGTGTTTGTTGTGAAAATTTGAGCAACTGAGTCTGGATCTCCAGAGCTCACTTAAATGACCAGGGGTAGAAGTGTGATTGTTTTACTCAAGGGCTGAGGTCCGGGGTGGGGGTGGAGCACAGACAGCCAGGTTCCATGGACTTGCTGGAAAGCCAGTCCAGCTGAGATAGTGAGTTTCAGGTTCATTGAAAGCACTTTGTCATAAAAGAACATGATGAAGAGATATAGAGAAAGATATATGAAGTTAATATCTGGCTCTCACTGGAACACTAACAGACAAGCACATATGCAGACACATAGTGCATCACATTTGCACATACACATACATCACATCTACACACACACACACACACACACACACACATGAATATAAATACATGCATCAAACCAGTACATACACACAGACAAATATACATGTGCACCTATACACATAAATCATATCTTCACAAATACATGAACATGCACATACACAAAGGTTTGTATGAAAATATTTGTAGTAATTTTACTAGTAGTCACCCTAATAGGAAGCAATCAACATTTCCTTAAATAGCTGAACAAATACTGGTGTATCACTACAATTGTATATTACCTAGAAATAAAAAGGACCTAGTGGTCAGAGTATAAGAAGGCATATGTCAATCCTAAATGCATCAGACAATGCAAGGAGATGTACATCAGTGTAGAAGGCTACATATTGCATGACTCCAATTTTAGAACATTCTAGAAAAGCCAAATCTTAGGAAAATTCAGTGACTGGCAGGTCTCTTGGAAAAGGGATTAAATTGGTGCAGGATACAGGTACTTTTAGGTCAGAGAAACGTCCAGATGATTGTATAATAATGGACACATGGCACTACACTACACAGTGTCCTACTTTGCTTTCTTGCTGTGATAAATAGTATGAGCAAAAGTAACCTGGGAAGAAAAGGGGATAGAAGAGAGGTCAATAATGGGTAAGAAAATATAGGTAGAGCACAGAAAGGAGGTCTATAGTTTAAGAGTGACAAGAGTCTGTAATAATTTGTCATATATGAGACAAATATATCTCAGCATGAAGTATGTTTAAGGAGAAATAGATTTCCATTCAATCCTGTGTATCAAGTCCCTGTGCTAAATTACCTCACTGCACTCTCTCTATATATGCACAGTTATTCTGCTTCACTTAAAATTACAATGGTAAAACCTATAATTATATGGTTATGGCAACCTAATGAGGGCACCAACAGAAAGAGCCCACACATATCAAATCTGGGATGATCTGAATGGTGAGGTATGGGTAGAATGAAATGAATGTCCAGGTTTATACTGAAATAGATACACAATTGGGCAGCACATAGAGAGATCTCTCATGTGCTATTTCCAACAGCATCAAGAGTATGCTATTTATAGCAACTTCCTTCCAAATAGTACATTGTAAAGAAAAGAGCAAACATTAACTTCCCAGCTGTGAAAATCAATACCGTCTTAGCTTGAAGATCAAGGTTAGAATCAGTAATTCTAAGTCCATAGGCACTATCTCTGCCTTGTATAATGTCATGAGCAGGCTTTAGCTCTGTGCTACAGCTCCTGTCCTCGAAACCTAATCTGATTATACCATAAATTGTGAAAATTCCAACAAATGGGCTGAGCAATTACTCTTCACAACTGTCCAATGTATCAAAAGCTAAGAGAAGCTTAAAGATTTTTACAAGTAAGAGAAAACTAAGAAGACCTGACTAAAGGCAACGTGGTGGCCTGAATAACATTTCTAAACAGAAAACAGATAGTGGGCGGATAAGAAACCCGGATAAGGAGTGTTTGGGTTCATAATTCTACATCAATATTAGTTCAATATTAATTATGAGAAAAGTATTATACATGATGCTGGCATTAGTACAAATTAGATGCAGGATATATGAGAACCCCTTTGTAATCTTATGCTGCTCTAAATCTATTGTGATGTAAAGTATGCCCATTAAATAGAGCACAGCCATACTTGCAGGAGGGGAAAGTCTAAGTATACAAAGAGCAAGATCTGTATTAGAAATATGATCTCACACTCCCAGTTCATTTTCAGTAAGAAAAGAGTACCCAGAGGCTTTAAACCATTAATGACTAGTGGATGTGAAAAAAGTCCATCTTCAAAGAGGACCTCCAAGAGGGAGAGAGAGCACAGAGGCTGAGCTGATGTGAGTTTGTGATTTACTCTGTCTCCAGACAACTGAGAAGATTATATGTTGTCTATTGTCTTGGTCTTACTCTTTATAAATTTGGGGCAGTAATTGCATCTATTTCATGGTCTTTTCCCTTCATCTGATGGAATACCATGTAACATGTCAATGTGATTCCTATTGCTGGCACAGAGTGGTCTTCATATACCAAAGGGCAGGACTGTAAGCCTGATGGGAAAGTGTGGGCTCTGATGACACTCTGAGCCTGAGCTCTGGTTCCATGGTTTGTTTCTTATCATTATAACCTGGACAACTTGTTGACCTTAAGTAGTTTCATCTCCTACTTTAATACAAAACAAATAGCACTCCCCTATTCCCCAAGTTCTTCCTGGGCCATGTTGCCAGATGTAAATCACTCTAACCAATGCCTAGCAGAAGAGATCTTTATACTAACTCTTCTAATGACAGAGGTGTCATTGCAACAGACCTCAGGCTAAATAGCTAACAGGCTTTACAGAGTTCAAGAGTCACAGGAAGTCCATTTTGAGATATGTGCTCAGAGATGGAGACCCAGCAGACAAGAAGTATGCTCCCCATTCTCCTGAATTCTAGCACATCATTAAGGATATATGGAGTGGATTTACTTTCATAAATTTCCTGATACCTGTTTATTATTGTCATAAACTTTCTTGATAGTGTTAGAAACTATGACATTTAATAGGTGGACTACCCCTGCTTCTGTTAACTATGAACTTTGAACCTGGCAAAATCTTTAAGGGGGAAATGCTGGCAGCATTGTTAAGTTCTACATAATTGCAGTTTTTCCAAGGAGCTGGGAGAGATGCTTTTTACTGTAAAGATTCAAAGCCCCAATGCCATTTTTGTTTTATATGGATTTATTTTAAGTAAATTGAGTTTGAATTCATTTTAATACTTTTTGAAGATTTCATAGCTGCTTACAATGTAATTTGATCAGATTCACACCATTCCTCCCCACTCCAGTTCCTTCTAGCTTTGCTGTCTACCCTTTGGATCCCTCCTAAATTCATTACATTTTTCCACTCCTTTTTGCTTTATAACCCTACTTCTGCCTCCCATGTATGTTTATGGGAACACCCCCTCTCTGGAGCATGGTTGATGTGCCAGAGGCCATATGCACAAAGAGAATTGACTCTACCCAAGAAGCTAAAAACTGTTAGTAGTGTTTCTGCTAGGGTTAGGGGCTGGGAGTTCTCCTTCCTTTATGTTGGCTTGTTGACTGGATCTTGTACAGGCTCTGTGTAGTGACTTCAGCTGCTCTGATCTCATGAGTAAAGTGGTCTTCTTAGAAGGTATTTTTAATCTGGTCCTTTCTGACCTCTTTCTTTTACAATCTTTTTACCCCTCCTTCCATGATGGTCCCTGAGCCTTCGGAGAAGGAAGTATGTGAATATACTTTATAAACATAATGTTCAATAAGCATGGTAATTAAATAATTTTAAAATAATTTCTTCTATAATTTTTTCCACTTCTGACAATGCAACGTCCAAAGCTAATCTGTTTGGGGGTGCCCAAGCAACAGAAACTTGAGAGAGCTTTATGATTAGCAACCCTTGCCCCAGTGTAGGGGAATGCCAGAGCCAGGAAATGGGAGGGGTGGGTTGGTGAGCAGAGGGGTTGGGGAGGGAACAGTTTTTTTTCATTTATTTTATTTTATTTTATTTTTATTTTTTTCTCTTTTCTTTTTCTTTTTCTCTTTCTTTTTCTCTTCCTTTTTCTTTTT
>NW_022196895.1:37456111-37464528 GCF_008632895.1 Mastomys coucha | reverse complement strand
ATAAAGAAAATTTCTAATAAAAAAATAAACTCCAAGGCAGTGCTGGTACACACCTTTAATACTTGCACTTGGGAGGCAGAGACAGGTGGATTTCTGAGTTCGAGGCCAGCCTGGTCTACAGAGTGAGTTCCAGGACAGCCAGGGCTATATCGAGAAACCCTGTCTCAAACAAACAAACAAACAAACAAACAAATAAACCTTAAAAGGATGCTTTTGAAAAAAAATGATTAGAGGAAGTTCCCTGATACTTGGCAGTCTCTTTGATGCTCTCATAAGAGATTATTTCTCCCATTCCTTCTGTAAATGCTCAACTCCAAACACCTTAGTCCCAAGTTAATTCCAAGTAATCAGGGCATGCTTTGGATTTAACTCTCTGAAGTGGGAGCTAGAAATACTCTAGGTTAGATGGATTTCTAAATATTGGTAGTCAGTAGAATCAAAGAAAGGACTTTGAGTCTACAACCAAAACTGGTGGCCTTAATGATTATCAACACTTTGCAAACGAAGTATTTGGCATGGTGCCTGGCAGACAGCAGACTTTGATTAAAATTTGTTTTCATTTACAGTTATTAGCAGTAAATATATGGAATGCATTTGAAAAACATATTATTTTATTTTATTTGTGTGTTTGTGTGTTTGTAGGATTATGTGAGCCACATACACAACACATGCCCAAATTAGATCAAAGAACATTTACTCTCATGGAACTAGAGCTACAGCCAATGATATTGGAGCTGGAATCTGAACCCAGACCCTCTATAAAAGCAGTAAATACTCTTAGCTACAGAGCTATTTCCTTGATCCCTGTAGTGCAGATTTTACAACTTGACACACATTCTTTTAAGGATTTATTTTCATATTTCCTTTGAAAATTTGTAGCTTAATAAAAAAAAAAAACTGTACCTTTCACAGAGAACTACCTGAAAGAGAAAAGCATGTGAGATGAGTTACCAGCATCCAGTTCCTGTTTACCTGACTGAGTACTGGTTAAGGATGGAGAAAGGAGGAAGCAGGAAGCTGAGGATGAACGAGCTAGCTCTGAGCACAAGTTCTGCTTCGACCCACTTTGTACATCATTTGGCTAAGGGATTTCACACTGAGCTTTTTAACCTTCTGAATGCTTGAAATGAGGGACTCCCCCACTCACTTAAGGGCTTACTGTCATTAAATGTCACCAGTGGTTCTTCCCTTCAATAAAATGAGAACAAACAGGCAGGCTCTCGATTGACACTGTTTTGTTGCGACTCATTACCCAGCCTTTGTTGTGCAGCCTTGATGGAAACACTTCACTGTACAGAGCAAAGCTATAGCAGAAAATCTTATCTAGTTCTTTTGTACATTTTTCTTTTTATTCCTGAGTGTACAGAACACATTTCTCCATATCTAAAATGATTTAACCACCATTTTCCCTAGGACAGCTAGATACATTGCTTAAAATGGCTCAGCAGTTAAGAGCACCAACTACTCTTCTGAAGGTCCTGAGTTCAAATCCCAGCAACCACATGGTGGCTCACAACCATCTGTAATGAGATCTGATGCCCTCTTCTGGTGTGTCTGAAGACAGCTACAGTGTACTTAGATAATAATAATAAATAAAACTTTGTCTTTTTTAAAGGAAACAGGACACTGGTCATCTATTGCCCTTGGCTTTTGCAGAATGTTTTGTATTCAAGAAGGGTGTAGTGGTAATTGTTATAGCTTTTACCACTTACTGAGTTCATAATCTGTCTTAGACAATGGAATCAATGCTTTCTAAATGCTCCAGTCCTAGATATCAATATTTGAAAAAGACATTCTTACTACTGCCATTTTATAGATGAGCATCAATGTGCTTGGTCCCAAATTTAGGCACTTACTTCAAACCTTAATCTTAGATTATTGCACTCTCCTACTCTTGAATAACCAGTGTTTGGAGACACCGAAGCAGCCACTATCCACACACACACACCACACACACACACACACACACACACACACACACACACCACAACACAAAAGGAGGCCTTCATAATAAGAGCTTACTGAATGCAGTGGTGTTCTTTAGCTGAACATACATAATTAATTTTCTCTCAAATCAATTTAACAGTTAAATAATGCAGCACCAGCTAATGGGCTCTTGGCTGGCTAAACATTGTGAGATATATTGCCCCATATACTCACCCTAAAGAATGAAGATGAACAACTCGCCTGGTTACGTAACACTGCTCAACAACATAAATAAAAGACTCCTCTTGTTTTGGCAATTGTTCTGCAGTCTTCTAAGCTTTTACTAATTCAAACTTCCTCTAATCTAACAGATGCCAGCAGTTTAAAAGCAGCTCAAAAACTCTTATTTATATCTGGTGCTCAGTTTTGAATAAAATGGGCCTGCAAATGCAGAGGGAGATGGGAGAATGCATAACTTAAAAAATGGAATTTATTTCCAGACTTCTAAACACAGATTTCCAATAAATGTCCACTTAGAGAACCATTTCATTAAGCTAACTGCAGCCAAAAACAAGTTCCCTGGTGTTCCTTTGAGAATTTTATTTTCTAAAATGAATCATTACTTTTCAATGTTTTGGCTTGACAATACTCCCCCCCCACACCTCAGTTGTGTAATTTTGATTTGTCACTCAAATTGCTTGTATTTCAAGAGAATTGTTCTGAGACATTTCTGCTTTGGAATGAGACTGCTAATATGGTGGCATGGGTTTGTGGAAGTCCCCAAACCACTAAGGTACACTGCTTTGTTCTTTATAGAACTGGAGAGAGTCTTGGCTTTCTCATTCCAATTAAGGTTTAGCAGACCCTTAAGGCTGATTCTGGGGTGGCTGAAATGAACTTGTAATGAACAAGATGGATAGCTGTGACCATAAGAGGAGGTCAGGGAAATGAAAGTCAGGCCTCTGTGAAGCTCCATTCCATCTGTGATTTGCAAAATAATCCAGTTATTTGCAAGCCTATTCTTAACCACATCATCCCCAAGTATAAATATGAACACTACTAACAGAATATAATGGAACTGGAATGATATTGAAGTGAGGTACCCGCAGAAGCATTTCTAGCATACATATGCCATGTATGCAAAGGAAATTTGGAAACAAATGTTTCAAAAATTAGTCTACCCAAGGTTATTGGGCTTTTCTATCTCTGGCTATATACTCAGACTCAAAGAAAAGATCCATTCTGTTTACTTAAAGGTGCTACTTAGAAACAGATCTGCTAATAAGCAGAGACGCTCCCTAGTTAAGGACGGCATGTTTCGTTTGATTGAAAGATACTTAATGTAGTAGGCACATGTTTATTCTAACTTCAAAAATATAATGATGGCAACAAAAACCTGGTGTCATCATTGGCATATACTTTATCCTTGGTAGGGTGCTAAGATAATACAACTAAGTGATCATTTCAATTTCAAGGCAACAGTAAAATGAGTATCATTATTAATAACAGTAAGCACCAACCTTTGCAGGTTTCTTACCTTAGAACTAAGAACATTGCAGGATTGTAAGTGGATGATACAATCACCCTCAGTTTATAACTCTGATGACTAACTGGTGAGCAATTTGTTCACATTTCAAAGCCAGCAAAGATCTCAATTCATCTAGTCGACTCCAAGGTCTGACTTTTCCAATACCCTGTTGTACAATCTCTTGTATTTTTCCTGATGGAGGTAAGTTAATTGTGGTTCAAGTACAAAGTGTCTCCAAACCAGGCCCCAGAGATAACAAATCATAGGCAGGGAAGTTAAGTCTGCATTCCTTGACTTGTCATCCAGGCCACCTAGGACCAAGCATAGAATTAGTGATAGCACAATGTAAACATGATACTCTGAAGAGAACTAAAGACAATGATGACTATATCAAGGGCCAGACTTCTGACACTGTGGCCATGAACCATGAAACATTGGTTGCTTCCTTTCTCCTTCATTTTGTATCCTTGGCTGTGGTATCTGAGAAGGTATGACCTTTTGAAGATAAATGGACTATTGATGCTTTCAATTTCCTCTATTCACATTTATCCGTTTTAATTTCTGAATTTAATCCTGCATCTGTGTGCCATGTTTGTCCCTATTGTCTGTGCAGGGAAGAAGAGAACATTGTATCTCCTATAAGTGGAATGATAGGTACTTATGAGCCACCATGTGGGTGCTGGGAACCAAACCTCGCTTCTTTGTAAAAGTAGCATAGGCTCCAACCTTCTGAGTCATCTCCCCAGCCCCAACAAGTATCTTTCCTGAAAACTAAACTTTAGATTACCTTTGCTATGTAAAGATACTAGAATGTGTATTTTTATATGTTATAATAGCACCACCCTTATCTTATCTTATATTTTCTAACACACACTTCTTTCTTTCAGAGTTGATTTTACCAAATATAAATCTTCCCTCAGTAGATTTTTTTATGTCATCACTAAAATCCTCCTTATAATATTGAGGATAATAGCATTTATTTCATGCACATGACTCTTTCACTTAACTCCTGCTATGTCTACTCCTAATTACCAATCATTATCCCTTATTTTAGAAATAAAAAATTTAAGTTTATAAAAGGTCTGATGTTTTGTCTAACATGACAAGATCGATTGATTTAAAGAGGGCTTGGGGCAATTAGCCCAAGGTGGCATACTTCTATGTTGGTTGCTGACTTTACTGTATTGATGATGCAAGAGTTCAGAAATTGCAATTAACTCAGTTTTCCCTAGGGAAATCCATAGGTCAGATTTCTATTCATAAGGGCAAGCATTTGGTCTCTTGAGTATTCTATGCAAGAACGCCAGGAAACATTTAAGACTGCCCACGTCTATTTTATCCTCAGATCCTGCCATGGTGGATACAGGGAGATAACTTTCAGTATTGTTCCTAAGGAAGCAATTTGCTTCACCCTAATCTTTGTAGGTTCTAGTGAGTATCACTAAAACTGTCTATTAACAGAAGAAACCATAGGACTCAGCCGAGAAATGGAGGTTCCTGCCTACTTTGTAGTGACCTTCTCAGAAGGAGAGATACACCTCCCCAAGAAGGGGCCAGGTGGACTTGATGGTAGAAGCCAACTTTGCTTTCAGATATAAATGTTTAAAAGTTTCCCCAGTTCTAATAACTGACATGGACCACATATCCATGCTTAGAGATTTATTCTAAGTTAGATATTTGGACTTACCCAGAGCCTCTGTAGCATTGTATCACTGGGGAAAATTATACACATTTGTAATTGTAATTGTTAAGATGATAGCATGGAATCTCAATTTGCTGGTTTCCAAGTCTGACATGTCTTGGAGCAAGGGCAGAATTGAAGCCAACAATGAAAAATGCAGAGTGGAGAGATGAGAAGAGAATTCTAATTTCTTTTGAGCCTCTGGATCTCACTGCCTTTAACAGTGAACATCCTGGAAATGCTTCAGCTTGTGAAATGATCAGTTTCTACTCTCCTCTCCTAAAGCCAGACCTGATCTGCCATCATCTTCAACTATAATTATTTCAAGTAACTCAGCAAATCTGAAATGATTCTCTCTCTCTCTCTCTCTCTCTCTCTCTCTCTCTCTCTCTTTCTGCCTGTCTCTCTTCCTCTACCTCTCCCTCTCCTTCTCCCTCTCTCTCCCTCTCTCTCCCCTTCAAGGAAGATGTACATTTGTAAGAAGTTCTGATAGTAAATTGAAAGATGGAAAACATGTCTTTATTCTTTCTTTCCTCATACAGACAGAAATAGTAGATCTAAATGGCAACATCCCATACTGTCAATAAACATACAAACAAACACGCCTGCATATGTATATAAATATGCAGTCACCCTGAACTTAGATGCCTGGCCATGCAGATAATGGATAAGAAGGATCACTACTCTGTTTAAAGCTGCTGGTGAGACTTTGTTTCTTTTTTAACAACATAAGACAAGAAATTGTTTCCAGTTTCATCTTTACAAATTGCTCTCAATTGTGACATTTATCTTTCATCCCAATCAAGTGTAATTTACCAGAAAGATTGCAGAGTGTGTCTGTATTTAAAATGTGTGGGTTTTTTTTGTAACAATCCTTTCTATACGGAAATTCTCTGCTAGGGAGCTTTGGGGCCACCAAGGCTTAGACACGCTCATCAGTTTATAATGGCTCTCTTGAACCTCATCTGCCACCGAAGTGAGATGGCCAATTGATGCAAAGTTTTATTGGTTTGATTCAGAGAAAATCCATCAAAATGATTTCGGAGCCTGGGGCTGTGTTGGATTTCAGGAATTTTAATGAAAACTATGTGTTGAGGTAGGATAAGTCACTCAGTTAGTTAGTGATGGAGATACAAAATGGCAGGAATGGAGTTCTCTGCCTGTGGTAGAACTCCTTTGGCTTCACATCCAGCAGTTGCACAAACCTGGTCTCAATAATGAGCTTTCTACTCCTCTGAGGAAGGACAGATAAAACCAATATTGGGAAATGAGGATGGTTTTTCACCTTCAAATACTTTTTTTTTTTTCATTAAAAAAGTTGTTTACTAATTCAAGATTGTACTTACCAATTTTTCAGTTTAAAGTATATTTCCTTTTAATGTTTCCTTTAATGAAGATATTGAATCATACTTTTAAAATGTATTTAACAGAAAAAAGTACCCTCAGAATTTGCCAGCCTTATGTGGTCTGGTAACTAATTGTTGTTCCTGGCTGTCATGGTAATATGAATTTTAGGCACTTGCATTTGTAGAAAGCTATCCACACACTTGGAAGACACTATACTAAATACTTTGTATATTCCAGCCCTACTTCAACACTGGCATTTACAGGCTGCCACTATCTGCCTTTTATGGGTCAGGGAATAAAACACTTGGAAGTCAATGAGCTTTTGTAGGATCACATTGTCATAAGGAGGAAGACTTCACCGCTTCTGTACAAAAGATCTTGTCCTTCAGAATGCTAACATGCTTGCTATTCAGAATCAGGAAAAGTGATGTCTGAATGTTTTTCAGACAGTTTGGGAAAAGACACCTGAGAATGATCACTAGCAGATACTGACATAGCAATGGAGGAATTTATAGGCCTGTTATTCTGCAAAGTTATAGGTATAGCAATGCTGAATAAGAAAGAGCTGCAGGAACTAAGAACTCCTTTCTAATATTATGGGTAATAAAATTGTAACCCACTCAGCATTCTGGATAATTGGACAGCAGGCTTTTGGTGCTGTGTGCTCTCTCCTATATCACACTGTCACCGTGTGTTGTTCTAGGTAAGAAAGAACAGGGCTTTCTCCTCTAACATTGTTTCTTACTTCTCAGAAAAATTACTCTAGGATAAATGCTCTCAACCTCAAGAGATTGTCAAATCTCTTGTTTTCCTGTGAATTACAGGCCAAATATCCCAGAAAGGCTAGAAACAAATGCCTTACAGAGAGATTTTGTTCTGCCACTAATAAATATACCACAGCCTACTTTGGTACTCTAGTTTAGTGGGTTACCCAAATTCACAATTTGCATCTTTGAAACCTGACCTCCAATGTGGACTAGCAAAAGATGTTTAGATTATAAAATCTATCTTTGGGAATGAAATAATACTGTTATGAAGGGCATAAGTGAGTCCTTATTAAATAGAGATATTCTATCATCCATCTATCCATCTATCTATCCACCTATCCATCTATCCATCTACCCATCATCCATCTATCTACCCATCTATCCATCCATCTATCTATCTATCTATCTATCTATCTATCTATCTATCTATCTATCTACTTCCATCTCTTTATGGCTCTCACCCTAGGATGATGTAATGAGAAGGTATTTGCCCAACACTAAATCCCTTGATTTTAAATATCATAGCTGTATAAGTTTCTATTCATTATAAATTTCCTAGTCCTATTAGAGCAGCCTACAAAGCACCAAGACACCAGGGCTAATATCAGCAGCCTGAGCTTAATAGAAAGATTTCTCTTTCTCTCAAGATCTCCACATCTTCACGTTCAACCCACTCACATGGGTCCCTCTTCTTCCATGCAAGTGGCTTCTGTGTTGCTTCTAGATGATGGAAACCCACTAGGTTAATTACCCACTAGGTTAGAACTTGATCACTTTTATTGCAAGAACTCTTTCTCCTGCCCTGGCTTTAGGCAGCAAGCTGAACTGTATTGAAATACCTGTAGAAAGAATGACATAGTAAATTGTGGCTTACAACCAGGAAAAACTAGGCATATTCTTGAAGCCTCCAAAGTTGTAAATTTTGCCAGTAATTTACCATTAAGTAAAAGAGCTTGGAAACAGATCCTTCAGCTATGATGAGCTCCTGGCCCTAGTTAACATCTTGATTGCAACCTTGTAGACATATATGTAAAACTTTCCTTTAGGGTTTGTGTGTTCTTCTTAGGTACAATACTGCTAATTGTTTTTATTTTATTTTATTTTATTTTATTTTATTTCTTTATTTATATGCGAATTTCTCCATTCCCAGTTTCCCCTCCAAAAAACA
>NW_022196895.1:37410058-37455177 GCF_008632895.1 Mastomys coucha | reverse complement strand
TCCGGATGAACCGCCAAACTGATTTCCAGAGTGGTTGTATCAGTTTGCAATCCCACCAGCAATGAAGAGAAACAGATAAGGAAAATAATGGTTTATGGCTTCAAAGGGAATTGGCACTCTCTGTCACTAGAAGAACCCAATGGAGGGTCAGATATTGAAGAAGTAGAAAACAAGATGATTTAGAATTCCACACTCTGGATTTGAGGTGGCTGAGGGTTCCCAAATGAACAATGTCTTGGGGTGAGAGACAAAATATTAGGGAACACAGTGAAAATGCAGACCTGGGGGGTTCTTAGTTCTTGCAAGTGAGGTTCCTTAGAATCAAATTATCAGGAAGGGAGGTTACTAGCAGTGAACTGAGATCAATACTCACGTGTGATAGGAACTTCACAGTTCCTAGAGGAGCATGGGGATACAGTGTGGACACAGGAATGACTTCTGCTGACTCCTTGAATAAGTGCTGAAGCTGACATGGGCTAGACAAAGGAGACGACTTCATACTCCTCCACTGCCACTTGTCACACTGCTGTGCTGGGAAGGCATGGCCTTGAGTTAGTAGCTATCTACACTTGAGAACAATACCCCAAGAATGCTAAGAGTCTGCATGTTTTAGTTGGTAGCATTTTCTGTAGCTGGACACACAGATTCATCAATGGTAAAGGGAACCTGGGTCTCTATGACATGTTACCCTAATAGCAGCTGGAGCTATTGTTGTGACTGAGTCTTCTTAGAGAAGTAGGGGACTGAAAAGAAAAAGGGAGGCATAGAGTCTTGGTGAACATTGAGGTCACTTCATGATGAATGGAGAGAGATTGGTGAAGAGTAAAGCAAGTCCATCTTTAAGTCTTATGGAAGATGAACAGCACTTTATGGTTTTGGAGTAGAGTAGCAAGCCAAATAAAATTTATACAGTCTACTGGTATCAATATCACACATATTTACATTTTAAAAATAAACATGAATGTCTGCCTCATAATATATGGGGGAAGTACTCTTTCTAAATGACAAAGAGCCCCCTGTTTGTCCTCACAACTCTATAAAGTTCACTGAGCATGTAGTAAGAATCATACACTGTGCTGTGTGGATTCCTTATTGTTGAGTCCCCAAAGTCTTCCTTGACCCCTTGCTTATGCTTTTACCTTCTTCTGGATATGGAACCATGCTTCCTTTTTCCAAACTTGTTTCCTTACCTTCTGAGTTCATGCTATCCTTTGTAGCATTCTGCAGAGTCAATTTACTCACTTATGAATTCATAAATTATCCTATGTTGCATGGATCATTCCCAGGGTTCATGAGGACTAGATTGCATTTTCCTAGTTTTCTACCACATTCAACAGAGACATTAGCTCTTATTTGTTGAATATTGTGGGTGAACCATATATCTCACACCAAATTAATGTTTTGAAGTGTTAAATATCAGTATTTCAGGAGGCAAATGTATTTGGAGATAGGGTCTTTAATTTAAGTTGATTATGTTTTATACCAGTGTGATATCTTCAATATGATGAGTATAAGAAGAAGACAGAGGGCAAGACATGTATGAAAATATAGACCGGCCACATGAAGGCATAAAAGAAGGCAACTACCTTCAAGCCAATGAAAACCACTCAGAAGAAACTAAACCTGATTATTCCTTGATCTTGGACTTTTAACCCACAGAACTGTGAAAAAATATGTTTTCCTATAAGCCACCCAGTCTTTAATAATTAAAAAATAGTTTTAAAGATTAATTTTTATTTTATGTGTATGAGTGTTTACTTGTACATACACATAGGTACCACTTTTATGCTGGATGGTTTCTGATGGCAGAAGAAAGTATCAGATCTCCAGGAACAAAAGATACAGAGAGTTGTGAGCCCTGATGTAGTCCTGGGAATTGAACTCAGGTCCTTTGTAAGGGTAATATGTGCTCCTAACCTCTGAAACATTCCTCCAGCCTTTTGGTAATGTTTTATGCACACTCTAGCAAAGTCCTATACTGCATTATTGATTTAAGATAATCTTTCACACCAATCTCTCTTCAACTCTTCTTTCCATAATTTTCCACATGACAAACTACAATTTTCTCTTTATACCATTTTTACTCAATAGGCTTCATTGTATTTTATTTCTCCCCCCCCCCTTTTTTTTGGAAGAGGGTGTTTTCAAATTGGCTTGAAGGATAGACTACACTATATATGCCAACACATTTCATCTTTTCAGAAACATTATCTATTTCTTACCACAAGCTGATGACAATGGCATAACCTTCCTTGCCAAGGTACTCAGTTTTTAACCTCTACATTTACACCCATGTCCACATCCATAAAACCCTCTCCAATATTTGCCACTGAAGCTGCTGATGAGTAAAGGGGAGAACCTGTTCCAGCATTCATGAGGTCCATATACTCCAGTGAGCTCCTTATTTTCTTTTCTGATCCATAATGTGGTTCTAGAAAATTATTGTTTAATCAGCATTAATGATTCTCATATTTCTGCAGTACTGCTTGTTAATCTTCCTGCCTAGTAGAGAGGAAAGGTCTTCAGCAATGCAAATACAATGCAGGCTGAGAAACAGAGCAATGCAGAAAGAAGGCATGTTACTACTTTCTTCTGTTTTGCACATTTGTAGCATCAACAAGTCAAGAAAACAGTTACTGTGACCTACCCGAGTGCACTAAGTCCAACACAACAATGAGAGGCACTCAATTAAGGAAGTGGTTCACTTGGCTTGCTAATGTTATAAAATCCCAAACATTTCAACTCTTAGTCTGTTTATGTCTTCACACCATTAAAAGGCTAAGAATTCCTCAATTTTCCAACTGTCCCTGCCCTGGTCATGCATCACTGTCCTTCTGGCTCACCATCTCTGGCCACCATGTTCTTTTGCCTCCTTGTTAACTCCAGTCCATTCCTGCCTCTGGGCTTTTGTGTCCACTCTTGGTTCTAGCTGTGATCATGTTCCCAGTGTCTTCTGTCTGATAATTCTGGACTTTAGGGAATATTTTATTGATACATTCTATATAAGACTTTTCCTTACTTCTCCCCAAGAAAGCTCCACAGTTGCCCCCTATTGTCTCCTTAAATATAAGTAACATTTATATTCAGACCACTGCTCACAATGACCTGTACTCTCATAACTAATAACTTGTTAGTCTCCTTAATGTTTGGAAGGACAAAACCAAAGCCATTCTTTTTGGACTATGGAGCATGTGGGCTGAGAGCCTATTGCAAAAGACATTTTTATCCCCACCCCCTTCAGTGATTTATCACTCATAGCTTGCCCTCTGATCCTCCATCCACCAGGAAGGAACATCTAAAGCTATCACTCTTGGCCTCTTCCTGTGACATAATCCTGGAAAATATGATTTAAGATATCTTTGCCAGTTTATATTCAGACCATCCTCACCAGAAGCTCTTTAAAATGTTTGCCTACAGCCTGATGAAGGTCCTTAAGTATCTTCTGGTCCTGTAAACCTCTCTTTTGACACTTATTGCTATTCTATGTGTGCCCCATGCAGTGTATGTCCATGTAATATTGGCCTCTCAGTACTCTACAGGAGGGCCTTAGCCCTGACCTAATTCTCTCTTCTTTTCTACCTGACTGACTTTGACATACTTTAAATCTGTTTGCTTTCTTTTCTATGAATTATTCACAGAATTCCTTAAAGAATAACAGAAATGTTTACTCTACTAAAGCAAATAATAATAAAATTTAACATCTCAATAGAAGAATATACCTATCAGCAATGTACATATATGTGTTTATGTATATCTATCCTCTAAAGACTATTGAGTATTAATGATGTTTTAGTCACAAATCCAAATGTGACATACATATTTACTTCAACTTTGTGTTGGATCAGAAATTAAGGCAGTCAACATAATGTAACAAATCCAATGATCAATGAGAGGGTCAAAATAATATTTGAATTTATACACTCCTACTTCAGAAGCATATTGTATTTATCGATACCCCATTTATTCTGCATTGGTGTATGTTGTTAAACATCTGATAACTCTTTGTGAGTGAATCATGCTATAATAATCTACTGTTTGTATCCCTCATTAAACTCACATACAAAATATGTACCAAATTATGATATCAAATTCAAGAACTACAATGCTCAATTTGTATAGTCTGATGTGTTAACATAATTTTTCCCACATAGCAGTAATTTTTTAATGTACTCTCAAAGTTGGTATATAAATCTGAGCGTCTTCCTTACGTATTCCCATGGCCTTCATGTTATCGAACAGCTGAAGACTGAAATATTAAGTGTTTTTATCAAAATCAAATTTAATTATATCATGATCCTGATATATCCTAGACACATTTGTTAAGTAAGCTAGACTCTTGAGGACTCATTATCTTAACCTGTCATTGGTGGCTTATCTGGAGTGAATAAGCATTGTTCACATTTTGTCAGGAAAGACCACACAGCAGTCTAAGAGATTGTAATGTATTTCCATGCAATTGTATTCTTTATTCACAGGTGAAAGTACATATTTTTAGGAAAGCAAAGTAATAAATGTATTTATTTAAAGTTGTAAAATAGGACACCTGATGTTCCTGGACATAGAAAATACCTCTTCAATTTCAAATATTAGACCAGCTGAATGGAGAATCCACAGAGAAAAATATCAACAGAGAAACTTAATGTGGCAAGAGAAACAGTCTGCAAGGATTTTTAATAGGAATTGAATTAACTTTGCTGTGCATGTATAGCCTCTTAAATGAGCTAATGATGTTTCAGGTACTCTTAAAATTTACACCATTAGCATAGGATTTGTGGGGTAATGCCTCCAAGCTACGGAGACAGAAAGGATGCCTGTGGGGAGAAGATGGTGAGGTTGCATCTGTAAAATAGGTTTTATACCTTTATATTCAAATCATGAAGACCAACTAAGTAAATAAAACACTAAAAGTTCTTACCTTGCATCAGTACTTCAGGAGTACCTTCCTATTGTAAATCTTCTCATGTCAGCATGAGTTCAAATGTGGTTCTTTCTAAATATTTAATTTCAGAGCATCATAGTTTAGGGAACCACATAATCATGAACTCATGCCATGAACTCCAACCAGAAGATGTGATCTGGATCTGTTCTACATGGAAAAGAAAATTTTAGTTGTTAGTTTCATGGTTTCTTCAAATCCTAAATATCATTAAAAAAAAACTTTGATAATATAATTTTTTTCCTTAAGTGGTATCCTTAGTGTTCTCAGTGGTCCTAATTTGTTTGTTTAGCAGAGCTTTGCAATGGAAGGCTGTTCTCTGGGTAACACATGGCCGTTGTCTTAAAATCAGAGCAGGTGAGACCTTTACAAGATGTATTTTTACTGATATTCCCACATGAGAAGCTGATGACCTGCCACTCTCTAGAAGATGTAGAGCAGTTGATGATTGCTTGGCTGGTGTGACTTAATCTTTGGTCATACTATTTGCCTCTAAATTGCTCAATTAGCTTCTTGCCCATGATCTTGACATATCCTAGATACATGTGATCAACAAGATAACCTCAGATAGAATGATTCATGGTTTTTCATTGGCAATTGATCCATCTAGATTAATTAAATATGCATCTTTCATGTTTCTCCCAGAAAGACAACACAACAGGCTAAGAGGTGCTAAGGTGTTTCTTTAGAGAGATTTCTTTACTTTCAATAAATTGTCATCTAATGTAAATAATGCAAATATGTCATATTACAGACTACAGATATACATATATACATAGACATATATATGTCTATGAAAATATAGTGGCAAGACATGTTGCATTATGTTTTTACTATTTTTAGACATACAAAGTTTATGTTTCCTAAACCAAGTGTATCTATTAAATAGTAAGTCATTTATTTTTCTTTTCTGGCTGGAGTTATTCCATTTATCGCAGATACTCTCAATAGAAACTATCTTTTAAAACATAACTATTTTTCCTGAATATGGAGCAAAGGTAAAACAAAGCATACACAGTCAACCAACAGCAAAGAAATATAGAGATGGATGTTTACTGAGTACTTACTTCATGCTGGGAATTACACTTAGCTGTTTGCAGGTATTAACTAATTTAATCCTTCCAATAAGTGCAGGGAGAGATTTTTTAATTTTAAAAATGATGAAAATCAAAACACAAAGAGCTTAAGTAGCTTTGCCCAAGATTGCACAGATGGCTTGTGGCAGAGCTGGCAGTTGGGTCCAGGCCATCTACATCCCATATGGAAAGCATCACCTGAAGTTCTTGTTATTGATGCAGACTTTTGCTAAAATAGGACCAGAAAAATCTCCATTTTTAGAAAGCACAATTGATAGTGCTTTTTACATTTTGACATGCAGGAGAATCAACTGGAGAGCTAATTTAAACACAAGTTCCTGTACACCACCCCAGAGATGCTGATTCAGGCAGTCTGGCCTGGGACCCAAGATTGTGCATAGATAACAAGCTCCCAAGTGATGCTAATATTTGGGACCAGATTTGGAATAAAAAGCTTCTAAATTTTTCTGATTTGAGTGGTAAGGATCATTCTAAGAACAGAGAACCTAGTCTCATCCTCATATTATATGCATAATTAATTGGTGACCCGAGAATAATTTAGCTGAGAAAGTTGCTGCAGGGTCTGGTCAAAGATCAGGGAAGTTTTAAGGGGAACTAGGAATTATGAGAGGTCAGTCATAGAATTCTGAGAGATAAGAGGGGAAACAAAGATCAGCTGAGAGCTTAAGGTAGGGGAATGGGCTTCTATTTTAAAGGTTGGTGGACTTAACTTGGGAATCAAGCATCTGGGGAGAATTGGCTTCAGGGTCTCCATGAATGCCAAAGTAAGCCAATGCTTAAGAACCTTCCATAAGGTGATGTACAATGTGTACATTGTATCATCTTGTATACACTAAATCATCTCAGGATGATCTCTAAGACCCCACACAATGTAAATGCTGTGCAAAGCTGTTTCACTGTTCAGAGAGTACTGACCAGAAAAAAAAAGATAGTATGTATTTAATGTACTAAAAATTCATTTTCCTTCCAGTATTTTCAACCAGTTGTTGGTCAAACACAAACTTAGAAACCATAGATACCAAGGATCAGGTACTCCACAGACCCAATTTGGCAAGCTGTGGTTATTCAGGTTGTCATGACAAACTGAATGTTTCAAACATTGCAGTGTCTGTGAAAAAAATCATACCCTGGACACACAAGCAGTACCGAGACCCAAGTCTTTAGGTTGAAATTATCAATAAAAGACTATGAAGAATGTTGATGACAAATGTCTATGGTGCCAGTAAACTAAGGAGGCAAGTTCTCACCTGTCTGGCCATACTTTATCAGGTGAGGTGAGATGATGAAGCCCATTGACCTGAATCTGTTTTATAGGATGTATAGGATACCTGTAATATGGTTGTAGTCGGAAATTATTATGAAGGCAAAACAAGCATACCCTGAGACTTGTAAGTCATGAACTATACAACCACAGAACTTCCAGGCCTGGTGGAATGTTCAATAGTAACTGGAGAACTTCATCTAGTTGAAAAGTCTGCTCGGTCAGTGTGTTTAGTTATTGTACACTTTACACATGCAAAATAATAGACTTGCTGACTTCAGAAAATCAGGAAAATTATTCACCATGTCAAACAATGCTTTCTCCATATGCTCCCAGAATGAAATATGCCATTCATAGCTTCCCATAGCATAGCTAATAAAGGTCTTCCCATAGAGTCTTCCAAACTGGAGACTATATCAAGGACATCTTGCTTATTCTGCTATAATCATTTCTTTGCATAGCTAAACATCTTTTTGGGAATAGTTGTCTGCCAGAACTGGGTGGCTATGTGTTCTCTTCCATAAGATGCAGTTGTCCATAGTCATCTCATATCAAAACACATGTTCAAAAGTGTATGCTTACAGAATATCATGTATTTTTGAACTACCTGAGAAATTTTACTAAATATTTGCTATATACTTGTGTCAGAGATGACACAAGTTTAAAACCAATATTCTAGCTTTTCATTCCCTGCCACTCCTGACACACAAGTGATCAGTGTGAGGTTTTTTTTTTTTTTTTTTGAGGGTTTTTATTTTTACCTCAGTTGGCTTTAACAGGATCAAACTCTATACAATATTGTATTTAGAGTTTGGGCAATATTTTATGGAAAATATACCAGTGTTGTTACCTGATTGGTTTACAACAACACAATGTTTGTAACCCATCTCATACTCTGAATGATTCTGTTGTGTTCATTGCCCACTGTTTGCCATTTCTCCTGTGTAATTTTCTAAGTACCTCCCCTGATTCCACCTTTGAATTAATGGCTGTTTCTGTGTTCTTTTTCACAGATGTTCTGCAACTTCTAGTCCTCTTATCACTGATTTCTGTAGTTCGAAGGTAGAGAGACTGAATCTTAACAACTATTGGTACAGAATAAATTACCTACAAATATTTTAATGTAGTAAAAGCTGTAAAATGTTATTCAAGTCCGATATATTATACAGAGGTCCTCCAAGTAACGACATGCCTACTGCAGGCCTGACTCTTGGCCCACAGCTTGTGTGCATTTGAGAATGTGTTTTAACTTTGATTACTATAATATAGAACTGTAGTAGTTTCCTTCTGTAATGACTGCAAAACCAATACAAAATTATTGCTTCTTTCAAATTGCTCCATATAGAGTTGACACATATGAAGAAAATTTTATTCTACAAAGAAAAGAAAATTCAGGTTCTGACTTTGCAGTTAAATACACACAGCAAGATTGTATGCACATTGAATTTGACCAAGCGTGGGGAGAGGAGGGAAAGAATTGGAAATAGTGGTGAGAAAATATGAAAGCCCCAGTGTCAAACCCCTTGTTATTCATTGAAGCAAATGTCCAACGTTTTCAAATTATACATCTTTTGTAGAAAGAATTGTAGTATCCCTTAAGGCATTGCAAAAGGGGAGTGAGACTAATAGTAGAGAGCAGACCTAAGAACCGGCCTCTTCTGCTGGCTGAAATACAGTGTTTTTTCTTTTAAAATAATACTAAAGAACCATGAACCTTTAAATCTACAGATCTGCAGCTTAACACTGTAATTTATTTCTCTTGAAAACAGTTAAAATGTTCCTAGATTTATGTAGAGGAGAAAAAAATAATTACTTTGTTTGAAATGGCCAAAACTCTGAGAGAGAAAAATATATGATTTTGATTTCTCACTACTAAAAGAAAATAAACTATGGGAGCATAACATTCCATGTTTCCTTCCTTTGAGAATTCTCAATAATAATCACAGAGAAGTGTATTAGGTATTCAACTATTTGAAATTGAGTGGAAGGCTGAGATTTCTTAAATTTAAAAGATTTAATTAAAAGACCAAATTAAAAGACTTACAAAATTATAGTATAAGGAAGTGGAGGGATGACAGATTTTAGAATTTCCAGTATGGGACAAAGGCATTGCATGCTTATTGGCTGAGAGGAAGGAAGGCATGTTTTGGAGTAGGATACATTCATGTTCATCAGCTTCATCTGTTCTGGGTTTGGTGCTTTAACAGGAAAAAGAGAATTTATGCTTCTCTGTTCTTCAGCAAATCACTGACCGGTGACTTTGCAATTTGTTTAAACAATGAGGCTCCTTTACAATGCAGTGATGGTTATTAATATTCAGGAGATCTGCTGACAACATCAGGAGCGGGGATGGCTTCTCATTCTGAGCAAATGAAACACAATGTTGTTTTTTGTTTGTTTGTTTTCATTTTTTGATTTTGTTTTTTAAAGCTTGTAACTGGAAACACACAGGGGCACAGAATTACAATAAGCTGCCATCAGGAGGTTCACTGTGCTCCTGTGACATACTCTTAAATGTCGGACTTGGAATATAATTGTTGCTTCATTGGGTTACTTTCTCTAGAGTTGTAATGAATTAAGTATTCTGAGAGCAGACAAACTTTCATAAAAAGTAATTGATACTTGGCTTCTTTTCCCATAGTAACTAAGGGCTGTTTTCTGGTCTCTTCAGATATTGTACATTTTCATCAATATGATACTAATATGGGCCACCAAGATGGCTCAGAAAGCAAAGACACTTACCTTGTGGTAAGCCTGATGATGTGAGTTCTACCTGCAGAACTCACAGTGCAAGGAGAAAGAGCCAACTCCTGAAGGCTATGCACTGAACTGCTGTCCTAGTGCACATGCATAGGCACACACAGGGGCACACATGTGTGGACCACACATACATGCATACACTAATAATAATAATAATAATAATAATAATAATAATAATAATAATAATAATAATAATAATTTAAAAGAAGAAAACATCTATGTATCCTACAAGATATAAGAAATACATCTATGCAAAGAAAATGATATGACCATAGTGGGCATTTGGTTTTTGTTAAGGTAGAATTTTTCCAGCTCATCCCCACATGTGTGAGGAGAGAAGGGACAGAAACAGCTGTGCCCACATTTGATTGTCATCATGTCATAAGTATTTCTGTATTGCATGGAGATTTTGTCATCATCAATTATCACTGTTACTTTATCTTTAGTTATGAAACTGTCTCTCTAACATTGCAAACACTTAGGTATTTTACAAGGTATACATCAACTATGGTTTTCCTGCCAAAGTCCCCAGACTGCAACTACCTGTCAATGCCAATGTTCCTTTAAACGACATTGTATGCTCCTCTTCCTCCCTACCTCTTCTCTTTCATTAGATGTAATGGTTCCCACTTTTTTAGATTCTTCCCTTTGATGGCAGCCTATGCTGAGTTACCGGTGCTGCCTGTGACTTTTGAACTCCCCTCTCTTGTAGATCTTGTAGATCTTTGCCTGCGTTTCCTTGAGAAACAACCTCAGAAAAGTGTTTAAACGGATTTCCCACACAATGTATTCCATATGACATGTCAGAACCTTGGTGATAGTCTTAAACTCTTCTCTGTTATCGAACTTGTAACTCACAGCAGGCTTGTCTGTGTGGCTTAGCCTTGAGCTGTATAGCAGAATATGGACAGCCAGGCTACAGAGTCAGTAGATTGCAGATGGATAGATGAGTGTGGAGTGGAGTGGAGGATGGCTCAGAAGAATGTACTAGAGCCTTGGCACTCCATATCAGATCTCTTGCCTTGCCTCCAACTCTAGCCTGTAACAAGGACCAGCTTTATGCATGTGAAAAAGACAATGCCTGCTTTGGGTGCCACCTTTCAACATATGCTCTGCCTGGAATCAAATTATTGTCTAATGTATTCTTAACCCCAATTTTATATATATTCTAACCAAAAGCATCCCCTTTCTGATGATCAAGATTCTAAAGCTGCAGGTCCCTTATGCTCTTTCATTGCTGTTATGTCAAGGGTTCTAACTCCCCCAGAGGGTTTGGAGAGGAGTAACTGAGACCAGTACAAGAAAATAATAAAAGTGAAAGTGACTGGAGTGCCTCTGTGCTTTTGGCAGAGATATCATGGTCCTGAGGAAGGAACCATTATTTATATTCTATAGGTAAAGCAAGGGAAGTTCAGAGAGATTAAGTAAATTGCCCAGGTTTGCACAGCAATCTCCCTCCAGTCTGTAAGTGTGTGTAATGTAAAAGTAACTTTTATTCTCCTGTTATGATTGCCATTTCGAAGGCTTACTGCCTCAGTTGCCTATCCTAGACCTTGTCCTTCAAAGCTCTAGCCTCTGTACAATGTAATCTAGGCCCAAAATGTTTTCAGGCTCTGAGACTCACTGCTGAGTAAACGTACCCTTTCTTGTTCTTTCTGAACTCAGCTGTTCTAGTTCAAACCCCCTTCCAAGCTAGCTTATTGATTCAATATGGCTTCTTTCTCAGCCTCTGACTGTTCTGCTTGGCCTCAAACTAACTCTGGCAGTTAGTTCTAATCTCTGGCTGCTTCTCATTCATTGGTTCATTCTGTTTTCACCTGTTTCTATTTGTGTTTTTCTCTTTAACCCATCTCTGTAAAACTCTCCCCATGCCAATGGCTCTCCTTTCTCTCTGCATTGCTCTCTCTTAAATAGTTTCCCTTTCTTCTCTCTTCTCCTGAGAGTTTGGTGTATCTTATTCTCTCAAATCTTTTTTTAATTTGTCACTTTGCCTGCATCTCAGCTATACATCACTTTCAAACATGGGTGCTTTCTTCTACATACTCACTTTACCTTCATTGTTTGGGATTAAAAGTGTGTACTAATGGCATGTCTATATTCAAGCCAAAGTGATTAAAGTCTTGTACTAAGGGGATGAGCTACATACACCACAACTAGAAACAGTTTTGTTTTGTTTTCAGTAAATAACACAATCTCAGGCTCATAGTGTAATCAAATAACCTGCAACAGTATAACATTTAAGAACTGTCTAAATATCTAAATTTTAATTCTTTCAAATGAAAATTAAAACTTTTCTTTAACTTTTTCTTTCTTTTTTTCCTTTCTAGTACAGTCATCTGCTATCCTTCACGTCTTCTGTGAAGTATCTTAATCAGGATCTCTCATCTCTTATTATTCTTTTTCTTACTGTCCAGTTAACTGAGAGTACTCTAAGGAATAGGATTGTAGGTGCTTTGGAATTCAGAGGCTCAGACACAGTAAGAGAATTTACCATAAAGCCCCACAGCAAACCCCAGGCAATTGCTTCTTCATATTAATTCTCTCTCCCCCTCTCCCCCTCTTCCTCTCTCTCTCACTTTCTTCTTCTTCTTCTTCTTCTTCTTCTTCTTCTTCTTCTTCTTCTTCTTCTTCTTCTTCTTCTTCTTCTTCTTCTTTTCTTCTCTCTCTCTCTCTCATGTGTGTGTGTATCTGTCTGAATCTATTTTTCATAGAATCAAAACAATGCTTTTTAATTTAATTTTACTTTGGCTGAATCCATGCTTCTTTACATGGTGTGAATATTTCTATAAGTATTTTCTGTTGGGCACCACAGTAATATAAACCAGTTTCCTTCCTGGCACTGAATCTGAGTATATGGAAATAAATCTCACTGAAGGCTCATTATTTTTTAATTATAAGATATATTAGTATATTGCTTTAAAAGCCTGCAGAGTATATAGAAGGAACATTTTGGTTTAGGAGGAGGTTTCTTCTTAACTTCTCTCTGCTGTTAATGATATCATGAGGTATCAGCAGCATTAGCTTGAATAAAAATGAGACAAGGAAATGTACTTGGATTAAAGGAGATTCTTCAACTATTTTAGGAAGGAGGCAGAAAGGGGTAATCAATCATGGTTAAAAAATAAAAATTACATTTATTTGCTGTAAATTCTAAAGAAGACTCATAGCCTGCAGCATTGGTTTTCTTCCAGGTAGAGCTAGGAGTAGGCAGAATCTGCTTCCGACATAGATGGAGATTAGGATAAAGAATTGGGTTAAGTATATAACTGCAGTCCCTTAAACCTATGGTTGGATATTACAGTTTCCAGTTTTTGATACAATACACAATTCGTGAGCTCTCCTCTGCTACTTGGAAACTTAATTTATGATTGAGTTGTATCAGATGAAAAAAATAAAAACAGAGAAAACAAGCAAGTGGTAGATTGACAACTTTCCACAAATATTGGAGTAAAGGGCACTGAAGATGCAACTCTGACCAGCATGACTCCATGTGTGGTCTGTGTTTTGAAATCCAAGAAAAAAAGTCTTTTGGGAAAACCACCACTATCATTAATAGTAATAGCAACTAGCATTTGTTGAATGCTAATTATTGGCAAGATGATAAAATAACTTCATAACACTCATATTCATGTTGCTAAGTGGAAAAAGCCAAATTGAAAAGAGCACATTTGGGATATTTGCAAACGTTTGATTTCTGCAAAGAGCAGGGCAGTTGAGAGAGTTAAAGATGAGTGTTCCACAGTGAATGTCTACAGAAAGTGTGGGAAGGGGTTCAACATTGATACACGGGGGATGTTTCAGGGTGGTAAATAATTCTATGTGATGCTGTGATGGTGGATAGAGGTGTTATATTCACCCAAACATATAGAAAATAAGCACACATAGAGTCCTGCCTATGTAACCATGGACTTTAGTAGAAAACTATGAATCATTATCAGCTTGTAGATTGTAACAACTGTATTGTACTGATGTAAGATGTTTGGAATAGTGAAAGCTGACTTGAGACATGTAAGAAAGTAGAATGACTCCCCCTTATCATCAACAGTTTCCTGATAAACCTAAAATTGCTCCAAAGAAGAAATTCTATTAAGAGGAAAGAATAAAAATTGAAAATTTACTAAATTCAGTTGAGATTTTCAAAGTAGAAACTAAAGACTCATAATTTCTCAACTGCAAGGTACTAAATTAGGACTTGAACCCAAGTCTGTCTCATTAATTCTGTATGCTTAAACTCAGGGCAATGAGAAATGGCTTTGTCTATCTCATTCCCAATACCTTGCTCTCTAACTTCCCTTTTTTATTCCTTAATGATCTCATTATTCCTCTGGGCATCTGGGATTAGAACCTTAGAAGTTCATTAATCTCCTTCTCTTCTCCTTCCCCACTACACCTGCACAGTTGATCACAACCCACAGCTCCTCCTTCCAGAGTTTCTTGGCCTCTTTATTTTTTCTCTATTATTGCTATTTTCTGGCTCTATTATTGCTTTCTTCTACTCTGTATCTAATTCTCTACTTCAATTGTCTTTGGGTGTACCACTATCTTCAGGATGTATGGGTTTGTAGTCTTTTCTCTCCTCTACTTCTCTGAAGTGAACATTGATTTTTCTAATCATCACTCAGTATGACAAATGGCTGATCATTTATTGAATGAAACATATTTTCATGAGGATGATGATATTTAGGGAGGTATTATAGCTGACTATGTCTTTCTTTAAGCTGAACTTCCAAATCATCAAAGCATATTTGGGGTGCCAATCCAGTCTTTTAAAATTAAAAAAAAATACTTGGTGAGATTGGTATCTTGGTATATTACCCAGGCTAATCTTGAACTCTTGACCCAAAGGAACCTTCCTCCTCTTCTTTCAGAGTAACTGAGACAGCAAGCATGCATTGCCACATGGACCTAGAGCGTGGACCTTAATGCTCTATTTTGTTTGTTTGTTGGAGAAACTGACTAGACTGCAGATCAAGATGTGTGGGAAAGGGCTGTATCACTGAACCTTTAGCCCAGCCTGCATTCCTATTACTTACTGTGTCAAAGGTTAAGTTGTTCTCATCATCCCCTCTCCCAACCCTGTTTGCAAGTAGCATTTTTACAAACCTTTTCCCATTTGACTTCTTACTGGCTCACTTTTTATTAAGGAAACTATTTGCTGAATATTTGGTGAACTAATTTCGACGAGAAAAGTGTTTCTACCTATTTTGCTGTGTTTATTTGTTCAATTAAACACAAAAATCAGACAACAACAAAATACATCAAAATGACTTTCAATTCTTACTCTGAATTACCACTAAGTGTTTTGTTTGGATTATTCTTAATACATTTTCAAGAAAGTATAATTTTCCTTTAAATGCCATCCTATTTACATTTCTGTGACTTTATATAAAGGAAAGATTTCCTACCCACTCTTCTTTTTTCCTAAAGACTTGTATCTCAAGTGGAAAAAAGAAAATAAATGGAAAATTTAGATGTATAAATATTTGTTAGAGCTGTTTGTCAGAGAGGTTAAAACACACCATCACAAAAGTCCAAATCACATTATGAGCCCAAAAATTCATTTGATTTTCTCTTTCTTGAAACAAACATGCTCTAGGGGTTAGCACTTAGTAGAAACTTTGCTTTTCTGGCATTTTTTTTTTTCAGAAATTCTCAGAACAGAGCTTAACTTACTTTCATGGAGGGATTTGGTTGTTCTTTGCTATTCTTCTGCAGGAAGGACAGTTCAGACACATCTTGCTAGTTATTTCTCGCTCAGAAGCAATGTCTGGAACAGTTGCCTTGATAACCTTGAGATCATAGCTATCACTTCAACCTTTTGAACCAAATTCTTACATGAAAACTGAAGCCTACAGATCACACAGTGGATGATTGCTTGTGTTGCCTTAGAGCACTGCCCAGGTAACCTTGGATAAAGCCTTCAGCATCTCTGCATTTCAGTGGGAGTTTCATCCTAGGTCAAAACACAATGCAGATCAGAATGCAAGTATAAAGAGAAAGAGATAGTTGTTTAAACTCTGTGTAATGAGATGTACTCCATGTTCTACCCTGTCCTATGCTCTGTTGGGAATTCAAATACTCTGGGGATTATATCAGCCTATCTCAATGAGCTCCTTTAATCTAAGACCATGGACCATATGCAAAGTTCTTCATGGCTTGTATTTGAAGGAATCATTTCCTGAATGATCATTATTTTAACAAATTATGTGTAATCTATAATTATATATATGTGTATATATTCACACATATATATATATATATATATATATATATATATTCATTTTGTGGTTTTGTTTACTATTTTATTCCTTTAGGAAGAAATAACATTTTTTTCCCAAAATAAACAGAGCTCCAACTTGAGCATTGTTCTTTCATGTTTATTGTTCTCAAGAGGGAAGCTTGGGAAATATATTCCTCTTCAGTATAGCTTTTCTATAGACATTTCAGAACCACAGTGCTATTATGGGTATTTAAAAAAATGCAATGGTCTTTCTTTTGAATATTTTTTCTCCATGAAAAATGTTTCCTCTTAGATTTTCTCAGCTAGTACCTTGATATTTATGGCCTAGGCTTTTCAGGAAATATAAGAAAACCATGTTTGCTGGTAAAGCTAAGAGGGATATGATGAATTCATGGTTTTAAGTTAAATAAACACATTAATATATGTTAAGATTAACCTTTGTAGCTTGCAGCCAAAATGGGGCATGGGAAGAAATGAAAAGATGGTTAAAAAATATTTCAGATAGACAAAGGACTCTTGAACTTATGTGTTATTGCAGTTTATATTATTTGCTGCAAATTTGGGGTCCTGAACTCTTTTCATTTATTGATCCTTTATATTCTAAACTAAAATATTTCTTTCAACCAGATAGTCTGATCTCAAAGAACTGATAACAGGCATCTCACTCTGTTCATAAAAGCTCCCAGATAAGCAGACAATAAACATTTCAAATGGACACAGAATGCATTTATCTCTCTCTATTCTATCATAATTTAGTGTAGTCAGTCGAGGGAAGAGCTTTGTTCCCTGGTCATTCATAGTTCCTGAACCCTTCCAACTGTGTTCCCACCATCTCTAGGTGTCTGGAAGTGACTCTAATTGGTTGGGTCATAAGAAAATGAAGGAGCATCTTGTCTTGAAGATGTCTTTGACTCAGGCACAAATAGGAAAAGTGATACACATCAGTTCATCTCACAGTCTTGCCTTGGGGTGTATGTATGCAACTACAATGGACTTTAAGAGTCTATTTGTGTTCCCAAGAAAAATAAAATAACAGGAATATTTGATTTTTAGAATTTTTACTTGAGCCAGCTACGATTCTGAGTCAGTCTGTATATCAATTAATTTAATCCCCAGGAAAGAAAAAAAAAACAATGAAATGTTTGTTTTAATTGTTTGAAACAGGAAACAGATGCATGAAAAGCCATTTATTTGTGGGGATGATTGGAGTCTATCTCATATGTGACTAGGCCAGGTTATGAGATGAGGGCACTTCTTAACTTCCACAACAAACTTTTATAGAATCATCTCACTGCTCACTCAATGTAGAAGAAAAATGAATGCGTTAAAATGTTTTTATGTATTACCTAGGCTTGTAAAATGGGGTAGTATCTACAACTGGTAAATGTTTATAAAGCAGTTAAAGGGTGACACTTAAGAATAAGCTTAAATAGCCTCTGTTACAGCCATTGCCTTTGGCTACTTCTCCTGTTTTCTGAAGAAGAGTTTGAGATGAATGAAAGGAATATGAAGAAGAACATATTTATTATAATACATTCATTTATTTTATATTGAGTTATTTTTATACACAATGTATTTTAATTGTATTGTTTGCCATCTTTCAACCCTTCCCAGATCTTCTCACCTCCCCCTCCCCTGCCACTATTCAGCCTCATGTGATCCTTCTCTACAAAACAAACAAACATAAAACCAAACAAAACAACAAAGACAAAAACTAAAGGTGAAAACAATGAAACTAAATCCAAAAAGACAAAAGTATCAAAACAACACACACACACACACACACATACACAGACACACACAGAGTCCTTTTTTGCATTGGCCAAATATTCTTCAGAATCAGTCCTTTCTTTTTTTTTTTTATTTTTATTTATTTATTTTTATTAGATGTTTTCTTTATCTACAATATCTCCTTTCCCAGGTCCCCCCCCCAAAAAAAAACAGAAAAAAATACAATAAAATAAACAAAACTAAAATAATCCCCTATTCCCTCCCCACTCCCACTGCTTACCATCCCACCCCCTCCTGCTTACTGGCCCTGGCATTCCTCTACACTTGGGCATAGAACCTTCACAGCGCTAAGGTCCTCTGCTCTCATTGATGACTGACTTGGCCATCCTCTGCTATACGCATGCTGCTGGAGCCATGTGTACTCTTTGGTTAGAGTTTTAGTCCCTGGGAGCTCTGAGGGTACTAGTTAGTTCATATCATTAGACTGAATACAGGGTCCCCAATGAAGGAGCTAGAGAAAGGACCCAAGGAACTGAAGGGTTTGCAGCCCCTTAGGATGAACAACAGTCCTTTCTTAAGTACACATGATACTCATGAACATACAGATTACAAGCTATCATACATCAAGGGATATTATTATTTTTAAGTACATGTATGTATTTACATTAAAATCTTGCAAAGCTACAAAATGTTGATATTGGTTAACACATGTCACAGAATTTGATTAAAATGTGGCTCATTTTTGAATAAAAACATCTTATATCTATGGTATAAAAGTGAACTACAAAGTGAAACTTTCAAATGTAGACCAATTTTTACAGCACAGAGAGTGATAGAGAGATGTGCACATTCATTAAATTTGCAAAATTCTAAGGCATTCCAAAGAGAACTATCTTTTATTTTGTCATTATGTACTTACCCAGCCCATGATATTTATGTGTATATATTTATATATACATGTATATGTGTGTGTGTGTGTGTTTGTGTGTAATTCACCCAACCTGGTATACAGTAACCAAGGAGAAAGACTCAATTTATGATTGTCAAGGACACACATTGCAGGGGAAGAGACTGCAGATATCCCTAATTCTGTGAAAAGACATTGAAAGAGATTCTCTTGCTAAGCAGAGTTTTAAGTAAAATAATTTAGCACAAAGTATAAATGCTGTCAGTCACGTTCAGTGGTAATTATTACTTTAAATCACTCAGTGACAGATAAAATCTATTTGAGCTTTATTAGATCTGTGGATTTCTTCCCCTCAAATATATAAATTTTTTTCTAAACAGGCTTCTAGAAGGATATATTTGAAAATCTGAAGAATTGGTATGGGTTAATACCTTTTAGCATGGCTCCAGGTTTAAGTTACTGAGAAGCCTTGAATTAAAAATAAGAGGGCCAGACAGTGGTGGCGCACACCTTTGATCCTAGCACTTGGGAGGCAGAGGCAGGCGGATTTCTGAGTTCGAGGCCAGCCTGGTCTACAGAGTGAGTTCCTGGACAGCCAGTGCTATACAGAGAAACCCTGACTCAAAAAACCAATAATAATAATAATAATAATAATAATAATAATAATAATAATAATAATAATAATAATAAATATGACATTTCTATTTTTTCATGGTTCACATTAGAGTGTCTGGAGAACAAGGAAGTGAGTGGATTTAATTCAACCCAACATACATTTATTGTAATGGCTGTGAAGCCTGTGCCATCGTATCAGAAAGAGCTGAGTTGTTGATAATGGCAGGCGTTAGTCACTTCTGTATTCCCTCAAAGGATGGATGGTGCTTGTGCCTCTGTTTGCCCACAGTACTCTACCATAATATTCTGTTTATCCCATGGTATTATATTCTTGAGGCCAGATGTCATGGTTCCTGAAAGAAGGTTGACAATCGATAATTACCTTCTTTCAAGAACCACTCCTGAATCTGAGTCCTAGCTACCTTTCAACCTTTAAATTGCTTTATTTCCTTTAAAAGACTAGCTAGAGAAGACAAGGTGCTATATTTGCTTAGTTATAAATTTTTGAGAAGATGAAGGGGAGGAAGGTAGGAACTTGGAAGAATAAGGGGAAAGATATAATAATAAGAATAAATTGTGTAATAAGATGTTTATCTTCAATAAAAGAAAAAAAAACATGAGAAGAGACAGGGTAGTGATAATCAGGGGGTTATACAATAATTTAGCAATTAGTATGTGCTCCTCATCCAGCACATGCTCTGAAACAATGCAAATTACTACAGATGTTGAATTACTACAGATGTTGAATTACTACAGATGTTAAATTCTGTGTTGCTGTAAGTGAGCATTAGAGAAAATATGTGTGTGAGTGAGTGTGTTTGTGTATGTGTGTGTGTGTGTGAAAGAGAGAAACTGAGATAGAGACAGACAGACAGACAAACACACAGACAGAATTTGAAGTCATAATTCATAAGTCAAATAAATCATTCTCAAAAATTCAAGAGCCACAAAGCAGCCAAGTCAGTAATTTCTCAGACAACAGCATGACCTTTACAATAGAATAGCTGTTTTGCTTAGGCTTTCAGTTATAGAGTATGCTAAGTAACTTAAACTGCTACCCTTTCACCTTTCAGAGGAACCTGGCTGTGGCTGCTTATAGTACATCTGAGTGCAAATCCTGAAGGCCAGAGAGTGGACACTTTTCTTGGGAATTTGTCTTCAATTCCCGAGAGGTGTCCTGAGAATTCTTGAGAGCAGAAGGGTGTGGAGGACCTATTCTGCAAGTAAGAACTCTTTATAAAGGAGACTGAATGGAGTCAGGAACAACAACTTATTTAGTCATTTATCCAAACGTGGGACATTATCCAACATCTGAGAAAAGATACAGAAAAGTAGTGCCATGAAAAATCTCTGCCAATAACTGAGGTTTTACATGCATTGATTTTCTTCACTGAATTTGACATATTCAGCTGAAGAAACACACCCATTCCACAATATAAGAACACTAATGAAACTTGAGTTGGAGGAGCTGTATAAGAGATGTCTTAGTCAGGGTTTCTATTCCTGCACAAATATCATGACCCAGAAGCAAGTTGGGGAGGAAAGCATTTATTCAGCTTACTTCCACATTGCTGTTTATCACCAAAGGAAGTCAGGACTGGAACTCAAGCAGGTCAGGAAGCAGGAGCTGATGCACAGGCCATGGAGTGATGTTCCTTACTGGCTTTCCTCCCCTGGCTTGCTCAGCCTGCTCTCTTATAGAACCCAAGACTTCCAGCCCAGAGATGGCACAACCACAAGGGGCCCTACTCCCTTGATCACTAATTGAGAAAATGTCCCACAGCTGGGTCTCATGGAGGCACTTCCCCAACTGAAGCTCCCTTCTCTGTGATAACTCCAGCTTGTGTTAAGTTGGCCCACAAAACTAGCCAGTACAAGAAGAGAGTTGTGTTTATGTCAGCAAGATAGGATTTGAAGCTGTGATTCTCCTTCAATTGAGCCAGTAACTGAAAGCCAGACTTTCACATCTGAAAACTGGGGACAATAATAACTACTATGTTTAATTAAGACTAAGCATCCATTCTGGATACATGACAAAAAATCACTTTCCCTTATTCCCTCCTTCCCTTTGCACTGTTGCTTTTCACAGCAACAATAGCAACCCCTAGATGGCGCTTTGGCAATATAGGAATTCGTGGGAGGGTACTGTTTTGTGAGAAGGCACACAGCCCATGCAAGGTGCCCATTTACTACATAAAATTCATCCATGGTCACAGATTTATGTCTAAGCCTCTCTGAGCTGGTGAAGTTGGTAGCTCTGGGACTTGTATAAAACCCTAAATTTGCTTCAGGTCTGTGGATATTGCTTGTATTTTGTGTAGGAATGCATCAAGAGTTAGAAAAACAGAACACATCTTTCAGATGCATGGGAATGAATAATCGGAGGTAGGAGTTCATGGATGGGGTTCTCTGTCAAAGATTTTTAAAATGTGTGCTTTTGATGACTGTCACTGGTAGGAGAAAAAGACAAAGAATGTGTAGTTTCTTTGAGAAAAGAGGAATTTTCAGAAGAGTTCAGGTAAAGAAAACAAAACCACAGTGTTTCTCTCTTTGAGAACCTAGAAAGGTAGGAAAAATTGGCTGTAAACCAGCAAGCATCTCATTTGTGTCACTATCTCTCACGTCAACGCCCATGGCAGTCATTACTAATTAATTATGTCACTTTTCCCAGTTGATTCTGGTGATGGCTACACAAACATTTTTGTCATGGCCCTTCAGAGAGCTACTTCAAAAATCACAGGAATTGATGCATGGATGAAAGCACTGCCCTAGGCATGCACAGTCATTGCACTCAAAGGTTTGTGTTTTGTTTTATCTTGTTTCCCCTTATGTGGCTGGACATGAACTCAAAAGAGCTACTTTAGAAGTATATTCCTTACCTGCATCACATGATGTTGAACACGGGTCTGCTGCTGAGGCCCCATTCAACATGTCCCCAGCTCTGCACTCAGGAATTGAGGCTAGAGTATCAGATCTGAATTAAGACGTGACATTCTTAGGACAGAATAAGTAGGTCGACAGAGAGAAGTGGTGTCTCTTAACACTGTGTTCAAGTCCACGTGCATCATAATGAGCAAATTATACATCTTGTGGGTAAGATCAGCACCAATGTGGTGAGAACATGAACTCTTTTAGGGCAAGGCTTGCAAGGAGGCAAAAACCATGGCAAGGTTACTACTCTGTCATATTCACAGAAAAAAAGAGGAAACATTATTGTAACTCACATAGGATTCAGTTCCCTGCATCTTCCAGGGCAACAAAGTGTTTACAGGTTATGGTTGGTAGCTGGGAATCCTTCAATACTCTTCCTCAATGACAGTAATGAGAAAAAAAAAACCTATTGAAAGCTCAGGTCACCTGCGAAATAGGAGCTCACAGAAACTGAACCACAGAGCATGAATGGGCTGGACCTAGATCCCCTATACATTTGTAGCAGATGTGCAACTTGGTCATCCTGTGGGTCCCCTAACAATTGGAGCAAGGCTGACTCTGACTCTGTTGTCTGCCTTTGGATCCCTTTTCCATAGCTGGGCTGCCTTGTCTGGCTTCAGTAGGAGAGGATGCACTTAGTCCTATGGCAACTTAATGATCTAGGGTGGGCTGGTACCCATAAGGGTGCCTTCTCTTCTCTGAGGAGAAGAGGAAAGGAGTATTGAGGGGAGAGTGGTTATGACAGTGGTACTGAGAGGAGAGGAGAGAGGGTTGACTGTGATCAGGTTGTAATGTCACTAAATAAGTAAATTAATGAAAAAAAGAGAAAATTCAGGTCATGTCATATATATATTATATATACATATATATGTATATATGTATATGATAATATATATCAATTTAACCCAGTTTTCAAAAAATACTGTGATAGACTCTTTTCGCTTTTAGGTACTTCTACACACTTTTAAGAAGAAGAATTTATGGGGCTCAGTGGTTAATAGCACTAGTCATTCTTGCAGAAGATCTGGATTCTGCACCTCACAGGCACGTAGTAACACATAACCATCTGTAACTCTAGTTCCAGGAAATCTGATGCCCTCTTCTGGACTCTGTAGATACTAGGCATGCATATGGAACATATACATGGTTCTGTACATAAATGCAAGCAAAGCACTTATATGAATACAAATCTAATTTAAAATATTTTTATTTATTTTGCAAGTGTGTATATGTGTTCAGGCTCACATGTACCAGAGTATACATGCAGGCTAGACAACATTCAGGAATCTGTTCTTTTATACCTCATACTTTCAATAGCACCTTCTACATACTTAATAGCAAATGTATTTAGGCCAGTTTGTTTAATCTAAAATTATGAGCATGATTTGTGTACTAGCCTTTGTTTACTTTAATCCTATATTTTGAATCTCTTCATCATGATACCAATGACCCACAAAAACATAACGAGATAAAACATGTTTTTCATTATGTATATTGCCCCCTTGGTCTGAAACATGCTTTCTTCCATAACAGGTTTAAATAGCTTTGTTTCTTTAACTTTTGTAAGACATCAAAGTGGTGTGTTTGTGCTTGCCACTGAACAGTCTTAAGCTAATAAATTCACAGGGCTTTTCCCCCCTTAATAAAGATGGCCACTTTAATAAGAAGTGACCCTGGGTGTCAGTCCAATGATAACTAATTGAATGCTTGAACAAAAGAATATGCACACATGATTCAATTACCACTTGATGTTGACAAGAAAGTCCCAATTGTAGATTTGTCACAATGCCTTTGAGTCAAATAGTAGCTGACTCTTTTCCCTCTCTACCTTCCAGCAGCCAGAGGAACAAATACAACCTTTGCTTAGGTAGACTACTGAACAAGTTACTTCATTTTCATTATCTATCTAAAAGAAAAAAAAATGCATAATCACAAGACTGAAGGGTGTCATCATGCTCTGATCTCAGCTTAGAGGACATTTCCATGGGGCCATTCAGAGCTGGGGCACCTGTCCTGGTTAGTTTTACTGTTAAGTTCGTACATCTGGAAAGTAGGAACCTTAACTCAACTTTTGGCTCCATTAAATGGCTTGTGAGCCTGTCTATGGGGGATTTCCTGACTGCTGACTGATACAGAAAGGGCCAGTCTCCTAGAGACAGTATTATTCCTAGTCAACTGGGCCTGGTCTGTAACTGCATGTGAGCTTAGGAACAAACCAGTAATCAATCTTGCCCTAGGGTCTATGCTTCAGTTTCTGCCTTCCAGTTCCTGCTTTGAATTCTTGCCTTCTTTTCCCACAATGATAGAACCTACCATCTAATACAAATCAAAGTTTTCCTCCACCAGGTTGGTTTCTGTCAGTGTTTTATCATACCAACAGAAACAAAATTAGAATATGGCCCCCTGAAAGCTCCCAGGTGCACCATGTTACTCCCTCAGTGAGTAGACTGTGTTTCTCAAAGCAATGTTTCTTCATTGCTTGGAAATTTGGTGTAGGTGTGGTAGTGTAGTATACTCACTGTGAAATAGTGGAATGAGTAAACTCTTACCAATCTGATTTCCTTATCTTGGAACCCAGTAAAAAGGTCTTTGATTAAGTAAGGGCACCAGGAATGTAGTCCTGGAAATTGACACCTAATTTAGGAGTATCCTAACGAAAGGGGACATGTTCCAGGACCCAGGGTCCTCACCACTGCAAGCTTTACCCCTGTATGGAAGTACTATCATGTGACTGTCAGAACAGAATGGCAACCACACAACAGTATGGTGCTTCCTTTCTGATTAATAGTAAGAACTTCTGCAGAAAAATAGCTTAACTGTTGGAGTTGAAGGTCTTCCTGAATGAAAACTAGAGGAAATGATAGTACCTATCTGACAGAATGGTAAGGAGGGGACCTTTCATTATCCCAATGTTAGTTGTTATGTTTAATATTGGATAATAGGACAATTTTAAGATTTTACTGTCAGAAAAAAAGGAAAATGAAATAGTATAGTAGGGTATCTATACAAATTACAAAAAAGACACATGATTAAACTTGTTAGTAATTCATGCTCTCTTGTATATAGACTCTTACTATCAACAGTAGATTAACAATACTTAATATGAATACAATTGCTATTCAGTTTGGACTGAGTATTTGGTCACTTTATGAAAAACTAGAGTAGATGTAAAAGACTCTAAAAAGCATGGCTGGTAAATATTATACTTCCTTGCCTTCCCTACAACTCAAATCCCAATACTGGATGTATTTTAAAATGTTCACTTCCTTTATTAATCTGATTTAAGAAACTGGGGAATTAGGTGTTAATTATGCATTTTTCTTGGCCTAACTTGTAAAATGCTGACATCTTGACATTTGTTTAACAGGCTTGCTCTTGTAATGATTATTTGGTAGTGGCTTCAGTTATGGTAGAGAAGATAGGCAGTGTTATGTGAGGAGAAACAGCACTGGGAGAATCTATCTTCTCTGAATGAGTGAGTCTCATGAAATACTGGACTCGTGGCTGCTTTGTGGAAGCCTCTTGTATCTTACATCAATGACAGTGAGAAGGGTTTCCTAGGTTGGGCTCCGCATCAACTATGGTTTCCAATGTTAGGCAGAATGAAGATTGTCGCCTTCCCTAGGATCATCTTTTTCTAAATACTGGAGTTATAATATAAATGTCTTCATTTCAAAGGTAGTTTCCCTTTGAAAGAACTAATGATGTATTCCAGGAGAAAGGGTAAATGCTGAAGGGGAATGACTATTGTTAGTTCTATATATAGATAGTAAAGATCTGCACTTCATATCCTGGCAAGGATAGAGAACAGGGTAGCTAGTTGAGATTGGTGTGGGATCACACTGATCTGAATTTAAACTATAGATCTTCCATGTTTGAACTGAGGGATCATGGGTAAACTAGATGATATCTCTGAACTTCAGATCCTCATTGTTTAAATGAGCAGTGTCTAACAATCACCTTTAAAAATACCAGTGAGCTATTAAATATCCAAGAATTGGTAATTCCGTTTCACACTTGTTGATTCCTATACTGAGTCTTAGTCAGGAGGATCGTGGATCACAAGTAAAACCTTGTCTGAAAAAGAGCACAAAGAAAAGGTAAATTCTGTTATATGAAGTAGCAGAAATTGTGGTCTGTAATAACATTTATGTATATACATCTATTATAATTTGAAAAAGTACAAACTTGTATGATCTAATAATCCTGGTAGTTATAAATTGCACTGAATATCTGTTATATGATGAATTGCACTAATGTTTAAATAAATTATCTCATTTAATTTATGCTAATGAGGCTTTCCAGAGTGGATGCCATTATTTGACAAATCAAGAATTGGAGAAATGAAAAGTATGTTACTATAACAGCATGAAGAGACAATGTAATTCCCTGAGACTTGTATATTTTTATTAATACAAATTATCTATTGAGCATTTCTCATAAATTCAGCCAAAATGGAGAGACCCTGTCATATCATGGCTATTGTACAACCAGAGAAAGGGGAGACAAAGCACTAGTGGGATCATGAAGCAGCAAAAAATGTTCATGATTCCCACTATGTAAGCAAACATGCTGATTGATCAGGGCCACCAGACAAGGATGTGTGAGACATGTTTCTTCTGACAGCCCAAGCAGGAGCTGCTATAGGGCTTATAACCATACAACTTGGAAGCATCCGGGCCAAGTTACAGTTAATACATTTTTAAGCAATCAGACCTTGGAGATTAGAGACTTTCCAAAATGTTACATCATTGTCATCTGACATTGAATGTGCTTTTGCCCAACCAATCAAATTCATTTTTTCTTTCTGTTGTTAGAAACAGACATTATGTTTGGGGTAATGATTGTTGCTTAGAGAGCAGGTTGGTAATGGTTATGTTTTGGGGAACTATTGGTGCTTAGAGAGAAAGTTGATCAGCTTAGGTAAAATGTAGTCTGAAGATGTCCAGATGACAGAACCTAAGATAAGTTCCTTTCATCTGCCTCCAACAATACAAGAAGCAGGTCTTATTTGCCCAAATTTCAGTCTTATGGGTAGGTAAGACTGCATGTGTGAATAGCGAAGGTTCAGGCTGCGTAAGAGCTCACATTAACAAAAATGTTCTTCTCCTCTATCTAGTTTCTCTTCTAACAAGTCTTTGGGACATTGGTCCCTTCTTGGGTCAATGCTATGTAAAGCATGGAATCTGGTCTCAGATTTTCTGGGAATGGTCCTCTGTTACACCATTTACAGTGGGCTGAACTCCTCGGGGTTTGGCTTCCTTGCTGTTCACTCTCTTCTTAGAGTGCCTGTGAGATGTAAGTGAGGCCAAGTGCATCAAGCATCAAGTAAAGGTTCTATAGCATAGGGTAGACTCTATCAATCCTCATAGAACAGGTACTGTTTTAGGTAAGTATCCCCTAGAGGACAATATATGACAAGATCATCCACAGTCTGTATAAGGGCAGTAGCATGTTTAGTGTGGGAGGAAGTTGGGTCACTCCTAAGGCACCTCTTTGAAAGGGATATTTAAATTCCAGACTCCCCCCTCTTCTCTCCCCTCCTTGGTTCTTGGTTACCCTAGGGTAAATTGCTTCTCTCTCCCATCATATGTTCCCACGAGGACTTACTGTCTTACCACTGCCAAAAGCAATGTAGCAATGTGGTAAATAAAGATGGACCCAAACCTCTGATATAATGTGTTGAAATAAACATTTACTCTTATTAAGCTTCCCAGTGTCTTAGTTCTTCTGAGTTATAGAAAAATCATAGTAATAGAGAGCTAATATAATCAACATCACTTTGGGAAAAATAATTTCTGTCCATGGGGGAGACTAGATATTTCATCAGATACTAGATATTTTACAAAAGTGTCATCCAACATGGGTGAAACTATCATTTGAATCTCTAATTTCTCTCATTTCTAGGTGAAACATTAGCATTGCATGAATGAATCAATACAGGTTCTAAACTGACCTAGTATATAAACAAGGGTGGTGTGTGTGTGTGTGTTTATGAGAGAGTGTATGTCAGAGACACAGAGAAAAAGAAACAGAGTCAGAGAGATCTGTATTAATCCAAGATAGTCTAAGTGAAGTAAACTATAAAGATGAAGGACAGTAGGGCAGAGAATAAGGAGGTGTATTCTTTTGGGGGCTCATTGAACTAGAGGAAATATATATATATATATATATATTAGAGTTTGACATCAAGTGTTCTGACCCACAGGAGTAAGAAGATGCCTTTAATGTTTAGTTCTTCTTCCAGGAATGGCTTAGCTAACTCTTGTTCCACTTCTCCTGCAGAAATGTCAATACATTGATTTCAGCTTAGCAGAGAGAAGACAGTAAAATTGAACATGTTCAAATAAAGAGTAAGGAAGTAGACGAGTGACTGTTCAGTGCTATTGTGTCCCTCGCAGCACTTCAGGCAGCAACCTGGTGGGTGGCCAAACTGTCCACTAGAGGTTCGACTCTTCAAGTCTCATAATGATTTTTACCAACTGTTCTGAAATTCCCAGTGCTAATGTCAAGTCATTTTAAAGCATTTCCAATAGCTACAATGCCTAGCAATGTTCCTGGCTTCCTGAGTCCCCAAGAGGAAGCAAGTGATATGTGTAGCCTGAGGTATTCACCAGTGAAGAAACAGCTCAGCTGCAAGTGCAACTCTGATGGGAGGGTCCTCTGACTGCACCCAATGATGGGAGGGTCCTCTGACTGCACCCAATGCAAAGTCGTAGAAGAAACCCCATAATGGTTTTAAAATACGTCAAGTGCAACTCTGATGGGAGGGTCCTCTGACTGCACCCCATGATGGGAGGGTCCTCTGACTGCACCCAATGCAAAGTCATGGAAGAGACCCCATAATGGTTTTAAAATATGTCAACAAATTGTTTCATACTTTTCTTTTGACAACAGGGGCGCTGAGCTTCCTCCTTCTGGTTCTTAGTGTCAACATCCTCTGTCTAGTATAGACTAGCTGAGATGAGGTTTTAAGTGCCTGATTTTAAGATATATGTGGAATTGCTTTGCTTTCACTCCAGAAAGAGACAGCTGAAATACTACCAAGACGTTCAAGTGGCTTATAGAAACGTTTCTGTCGTAAGGATGTGGGACTCCCTACTGACAGCCATGTCTCAGACATTGAATTGACTACCACTATACAAACCTTTCAATGGATATAAGTTGTGTTGGTCTTTGGCATGCAACTTCTTTAAATACCTTAAATTTGGTGCTCCAACTTCTGCTACAATTGAGTTCCTGACCCACAGATTTAATGAGCTAATGTTTTGTATTAATTCACTAAGTTTGGGGGATTTTCTATTCAAAGAACAATATTACAACCACTGGTCCTCTTTAGTAAACCTTTTAAAAAGACTATTTTAAATTGTTTATTTTTTTTTATAAAACAAAACAGATTTATACCAAGGAATTAAAGAAGTTACCAAAATTAGAAAGTATGTGTCTTCTTGCTATCACTTACAAATTCTAGTTAAGGTTCTGTAGAATTTATAGAAGATGAGTGTTTAACATTGAACTACTTTAGGTCATAGATTGATTGAGAAGTGAGTCTGGAAAAGCCTGGTCTTTGAGCAATATGTGACAACTTCAGTTTAGCTTAAAAGTATGCATCTTTGTTCTGACAAGGATCCTTAAGGCTTGAAAATCTAAAGTTCTTTTTGACTTGAGTAGTCAATATACAGTTATTACTTCTGTTTGCAATAAATCCATAAAACGTCAACCCATACCATCTTAAGGAAGAAGGAGTAAGTTGAATAATGAGAATAAGACATGACTGTTGTGCTTGAACTCTTTAAAAGAATATAGAACTAGAGAAAATATCTCTGCTGTTACTACTACATACTCCTTGTAGAGAGGAACCGAGTTTAGTTCCCAGCACCCAGATTAGGTGGCTCACAACCACTTGGAATTTCAGCTCTAGGGAACTGAATACTCTTCTGGACTCCCAGGCATTTTAGTTATGTGCACATGCCCAAACTGTGATACATATATATATAATATATACTTATTATATATACTTTATATATATATATTAAGAATAAAAATTTTATAAAATAGTTAAAAGTCTGGTTTGAGCAAATATAAGATAAAGTGCCTGTTGCTTTGGGAATCAGATCACACTGTTTTCACATAGTTCTATAATGTAAGTAATTATACACAAATATTAACTTGATAAAGATAATTACAAGAATCCATCATTTCTGAGGTTTCATGCTATTTTGTTGTAAACTTTTGGGGACTTTGGATTGGAAAATTAACTTTTATTGGGTATTTATTTGTTAGTGAGTGTGTGAAATCATTACTAAAATTAACACAGAGAATGCTTTTACTTTTTCACAGTGAATGTATTTGCTTAACAGCACAGCATTTATCCATTTGGGTTATCTTAAGCACCATTTGTGGATTTCAAATCATCATTTGAACAGTTGTGCTCATAAAATTAGTAAGGTCAGTGAATAAAATATGTAGTGGAAAATTTAAAGTATGAACAAGAGAAAAGAAAAGAAGAAAAGGAAAAGGGAAAGAGACACAGAGGAAACACACACACACACATACAGAGAGAGGGGGGGAGGAAGGGAGAGAGAGAGAGAGAGAGAGAGAGAGAGAGAGAGAGAGAGAGAGAGAGAGAGAGAGAGAGAGAGAGAGAGAGAGTGATCTTGGGACTCTTCCCCTTCTATTGGATTGTCTTGTCCAGGCTCAGTATGAGGATGTTTGCCTTATCTTAATGTATCCTGTTTTGTTGAATTTGGTCATCATCTATTAGAGGTCTGCTCTTTTCGGAGGGGAAATGGTGGGGGATGTATCTGGATAAGAGGAGGGCTGAGGGGAACTGGAGGTGAGCTGGGAGGAGCGGAGGGAGGGCAAACTCTGTTCAGCCTAGATGCATCAGATGAGAGAAGAATCTATTTTCAGTAGTAGTAGTAGAAGAAGAAGGAGAAGGAGAAAGAGAAGGAGAAGGAGAAGAGGAGGAGGAGGAGGAGGAGGAGGAGGAGAATGAGGAGGAGAATGAGGAGGAGGAAGAGGAAGAACAAGAAGAACAAGAGGAGGAGGAAGAAGAAAATGATGATGCAACTATATTATGGAGTTCTCCTGAAAAATCTGTTCCTAGTTAGAAACATGTTATCAAATTAGTTTACTCTTGAAATCATAAATAGTAAAACACAAGAAAAAGAAACTGTTTTCTCCTCATTTCCTCACTGATTATGACTGTCCCCAAATCTCACACAAACATTAATCCACGATTATACCTAGACTTCTAAAGTTTGGAGCTAGTTCTATAGATACTTGGTATTTTCAATGCTCACTGGAGTCTGGTAGCATTTTGTGCTTAGGTTTATATTACCTGATATCTGTTTTATTCCTTAAACCTTATTTTTGAAATCCTATCCTGTCCCTTTGGCATTCTAGGAGTGGCGCTCCATGGGATTCTGTCTTTCTTCTTGAAAGACTAGAAGACTGATTTTAAGGCTTTGTACATACAATATATATGTACAACATATAAATGTATATATATAAATATACATATATATGTATATATATATATATATAATGTGGTACTCTATAAATGTGTGTAATTGTAATTTTTAATGTAAATCTTAAAAAATATGTAAAAATATACTCTAATATATCTTTGGTTCAGAAGCCATAATACAGCTACAAGTTGTTAAATTGTCCCATGTATACCCTGGCATGCTTGACTTCATGAAAGCAATTTGTAATCTAGTAATATGATCACAATCTATATATTGCATGTTTGGTTTTTCTTTGGATTTTGAACTCAGGAACTCTTCCACTCAAATGAATGTTTTCTTTTTGTGTTGCTCTAAAAAGATAATTTTGTTGTTGATAGCTTTCTCTGTTCTGATCTGTTAACTAAAGTTGCCTTGCCCTGATTGCAAAGTACTAGGTAGCTTAGTGAGGTAAGGATTTAAAGAGATCATAATATCTATTTTCAAGTGTCATTAAAATGGGTGTTCATTTTAACAGATTTAAACACTAATCATGACTCAGAATAATGGAGGATGCTCCATTCATCTAATAGAATAGAATGAATGGATGCTGAAAGCAGTAGCTTCCTTTGGAGGAATTGATAAGCAAGTGGATGTCACAGATGTTTTCAGATGTCACAGGAAAGATCCAATAGTTGTGTGGGTCTCATTCAGCTTTTAGTATAGTTTCATAACTCATTAACAGGGCTGTACCACAGGATTGGGTAAGCATCCATAGGTTAGTTATAATGGAAGGCCCAGAAGTGTATCTGGGTCCAGCTGGTATAAGATAAGCTGATGTTTATCTTGATTATATTCTTCTTGCTATAATATGCTCTCTGTCTATCCTGAGTCAACAGCACTACTGCTACTTGCTTTGAAATGATAAAGCAAACTTTGAGAAGTTTCCATCTCATAGTGGTCTTAAGGAACAGAAAAATTGGTTTTGGAATAGTATCCTCCAAAACTTTGGATTTCACCTGAAATAACCTTTAAGTCTCCATTATGTGCTTGGGTAAAGAAAGAGTTGGCTAAGTTTAGGGGTTGTCTTTGAAGGTTGATAGCTCACTGGGTCTCGTGTATTAACCAACATACAGCTTTACTAGGCAGATAATGTTCATATGACTCCATGAATAGATCACTGTGGGAACTGTCTAGGTTCAGCAATCCAGGCTAGAAGAGGATTGGTAGGATCCAGGTAGACTGAACTTTCTTGTGTAAGCCTGTGCTTCCAGAACAACCCCAGTACCCAAGAATGGGGTTGAAAGAAAGATTTAAGATACATTCTTGGATTTCTATAATCACAGGTCCGTACTCATGACTAGACTACAAGAGAGTTTATTTCTAAATAAAGTCTAATGGCAGAATGCCAGATACCAAATGCATAATGTATAGAAGTGAATATGAATGTAGTATTTAGTGAAGCTACACAAACATCTGTATCAACATTTTTGTGTCAGCATTCCCCCAGGGTCAGGCAAATAGAGGAATATCTGGTTCACATCTGTCTACATTAATATATAACTGGAAACTGCCTGTTAGGCTGACCCTCTTCTGATATCAATATTGCATCTGCTTTCAGAGTATGTCAAGTCTCTTGAGCTCCAGCTAAGCAGGACATTGCTCTAAGTCTCTAGATTTGCGTGAGTCAGTCTCCTAACATGGCTAAAAATCATCAAAATAAATACCATAAAGGGATCCATAAAAGTTCCCATAAGTCAATTATAATCGCTGTTCAATTATCTGAACTGCTTATCAAATGCTTTCTTTCCTCCTTATTAGAGGTAGGAAGAGTCCTGAGAACAATGATAAAGGCAGGAATACTGATCTTGTTATGACTAAAAAGTATGTTCTGGCATCAGAAATTAAATCATCATAATTTTTGGACTAAATAGAATTTACTTTAAAGCATTCTTTTCATATAATATCACTGCACTTTTATTCATTGGCCTAGTTAGTTTTATTTCTAGTTAGTGGAAGTTGGTGACAGGCTAAGGATGGAAAGACAAAAAATGAAGGTCACTCAGAGTCTTCTTTTGCTTCAAAGAGGGGAGGTTAAGGAATATAAGCATTCAGAACTGTTGCTAAATAAGGAAGTATGGGAGAAGCTTGCAATTCATTTTTCTTGGAAAAATTATGCAAATAACTGGAACTTATGAGCCTTCAACTACTGTTTTCAGAGCATGCACACTTCTGTAGGTTGTCATGTTTGAAAAAGGAAATTTGGAGCCTATGAATGTGCAGCATTCCATACCATAAGCGCTCATTTCTGATCTGTGATTATACATTGTTCCATGGCTCCTGCTGACATGTGCTCAATTCCCATGAGAGTCAGAATGATGCCTTATAGCCTGATGGCATTTTGACAACAGTCTCAATGGAGCTTTCAGGCATGGCTAGAGTATAGTAGTGTAGCCTGTTCTGTACAGTGTAGTCAGGCTGACTTCCGTCAGATATTTATAGCTGAAATGTTAAGTGTTTCTAAAGTTAATAAATTGTATTTTCCAGGGTAGACTCACATTTGCTAATGTAAATGAGAAAACTGTCCAAGCAAACAGGCATGCACTTTTGACCCAATCCAACTATGGTCAATGAGACCCAATTTTGTTGCTAGCCACAACATAATAGATAATGCTACAATAAAATAGAGCAGCACAGAGTGTAGTTAGCAGTTTGACCAGGATCACAAGCAAGTAAAAACTAGAGTGGTTTTTGTGGAAAGTATATACATGTACATGTACATATAATATATATGTGTATGTGTATTTTAAACAAATATGTGTAGGAAATTTGCCAATTTTCTAATGGTAGATATTTGGGAAAGTAGGTAGATAAGAGATGATGCACAGAAAGCCATGGGAATTTGTAGCTTCTACTATTCCTTTTTCCATTGAGGCACTAGACATTAATGCCATGTTTTGAAATAGCAAGAAGCTACAAAAGAGCTATGACATAACCCTGGAAGAGGACATCCCTATCATGTGTCAAACCCTTTCCTGTCCCCTCCAACATCTTCAAGAAAATCCTCTAACTCCAAACTCCCTCCAGTGTCTTTAAAGCATAGAATGATGCATACCTAACTCTTTAGCCTTCTTCCTGCCCCACTTGTATCCATTTTGGTCATGGCAAGTTGACATTCTTTCATTTCTTTGACATGACACACTCTTTGTGAAATCAACTTGATAGATATTTCTGACATGATTATGCTTTCTTGCCCCAGCCCAACTCCTGTAGTTGAATGTGTCTTCTCTGTTAGGTCTTAGTTCAAATTCCATTTCTTCCCAGTTCAAATTCTCATTGTTCCCTGAGTTCCAGTTGAGTTTGCTTCTCCATACAACCTACTTCTGTATCACAGGCATCCCCTTCATCCTACACCACTGTTGAAATCACATTTACCATTTGCATCCTTCAGAGTAAAGTCCATGTATGCTACAGTGTGCAAGAACTCTGTCTCATTACGTTCACTTAGTTTGTTGTTGTTTTTAATTTCCTAAACTTAGTAAGGAAAGCTAAGTATTTAGTTCTTTGAGGAATTAAGTAGTCTAAAATTAATAAATAAGTTCGTATCTCTTGTAAAGAAGTATTTACATCCTTAAATTCTATCTATCCAAGACCAAATGTAGGATTACTTCTCCCCAAACCTGTCCAAATGTATTACAATTCACAACTCCAGTGAGCAGAACCATATTGTCCAGCCTATATAACCAATTTTGATACTTCTATCTTCCTCTCTCACAGTCCAAACTTAACTCATCCCAATGGTTATGTGTTTCTTCAAGTCATCCCTATTTCTTCATCTACTGTTTCCACTGAGTCCAGCAGTGCTTGTTAAGATCCTTCCTTCTGGTTTGGGAGACAAGTAGGAATGAAGCTTAACAACTTCTCTTAGAAGAAACTTAAATTTGGAGGTGGATGTGCAAGTGAGAAGTATATTAAATATTTTACTAAGATTCTTATTGTGAGCCAAAGGGTTGCTTAATCTTGGATATTTTACCTCATTAATCATCCTTGGGAAATTATTTATGTTACTCTTGAAGCATAAATCTATTGCCAGTGGAAATTATAAATGAACTGTATACACAATGAAAAGTTGATACTAGCAAAATGGCTAGAGAAGAAATATCAGCCCAAACAGACCAACAGAAATATTCATTTATGCCAATAATAAAGAGTGGATGAAACCTGGTAAATCTTCTGTTGTCTTTGGAAGTATCCAGTTTATTGTCCTTGTACCACTTTGGTCTGACAAAGTAGGAATGGTAGTCTTCTACATAATCCACATGATCACTATCTAGGTGTGAACAGGTGAAATTTGTCTCTGAGCATATTTGTGATGAAAGAAACAGATTAATAAACACTAGATTTAAACAAACAAAGAAAAAACAAAACAAAACAAATATCAAACTGGAAATAGAGGACCAGAGGAAATGCTGCAGAAGATGAAGTTCATAACTTTCCTTTTTTTTTTGAGGTATGTTTATTTTTTTTATATTTTATTTACATGTCATATGATATCTTCTTACCCAGTTTCCCCTCTGAAAAAAAAAAGAAATAAATAAAATAAAATAAAACCAAAAAACCAAAAAACCCTGTTCCCTCCCCTTCCCCCTGCTCCCCAACCAACTCTCTCCCTCTTCCTGGCCCTGGCATTCCCCTACACTGGGGCATAGAACCTTCACAGAGCCAAGGGCCTCTCCTGCCTTTGATGACCAACTAGGCCATCCTCTGCTATACTTATGCTGCTGGAGCCATTAGTCTCACCATGTGTACTCTTTGGTTGGTGGTTTAGTCCCTGGGAGCTCTGAGGGTACTAGTTAGTTCATATTTTTGCTTGCCCTAAGGGACTGCAAACCCTTCAGTTCCTTGGGTCCTTTCTCTAGCTCCTTCAATGGGGACCTTGTGGTCAGTCCAATGGATGGCTGTGAGAATCTACTTCTGTATTAGTCGGGTAATGTCAGAGCCTCTCAGGAGACAGCTATATCAGGCTCCTGTCAGCCAGCACTTGTTGGCATGCACAATAGTGTCTGGGTTTGGTGATTGAATATAGGAAGGATTCCCAGCTGGAACAGTCTCTGGATTGTCTTTCCCTCAGTCTCTGCTCCACGGGTATTTCTTTCCCCCTTCTAAGAAGGAATGAAGAATCCACACATTGGTCTTCATTCTTCTTGAGTTTCTTGTGGTTTGTGGATTGTACTTTGTGTATTCTGATCTTTTGGACTAATATCCACTTATCAGAGAATGCATACCATGTGTGTTCTTTTGTGATTGGGTTACCTCACTCAGGATGATATTCTCCAGATCCATCCATTTCCCTAAAAATTTCATAAATTCATGGTTTTTAATAGCTGAATAGTACTCCATTGTGTAGATCTACCACATTTTCTGTATCCATTCCACTGTTGAGGGACATCTGGGTTGTTTCCAGTTTCTGGCTATTATAAATAAGGCTGCTATCAACAAAGTGGAGTATGTGTCCTTATTACATGTTGTAGCATCTTCTGGGTATATGCCCAGGAGTAGTATAGCTGGGTCCTCTGGTAGTACTATGTCCAATTTCTTGAGAAACAGCCAAACTGATTTCCAGAGTGGTTGTACCAGCTTGCAGTCCCACCAGCAGTGAAGTAATGTTCCTCTTTCTCCATAACCTCTCCAGCATCTGCTGTCACCTGAGTTCTTTTATCGTAGCCATTCTGACTGGTGTGAGGTAGAATCTCAGTGTTGCTTTGATTTGCATTTCCCTGATGACAAAGGATGTTGAACATTTCTTTAGGTGCTTCTCAACCATTCAGTATTCGTCAGTTGACAATTCTTTTGTTAGGTCTGTACCCCATTTTTTAATACGGTTATTAGGTTACTGTCGTTGTGCCCTCTAGTTAGTCTGGCTAAGGGTTTATTTATTTTGTTGATTTTCTCAAATTACCAGCTCCTGGTTTGGTTAATTCTTTGTATAGTTATTTTTGTTTCCATTTGGTTGATTTTGGCCCTGAGTTTGATTATTTCCTGACTTCTACTCCTCTTGGGTTAATTTGCTTCTTTTGTTCTAGAGCTTTCAGATGTGCTGTCAAATTGTTGGTGAATGCTCTCTAAAGTTTCTTTTTGAGGCACTTAAAGCTATGAGTTTTCCTTCTAGGACTGTTTTCATTGTGTCCCATAAGTTTGGGTATGTTGTGACTTCATTTTCATTAAATTCTAGAAAGTTTAATTTCTTTCTTTATTTCTTCCTTGACCAAGTTATAATTGCATAGAGTGTTATTAAGCTTCCACGTGTATATGGGCTTTCTATTGTCTATGATCTTACTAAGGAGTAGCCTTAGGAAGTCCATGGTGATTTGATAGGATACAAGGAATTATTTCAATCTCCTTGTATCTGTTGAGGCCTGTTTTGTGACCAATATGGTGATCGATAAGGTCAATTTGGAGAAGGTACCATGAGATGCTGAGAAGGTATATCTTTTTGTTTTAGGATAAAATGTTTTATAGATATCTGTTAAATCCATCTGTTTCATAACTTCTGTTAGTCTTACTGTGTCTCTGTTTAGTTTTTGTTTCCATGATCTGCTCATTGCAAAGAGTGGGGTGTTGAAATCTCCCACTACTATCATGTACTGTGCAATGTGTGCTTTGAGCTTTAGTAAAGTTTCTTTTATGAATGTAGATACCCTTGCATTTGGAGTATAGAGGTTCAGAATTGAAAGTTCATATTGCTAGATCATACCTTTGATGAGTATCAAGTGTCCCTCCTTATTTTTTTTTTTGATCACTTTAGGTTTAAAGTTGATTTTATTCAATATTAGAATGGCTACTCCAGCTTTTTTCTTGGGACCATTAGCTTGGAAAATTGTTTTCCAGCCTTTTATTGTGAGTTAGTGTCTGTATTTCTCACTAAGGTGGGTTTCCTGTATGCAACAAAATGTTGGTTCCTGTTTACCTATCCTGTCTGATAGTCTATGTCTTTTTATTGGGGAATTGAGTCCATTGATATTAATAGATATTAAGGAAAAGTAGTTGTTGCTTCCTGTTATTCCAGAGTTGGAATTCTGTTCATGTGGCTATCTTCTGTTCATTTTGTCAGATTACTTTCTTGCTTTTTCTAGGATGGAGTTTCCCTCCTTGTGTTGGAGTTTTCCATTTATTATCCTTTGAACCACTGTATTTGTAGAAATATATTGTGTAAATTTGGTTTTATCATGGAGTATTTTGGTTTCTCCATCTATGGTGATTGAGAGTTTTGCTGGGTATTGTAGTCTGGGCTGGCATTTGTGTTCTCTTAGGGTCTTCTGGCTTTCATAGTCTCTGGCGAGAAGTCTGGTGTAATTCTGATAGGTCTGCCTTTATATGTTACTTGAAATTTTTCCCTTACTGCTTTTGATATTCTTTCTTTGTTTTGTGCCTTTGGTGTTTTGACTACTATGTTGCGGGAGGAAATTCTTTTCTAGTTCAGTCTATTTGGACTTTTGTAGGCTTCTTGTATGTTCATGGACATCTCTTTCTTTAGGTTAAGGAAGTTTTCTTCTGTAATTTTGTTGAAGATATTTACTGGCTCTTTAAGTTGGAAGTCTTCACTCTCTTCTACACCTATTATCCTTAGGTTTGGTCTTCTCATTGTGTCCTGGATTTCCTGGATGTTTTGGGTTAGGGTCTTTTTGCATTTTGTTTTTCTTTGACTGTTATGTCAATGTTTTCTATGATATTTTCTGCATCTGATATTCTCTCTTCTATCTCTTGTATTCTGTTGGTGATGCTTGCATCTATGGTTCCTGACTTCTTTCCTAGGATTTCTATCTCCAGAGTTGTCTCTCTTTGTGATTTCTTAACTGTTTCTACTTCCATTTTTTAGGTCCTGGGTGGTTTTGTTCAATTCCTTCACCTGTTTGGTTGTGCTTTCCTGTAATTCTTTAAGGGACTTTTGTGTTTCTTCTTTAAGGGCTTCTACTTATTTACTCGTGTTCTCCTGTAATCCTTTAAAAGAGTTATTTATGTCTTTTTAAAAATCCTCTATCAGCATCATGAGATGTGATTTTAAATCCAAATCTTGCTTTTCTGATGTGTTGGGATATCCAGGACTTGCTGTGGTGGCGTTACTAGGTTCTGATGATGCCAAGTAGTCTTGGTTTCTGTTGGTAAGATTCTTGCATTTGCCTTTCACCATCTCTTAATCTCTGGTTGTAGATGTTCTTGCTATCTCTGGCTGGAGCTTGTTCCTCCTGGGGGTCAGTAAGCCTGTTTTAGCACTTCTAGGAGATCAGCTCTCCTCTGAAAGACCTGTGTGCAGAGGGCTGTAGATCTGCAGTCCCTCCTGAGTCCCAGGGTCAGAGCCCTCCCTGGAGACAAGCTCTCTGCTTGCAGGGAAGGGGAAGAGAGGGTTGTAGATCTGCTGTCCCTCCTTGGTGTAGACAGAGGTGGAGAGGATCCTGTCCCAGCTGCACTGCCACTTCTGAGCCCTGTGCCTCCTGGCTGGTTCTGCCTTAGAAAGTCTCTGGAGAAAATGTAGATCTCACCTGAGTCCAGAGCACACCTTGGAGACAAGCTTTCCACTTGTGGGGAAGGGGCAGAGAGGGCTGTGGATCCGCAGTCCCTCCTAGGTGTAGCCATAAGTTTCTCTAAAGGATACACTTAACACAAAGTTTGGATTTAAGACAATGATCTTTGGCACTTTGGTAAACAGTTGTAGTTAATGTATTTTTTTTCTTAATTTTCTCTATTGTTTCTTTTAAATAATAAAATATAGTTTGTTAGTAAAAATATGTTTTTCTCCTGGAAAGATGTTTTTAAATGAAACTGTTTATGTATTTTCACTGACTCCAATGCTAATTGAGTCTGTTATTATGAGCTCTTTCGCTCTCTAATGCTGCCCATTTTTTCAGTACTATTTAAAATTAAGAAGTCTGACTTCTTATCATCATGAAAAGCCCCACACATCAACTGTGTTCCCAGAAAGGGTAGGGAGTACCCTGAGAGTTCCCAGGGACTAAAACACCAACCAAAGAGTACCAATGGAGGGATCAATAGCTCCAGTTGCATATGTAGCAGAGAATGGCCTTGTTGGGCATCAATGGGAGAAGAGGCCTTTAGTCCTGAGAAGGTTCCATGCCCTAGTGTAAGGGAATGCCAGGACAGGGAACAGGAGTGGGTGGGTTGGTGAGCAGGGTGAGGGGGGATGGGATAGGGGGCTTTTGGAGGGGAAACTAGGAAAGGGTATACCATTTGAAATGTAAATAAAGAAAATATCTAATAAAAAAAGAAAAAAAATAGTTTGATGCCACAATTACCTAATCTATAAAAGTTGGCACTAGGGACATTGGAGATATAAAAGATAGAAAGAAAAGAAAAACTGTGCAAATTTAGTGATCACTTAAGAATTATCGTCTGTTAATCACCACCAAGATTAGCTCAACAGAGTCCTTCAAACTATCTAGACTTAAACTACAAATCTGATAAATCTCTTACTCCTTTCTAGGAATTTGAAAGACATGTTTTTAGCTTGTATCACAATTTTGAGCATACTCACAACACTCAATTTGGGATAAGCCAGTTTCAATTCCTGGCTCAGAGAATTGCATATCTCCTTTGTAGGTACTGGCTTCAATGACACAGGAACCTAGTGATTTTGCTTTGGCAACATGCCAAGGACTCCTGGAGTCCTCTTTATTCCCAGATAAATCACAAGTGGATCTTTAGCACATAGGCACATGCTGCCATTCACACCTTTGGATATGCTAACCGTGACTTTCAAATTTGAGTAGATCTAACATCTTCCTTCACATTGATCATAAATATTGCATACTTTCAGTGATGAAATCTGGCCAGCCCTGCATTTGCTTCTGTTATACATTTTGGCTTGGGGAATAGGAAACTCCCCTCCCCCCAGCAATACAAAACAAACAGTACAAAATGGAAATGTTATGTTTCAATTTCTCTGTAGGCCATTTACAAGTTGTTGTTCTCCTTATTGTTGTTATTATTATTACCATGGCTCTTTGGTCATTTTATTTCACCCAAAGTAGTTATACATCCCTTTCCAATGTGCATAAAGTCTTGCAGTCTCTAGTGTCTATACATGACTCCTATTATACTCCACCAACAGTCCTTCTTTCCAAATATGTCTCAGCTATGCAGGGGACCTATTGTTTTTCAGACATGAGAATTATTTCCGTTTTAAACTCAACACTTTTTCATTTTCCCTTCTCTCTGCTAGGAATTCTTTTACTCTCATCATTCTTATGTGAGATTCCTCAATAAAAATTCTTCAATATTCTCAGAATGTTCTTTCTGACAACTCTTGACTAAGGTAAATTTACTTTTAGAGAATTTAAAATGTACGTATAGTTAGTTTTCTTTTTCCTTTTTTGATTTGACTCACATAATAAAATGCAATTCCCATAAAGTGAGGAGCTGCCTGTGCTTGGCTGTCTAACATCTGTAGTATTTTTATATTAACTGATTAATGTGAAAGATGTTGGAAATAATTTCCAAGCAAAAATAAGTATTTTTTATTTGAAATAGAATAACTTATACCCTCACAAAAACAAATTTACAAAGCAATAAAGTAACTAAATTAATCTGTTTCTTTACCTAAGAAGGGAATATATGTGCCCACATGCAGATTTCTGTATGCAGACATTTTGGGGAGGTATAAATTTACTTAAAATTTGGGAGGGACAGGAAGAGAACAATTTATCCTGGAAACTGGTGACAAAGAAACACAAAACCTAATTCCTTGGCTGGGGTGTGGAAACTTTAATAGATGTATAAATGCCAAGCTTATAAAATGATAAGGAAATATCATGTCTTGGCATTTGCCTATTATGCCTTCAGTCTCTGACACTGTAAAGCTTTAATATTTGTTAAATGAACACATGAATTTATGTAGTATGCCACAACCTGACAATCTTTATTTACACATACTTTATTTTTATCATTTAAGTCAGTCACTATTTTTCTTGCTAAAACAACATATTGCTGATTTTATACACAAAGTATGTAGGGAAAAAAGATTCACTTTATATCCAATTTTTCTGAAATGTATTGACTCCACAAAGCAAGAGACATTTAAGTTTTGAAATATGCATTGTCATTTAGCTTTCAAAAGCAGCAGTTTTCTTAGCTGTTTCTTGGCTTAATTATTCACCAATGCTGGATAAATAGAAGAAGTAGAATGTGTTAGCATTAAACTATAGTCTATCAAGGTGAATTTGGTATAGTTTGTGTGGTTCAATTGTTAGTGAGCCACTGTTTGTGTGGATAATTGTTTTCATCATATATTTCTATTAAACTAGGAAATATGTATTTCCAAGATAATGAAAAATACTCCACATGTCCTGGGCTTACAGTCTAATCCTAAGTATTAATTTCAAAAAAAATAGTACCAAGACATAATTTTCACCAGATAATTTTAAGTAACAAATTTAATAAAAAAAATGACTTGTTAGCAGTTTTTCTAGTTTTCATTCTGAACCTACACAAGTGTGATCAACAAAGACTATACCACAAGCTTAGTGTTATCGTCTTGAACTTTTCTCACTAAAATGACTATTATACTGATTCTGAATTCAACCTCATGCAAGTTCTCAGGACAATGGCAAAATGCAGCCAGAGTCTTTGCCAAAATACAACCTCTGTTGAGCCTTGTATAATTCCTGTCAATTCTCCACAAAGTCATTTGTTCTTTGAAGCTTTATATTCTGACCTCTACTGTTTGCATTTTTATCAGCCTTTGCCTGTCCAAAATGTACTCAGAATAGCACACTGAGTACAGCTTACAGCATTCAAAGAATTTTCTAGAACAATTTTCTAGAGAATTTCCTAGCCTTTCCATATTCCATCTTCAAACTAGCCCCAATGATTTAATCATATGAATTACCCTACTTCTCAGTACTAACTTCTGTGCTAAGACCGGAGTGCCAAAAGAAACATGCACATATGACTATATTTTGTGCATACTTATTAATAGACATGATAATCAATGGATGTTTATTATTCTAATACAAATCCTTTGGGAGAGCCATAGTCAACATACATTCTGACTTGGTTGATTTCCAATGATATATTAAGCTGCATTAGCATGAAAATAAATAATTCTATGCCATTGTGATCCTGTGTGATTGAAATAAAAGGTCATTTTCTATCTCTATTAGCCTAACCTGACATCACTTTCAATTCAGAAAGTGGCATAATTGAATTGGTGTTTTATTATGGTTCTCAGGATCGTGGAATTCTAACTATGCAGATGGACTCAAACTGCAGGGAAGGAAGGATCCATGTCAGTGTGCGCAATTACAAAGATTTAACCAATCAGTCATGAAGGAAAAAACTGGGAAATTAAAACTTAAGCTTTTAACTGAGCAGGTTTGGTATGTCAGCGATCTTAAGACTCAAGAGTCTGGAACACAAGAATGGTGAGCTCAAGGGAAGCCTGGGCAATGTGGCTCAGCAAATAGACAATTTGCTTTAATGTTAAAACAATGACTGCAGTTGGGTTTAAATCCTCCAGCTTTGTTTAATTTTGTAATTATACAATCAGTTCATTTCAAATGTTTTTCTACTTTCTTATACCTTTTTAAATCACAAATCAATTTTCAATATTGTATTTAATTTTATTTAAACTATTTTTTGTCAATAAAAGAACTTCTAGAGATATCACTATCCCTGACATCAAGCTTCACTACAGAGCAATAGTGATAAAAACCATAGTATTGCATAAAAACAGACAGGTTGATCAATGGAATCAATGTGAAGAACCAGAAGTAAACCCACATACCTATGGACACTTGATTTTTGATAAGAAGGCCAAACCTATACAATGGGGAAAAAAGCATCTTCAACAAATGTGCTGGTCTAACAAGATGTGTGAATATTGAAGAATGAAAATAGATCGATAGTTACCACCTTGCACAAAACTCAAATAGAAGTGGATTAAAAACATGAACATAAAACCAAATCCAGTAAGTCTCATAGAAGAGAAAATGGGGAATAGCACTGAGTGCATGGGCAGAAGAGACAACTTCTTGAACAAACTCCAATAGCTCAACAGTTAGTGAATGAAGGACACCATCAGGAGGACAAAATGCAGACTACAGAATTACAAAAGATCTTCACCAACCTTACATCTGACTGAAGGCTGAAATGAGAGAGAGAGAGAGAGAGAGAGAGAGA
>NW_022196895.1:37388442-37410048 GCF_008632895.1 Mastomys coucha | reverse complement strand
AGAGAGAGAGAGAGAGAGAGAGAGAGAGGGAAAGAGAGAGAAACAAACTGAACAACCCAGTTAAAATGGGGTAAAGAGCTAAACAGAACTTTTAACAAAGAAATCTTTAATGGCTGAGAAGCACTTAAAGAAATGTTCAACATCCTTAGTGATCATGGAAGTGTAAATCAAAATGATTCTAAGATTCCATCTTACATATTTCAGAATGGCTAAGATAAAAAAACTCAAACAACAGCTCATTCTGGAGAGGATGTGGAGCAAGGGAAACACTCCCCCATTGATGGTACAACCACTTTGGAAATCAATTTGTTGATTTCTCAGAAAATCAGAACTAGATTTACCTGAAGACCCAGCTCTACCATTCTTGGGCATATACCCAAAAGATGTTCCACCATACCAAAAGGACACATGCTCTACTATGTTTGCACTAGATTTATTTGTAATAGACAGAAACTGAAACACCATAAATATCCCTTAACTGTGGAGTGGATAAAGAAAATATGGTACATTTACAGAATGGAATACTACTCTGATATTAAAAACAATGAAATCATAAAATTTGTGAGCAAATAGATAGAACTAGAAAAGACCATCCTTAATGAGGTAACCCAGACTCAGAAAGACAAACACAGTATTGACTTATAAGTAGACATTAGCCAAAAAGTACAGGATGATCATGCTACAGTCCAAAGACCCAAAGAAGCCAAGTAACAAATTAGGCCCAAGGAAAGATGCTTGAATCTCACTGAGAAAAAGAAATAAAATAGAAACCTGGGGAGGATGAATGGAGGAATGTGGATATGTGGTGGGGGTGTAGGAAAGATCAATTTTGGGGAAGATTGTGGGAGAGAACTGGAATCAGTGGGGTCAGATCTCTGGGACAAACTAGAAATCTAGGACAATGAAAACTCGAAAAAATCTATGATGCTAGCTAAGACTCATAGCGATAGGAGGTTATAGAACAGTCATCTTCTATAACCAGGCAAGACTTCTAATGGAGGGATAGAGATACCAACCCAGTAAAACTATCTTTTTACCCACATTTTCCCCACCTACTAAATGTTTAGGGATAAGGAGGTAGCAGAAAATGGAGAAATGGTCGACCAATGACTAGCCCAACTTGAGTTCCGTGCCATGAAAGAGAATCCACCCCTGACACTATTAGTAATTATTACTAAGTATTACTAAGTATTACTGCTAGACTTGCAGTCTGGAGGCAAACACAACAATCATCTGAGTGGCTTCACTCAGGAGCTGAAGAAAATGGATGCAGAGACCCACAACCAAACATTAGGCAGAATTCAGAGAATCTTGTGAAAGGTGGTGAGGAAGGATTAAAAGAATCATAGTGGTCAAGGACACCACAAGAAAATCTACAGAATCAACTATCATGTGCACATAAGGGCTCACAGGGACTGGCCCACCAACCAGAAAGCATGCACGAATGGACTTAGTCCCCTACACTTACATAGGGCAAGTACAACTTCCTCCTCTTGTGGGACCTCTAACAGCAGGAATAGGGATACATCTAACTTCACTGCCTCGCTTTGGACTCATTTTCTCTAAGTGGACTGCATTGTCTAGCCTCCATTGAAGAAGAAGCACCCAGTCCTAGTACAACTTGCTATGCCAAGGCTGGTTAATTACTATGGGAGGATTCCCCTTCTCTGAGGATAAATGGAAGGAGCTAGAGTGGAAGGGAAGGTGAAAAGGAGGGCCTGGGAGGGGCAGAGGGAAGGGAAGCTCTAATCAGGATGTAAAGTAAATTAATTAATAAAAAATGTCAGCTATTTTGTTTATGTTTACATGTATAAATCTATGTGTAGATATGTGAATGTGACAGCAGGTTCCTTCAGGTGCCATGGGAGCAGATGTCCTGGACCTAGAGTTACTGGAGATTGTGAACTATTTCACTTAGGTTCTTAAAATTGGCATTGGGTCCTCTATAGTACACCTACTTACTCTTAACTGCTGAGCCATCTCTCCAGTTCCAATATTACCTTTACTTTTACCAATGTGTTCTCAATCATGTATCAAGTGCTTTCAAGGGAGATTTTTTTTTAGTGATTACAATACATGTCTTTATTAAGCTACCTTCCAATAACATTATAAACACTTCAATTATTTTTGGCAGTAACTTTTTTATTGCATTATAATGAGAAAAGTTACATGATTTCAATTTATCTGAATTTGTTAACATTTAAAAACATATTTTAAGTAAATAGAATTAAATCACATTCTTGTGTTCCTTTTGTACCCCAACTCCTCCCAGAGGAGTATTATCCCTTCAATACCTACAATATCTTTTTTTGTCATATTCTTTAAAATTTATAAAATGTTATAACAATAGAAATGAGTATTATAAAAGTTGTTTGATATAAAACAACAATCAATTTAACAGTCTTATGTAGATGCTTGTCTACAGCAATACTGAAAATACATACGTTTTTCTCAATATAAATTTTAAATAACTCCAAATGTATTAACTGTATATTTCAAAATAATACATTACTACTAATATTTTCTTAAGTGAACATAAATATATAAAGTGTTTTTGTTTGTTTCTTGTTTTGTATTTAGTGGAGCTTAAAATCTTGGCTCTTACGGTGGTAACTTGATACAAGAGTTACAAACGTCAAGCAAGGCATTCAGTCTCACTCTTTGTCATTCTCTTACAAACCCCTTCCCAATTTAATTGTCTACATTTCTTTTGTGTATATAAGTACTTTAAAAATATGTAAGCTATTCTGAAAACCACAGTATAGTGTAAAAACATGAAATAAACAATACTACTAATAGAGAGGCTGAGATATGAGAAGCAAGATCTCAAGACCATTATGTTGTACACAGCAAGGCACTGTCATGAACAAACAAGCTGAAAGAATATATGGATTATATAATATTGGACCTATCTATCCAATTACCAAATTAGAGAGACCATTGGATGACAGTCAATAAGTTTCTAATTCCTCATATTTTTGGATTTCAATTGATTAGGATATGTTTGCAATATTAATTTTCATATTAAGTTATTAAGAAAAAGTAATTGTTACTTCCTGTTATTTTTGTTGTAAAAGGTAGAATTAGATTTGTGTGGATTTGTTGAAAAATTACTTTCTTGCTTCTTCTAGGGTGTAGTTTTGCTCCTTATGTTGATGTTTTCCATCTATTATCCTTTGTAGGGCTGGATTTGTGGAAAGATATTGTCATAGAGACCCTACAAGAACACAAATGCCAGCCCAGGCTACTATACCCAGCAAAACTCTCAATTACCATAGATGGAGATAACAAGATATTCCATAACAAAACAAAATTTACACTTCAATTTTTATTACTGGCATTATGTATGTATCTTTCATGTGGATATTTTCATCACTCCTTTCCTATCATCTATATTATTCTTACCATACTTACCATTTCATCCAATATTATAACTCATGATGCAATTTAAGACTTAAAAGTATAAGGGGATAAACCATTCTCTGAGGTTATTTCACTTGCACACCCTCCAGGGTAACTGGCAGTTACCTGGCCTAATGACTCATGATTCCTTGTTTTACTTTTCATATGGGGAAAAGATCCAACAGCATGAGCATTCATGTGTATATATTAGTTTATTGGATGCTATAAGATAGTGACGATAACAGAGTCACAACTGAGAGTTGAGGAAAGATGGTTACTTGGTCTTTGAGGCTGTGGGGCTCTGCAGTGGGAGTGTTTGTGGCTGTCTCTCACTAAAGGGCGTACCAACAACCAATAGTTGATGAGTCTATAGGGTTGAGTACCACAGTATTCTCTGTCTGACACTTCAAAACATGAAGGTTTCTCAAGAGTAGGTGATCCCCAGTCTACATTGAGAGACAGTAAATATTAACTTTGATATCAGTGGAGGCAGCAGTAGTAGCAGTAACAAGGAGCAAATATTTCACCACACTTGCATGGCTAGAGAAAAAATGGATAGGCTAAATCCCAATGTGAAAACACACTGAGCAAACTCAAATCAAGAGGCAATCCTCGTGACAACATTTGCATTCTCATCAAAGATACCAACACCAAGGATTCTGGAGCAGAGCTATAAAACTTGTCTGCATGAAAAGGATATAACAACCAAATGCAAGGCATGATGAGGGACCAGGAGCTGATCCTGGACCAGCAGCCAAACAGCCCTGGGGTCACAGTTGGGACAATAGAAAGGATAGAACACTGTTTATTATAGAGGAAAAGATATCTCTGTGTAAATCTCTGATATTTATAAATCACTTTGGTGATATTGCTTTTCCTTATTCTTAGCAAACATATTTGTAACACTGGGTGTATTTATTAAGGACAAATTGACATTCACTTTAATTTAAAATCTCTCTCCCTTTCTTTCTTCTCTATCTTCTTTCTCCATTTCAATATTCTATACCTTAAAATAGGGACCTCTAAAATTCATGTACTACATGGAAAGCTTAATCTTCCATATACCCATGTTTGGGCATGAAATCTTCTGTGGAATACCTGTGCATGAGGTCCCTGCCTTCATGACCTAGTTAATGTTGAGATTAAAAAGGGGTGTTGGAGCAGGTGTGCCACCATCTGCTCCCTTCTTTTAAGCATACCCTTTCATTCTTCCCTTATCCTCTGTTTTCTGCCACATGATATATTTAAATTTTTTATAAGGTATTCAATCTGAAACATTTGGAACATAAACTAAGTTACCATCTAACTGTGTATTTACCCCCCGAAGAGATAAAGAAAAATAGATAGCAAATATGGAAAATAAAGTTGATTGTGTGTGGGCAAAGTTTGTATGCACATATTTTTTCTGCTACTGTACTTTTTTTTTTATAAAGAATAGGTTATATCAAAATAAACACTTAAGCAATTTTTCTGGCAATCATCAATTTCTTACATCTCTTTCTAGTACTACATTCACTATATGTATTCCAACAGCTTCAGACAACTCGCTAGGGCAATCTTGGGCTTGCTTAGTTCTGTGCTTGAGAAAACACAAATTGCTTCTTCCTCCAATTCCCATTTTTACCCAAATTCATATAATTCTGTGTTTATCTGAAGCCATATTTCCTCTAGGATCAAAAGCATGGTCAGATTTTTTGTTTTTGGTTCCTTTTTTATTTTTCATTTCTGTTTTGTTTTTGTTTTTTTTGTTTTTTGTTTTTTTTTTGCAAGTCCTCTAGCATCCTTATAGCAGGACATTCTCCTAGGAGGAAAACTAGGCTTTCTTAAATACAAGTGAGTCTTTTTCTCAATATCTGGTCCATGATGATGATGATGATGGTAATAGTCTATCAGTTAGAGTATGCTGGGCAATATTATTGAAACAGGTATTATTATGGCTAAGTGTCCAAAGATTTGCAGGCAGGCTCTTCTCAACATGGTCCCTCAGAATCACAGGTGATGGAAACTGCACTTGACGTATACTTCCATAATTGAACATCATAGAAAAAGGGAACACGTCACATGGGAAATCATACATCTTAATTCTTCCTGTCAAGAATGACTTCATTCACTTTTGTTCTTCTGTGCTTGGTTAAAGAGAGCTCTCTGGAAACCACCATGTCCTCAGTGGATGCGAAGTACAATCTTCCGACACAGAGCCTGTGCAGCTCTGAGGTTGCTCTCTCTCCAGGTTTATAACATCGCAGTGAAGCTACTGTGCCTGTCAGCTTTCCCTGGTGCATGGGACGACATTCATAGCAATTTCTAGTCTTCTTCCCATCCAAGCACTGAAGGCCAAGGTTTAGTAGTAAGAACTGTTTGTTGCTTATTATTTGACTGAATAGACATCCAGAGACAGTCTCCAGGCTACAGAAACTTGGACATTTGGATTTGTATCTTTACATTCCTAGTCCTGTGTGTGTTCTCTGAGTATAATAAAAATACATAGGATTTCTTGATATTCTTTATTTTTATTAAGTTGTTATTAACCAATAGGAAACTCTCTACTTTTGCTATTTAATATTTTATATCCCTCAAACCATATTCAATAAACTATTTTAAAATTTGCCTGAGGACATAGAATGTCCAATTGAAAAATTCATGTTTTCAACCCTGCTGCAATTTTCTGTTTTGTTTTGTTTTTTTTTCTGCTTGAGAACTTTAGTCCCATTATTTTTTGTTCATGGCCTTCTTTTTTATGTTTATTTTTTAATTAACCAGACTACAGGATCTTTTAGAATTGTATGCATTTTATAAAAACAACTAAGAGAATTCCAAAAATTTCAAAAGGTATTGGACGTATGGAAATATGAGCCTGAGTTCCAAAACAAATCTCATTAGTATTATAAATGTTCTTGGTTAAATTATTAAAGAAAATCTTGGGCAGGTGAGATAACTCAGCAGGTAAAGGCACTTGCCATTAAGCCCCATGATGAGAGTTGTGTGGTAAAAGGTGATGGAAGAAGAGAACTATTTTCTGATTTGTAAACAAGGTGGATATAGTCTCTCCTGTGACTAAAATCACAACTCTAACTTGAGTAAGCATATTCAGCTTCTATGACTCATCATTAGATTTATATATTGCCATTTTCATATCTTTAGAATTTTTCCTCAGGTCACAGCAGAACAACAAATCATTGATGATGTTTATCTTTGGGGTTGAGGATGAGAGGAGAGCTGGTAAAGTAGAGACACTATGAAAAGCTATACTACCCAGGGAACATTACATCACTTTCCCCTCCATGAATGGGAATAAAATAGTTGATCTTGCACAGATCAGCATGACTTTCAGCAAAATTTCAGAATTTCAATGCACAGCACCACATGAATAGGGAAGATGAATCCAGGAAGCACCGCTGAGGAGGAAAGCATCTGCTGTTGCCTGGATCTCAGGAAGCAGATTTAGAAGGAGGATTTGTCCCTCCTGCTGCTGTGCTGTCTGAGAACCCAAGTCAGTAATTAGATGAGGTGTGCCCACTGCCACCAACCACTGACCTATGGCAAAGTCTGTGGTGCCTTCACTCTGCCTTCTAAGCCGAGGATGAATGAAGCCCATTTATATGTCTTTGACGTTTTGATACCTCTGTGTGAGCATGAGCAAGGGTTCAGTGGCAGACTATCATGTGATGCTTCTAGCTAAGACTGCGAAGACTCTTTGATAACATAAGATCTGCAAGAACTTGAGGATGAAAAACTGAATGGAGTCCAACTAAAATATCTGAGAATGTTTGAATAGCACAGATGATTTTATGCAGATTCCTTGTTTTGGAAATGTTCTTTGAGTACATCTGCTGGATTGCTTGGGTTGAAGATGGATGAGGGAACAGAAAATCTTCAATGTGGATATGGTCTTTTGGACTGTTTGCCCCTAGAAATTATAAACAAAAGCATTAATGGGATAATATCTGAATTTTACAGGACTACTACTGTTGAGAGGCCACTTATCCTAAAGAACTTAAGACACTACTATTCCTCCTTCGGACTGTTGATGGAAGATGAGTATCAGAGGGGTCAGATGGAGTGCTGTCCAGTGGCCTCTAGCAGTAAAGAAGAAATAAGTCTTGAACACAAGAAATCTGTTTCAAAATTCCATTATCAAACTGCATTATGCTACATGGGCCTTCTTCTTCTTCTTTTTGTTTTGTTTTGTTTTTCATGACAGGGTTTCTCTGTTTAGTCCTGGAACTCACTCTGTAGACCAGGCTAGCCTCGAATTCAAAATCTGCCTGCCTCTGCCTCCCAAGTGCTGGGATTTAAAGGCATGAGCCACCATTGCATGGCTACATGGGCCTTCTTAATTGATCCAAAGTAACCCTAAAGTGTTACATTACTACACATCATACAGCATAATCAGGTTAAAAGAAAAAAACCTCCAAAAAAGTTCAAATGTGTCATCGTGGCCCTAAACTTTACAAGCTCTACATTTTGATAGGATATTTTCATTTTTTTTTCCCATTGAAATGGAACGGATACCATTTTAGTCAACCTCCTCCAGGCTATTGAATTTCTAGCCAGATCACCCCATAGCATCATGAGCAAGAAAGATAGAGAATTCTTGTTTCTTAATCTCGTATATGAATTGCAATTACTTGTGGTCTCCTTCTTGCTTTCAGCTGCAGAGGATCTGGTTACATATTAGCTGTGTGAGACACTATGCAAACTTGACTGACAGAAGGATGAAGGTTTAGAATCATGTAAAAGCAGTAACCACTGTGATAGCACAGTGTGAATAATGAAACCGGGGCGGGGGGCTTTCCCTTTGTGACACACAAAGTGGCAGAAGATAGCATTTAGGTAGCCCCACCCCTGTCAATTTATGTAACACCTCCTGTGCTCACATTTGTCACCTAGGTTGTCTGGTATGTTTTATACCATTTAGGGCTATGTATTCCTTTTGAATCCTCAAAATCCGTTTTCACAGAAATGCTGCCAGGATATCTGACAGCTGACAGTGCCTTGTTATTCAAGAAAGTGGTACGTTTGTTGTGCATTTGATCACACTTGTATTGTTGTTGCGAACCAGCTTGTCAGCTATTTGTGCTATCAGGTTAAGATGTATGCCAAGAAAAAGCAAAAATGTGCTTGCTAAGCCTATAGGAGGATATATTGACAGTTGTATTAAAGTCTGAAAGCATGACTTCCATATTAAAACATATGAAAGGATTCTTTTCATTTAGTGAAATAAATACAAGGTTTGAAATCTATATGGGTACCATAATAACAGAAAAACAAGCCACCCCCATGTGCGTCTGTGACCCCAACTTCTGAAAGGCCTCCCTAACATGAGCTGGGTAAAGTTTTTCAAAGTCCACTGCAGATCATTTTGAGTACAACTGGGTCTTCACACTGCCATCTGCTTAGACACCAAAGACAAGTCTAAAACAGCACTTACAGAATCTATAAGTAAAGAAAATTTCTGTCACAGATTGATGAAGCCATATAAGACAATATGGTCATTATTTAACTGCCTACCCTTACAGGTTAGTTTTAGACCTTTCCTTTCCCCTAGTCTCCACCCTGGAAAACTGACCTCACACAATTACTCTCTATTAGCTGGAACTGGATCACTATGCTGGCCTGACTTCAGCAGTCAAAGATTCTCTTCCTCACACCCCCTTGAACTTGCTTTGACAGTCAGCTTCTTGGAGCATGTGTATCATCATGATCTCTGCTCCTGACACTCTTTACCCTCTGGAAACTTAGCTATCCCTGGGATCTGACCAGCAGTGCTTTCTCTTTCTGTTCATTTCACCTCATCAGCACTTTTCGTCCCTGCTATTCTCTGTCTGCATCAATAACTCATGCTTATGATTTAACTATGAAATATTCTAAGAGTAAAACCTTCATTGAAATGCTCTTCCGTGAAACAATTAAGGTAACGTGTATCTACTTCCATTAATATGACAGATATTAGATCTTAATATTACGACAACACATTCAGTTACAGGCTTTTGACTCAAACTTGCAACTCAACAGTTTAATGGATAGACACTATAATCTGATAGCTTGCAATAGAATTTGATGGACATATTCTATACTGCCCACTATGAAATTCACTAGTCAAAACTGACTACCAAGCATGTGTAATGGTATTATTATGGCTGAGCAATTAAATTTTAAACTTTATTTAATGTTCACTACATAAGTTTATATCATGACATGTGACCTGTGGCTGATGATTTATGCCTTGGACAGCACAATAACAGACGAAGCATAAGAAGAAGCCAGATAATACTTGTGGATATAGGTAATAAAGGAAAAGCTGGCTTTTGTCTGAGGTATAGCTGGGTCAGAGATATTGAGGCTCTTCTGCAGATGAGTTGTTCTTCCTTAGGCAGTAAGAGGTGGAATGTGCTTGCTAGGCTAAAGAGCAGCTGAGGTAAGTAGTAAGTGGCTTTGACACATAGAATCACTACTAAACTTAAGGATACCACACAGAAATCAGAACTGTACTGTCATATTCTCTTTCATACCCAAATATCATATCAATGGATAGATGATTTAAAGCAAATATTAAGGATGGCATTAAGAGTTGATATATATTTTTCATTTGAGTTACTTCATTGCATTAAAAAACCTTCTTGTGATGATTTTGTCAACTTAATTTTGTAATTCCTTGTTTTGGTATCATGCAAGTACTCACTAATGCACGATCAACAATCTAGCTTCATTTAGAGGTATACAAACTGCTATCCAGCTTCGGCAAAAACATATTAGTCAAGGCTTGGAATGAGAATGTTTCTAGCAAGTTGAGATCCAGTCTTGACCTGCAGAATAGTTAGGTAGGAGTTAGCTAACAGAATATGATGTGCCTGTGTGTGAGAGTTTGTATGGGAGATGAGGACTGCTTAGGGCACATCAGATTGTGTTCCCATTAGAAAAACTTTATATATTACATAATGACAGGAGAAGCTGGAATAGAATAAAACAACAGATATAAATATATAGATATGTATCAAAAGATCAAGCTGACCTAGAATGTGGATTATGAGTTGCATAGAGATACAATGGGAATATTTTCTATAATGTTGTAGCATCAGTACAGGGGAAACAGAGCAAGACTAGAACACAGACAACTTGCACCTCTGGTTCTAGAAATAACATGTCTCACTATTATTTTTCAATTTCAAAGGCTTATTTCTGTTACCTTGAAAAATGAGACACTACCTTTCTTCTTTTTCATAATAATAGCTGTTCTTCTCCAAACAATTACTATGAGGTAGTCACTCTTATAAGCTTTACTCATGGTTTGGATTCACTCATGCACCCCAAAACAACTGTAGGGAACTAGGACTTTTATATTCCCCCTTTCATTTTATGGGACAGGCATAGAAACAATGACTTAGTGTCCTTAACTTTTCCTAGGCCATCATTAATACATTTCATGAAATGATTTTAGTTTTAGCCATTTGCTTCTAAAACAGACTCATGAAGATCTACTCTTCTGTACCAATTTTACAGGTACTATAAGCTGAAGGTAAAATTGTCTTTCCTTTTAACTTGAACTTTGAGTTATCTTGTAAATAAGATCAATATATAACCAACTTAAGATTATATTTCTCTTGAACAGAAAAGGATGAAGATTTTAAGAATTATGATAATAAATGGTAACATACTCAACATAATACTATATTAAGTCATCCTATAGATGACTTGATTTGCCATGATTATCTTCATAATATTATGGATAATCATAATACCTTGAAAGGTAAAATATTTACCTTTCAAGTAAGTATTTTAATGTGAATAGTTTCAGACATGAAACACATTTTATTTAAAGTGATTTTAAGGGGCCATGATTTGGAAAGCAACCTTAGTAGATTATTGCTATTGAATAAAAAAATATGAGTGTTTATGGACATTCAATGAATATTTATAGCTTAGTAGGCATCTGTGTTTACAGATTTACCTTAATGCAGCATGGTGACACCTTGCCCTGTCTATTTATTTGATAATTACTTTAAAAGGCTTATTGTAAGCAATAATGAACTTATGGCAGAGAATTATGAACTCACACTTTTTTATACTACTAGTAAAATACTGAAACTTTGGTATAGGAAGTAAAATTTCTTCTTTCTAAATATGTTTTGCACATATATAAATGTGTTTGGTTTGGAGTTTAACCCAATTGTTACTCAGCTCTTTGGTTAGTTCTCTAATAACTTCTACTACAAAATGATAGCATCTACTCATATACTCTGGCTGTTCTTCAGTCCTACAGAATCCATCATGGTTACTCATTGTACATCTGTACTTATGGAAAAGTGATGTGCAATAGATCCCAACTTGTGAATTTCCCATATTTCCACTGTAACTTACTTCATACTTTTCTTACCTTCCTTTCTTACAAATATAGTACTATTAGTTTTCACTAAGAATGTTGAGTGTATGTATGTTGAGGTGGAGATGATTCAGTGATTAGAATTACTGGCTGCTCTTACAGAGGACCCAGGATGGTTTCCCAGCATCTCTAGGGCAGATCACAACTGTCTGTAACACCCATATCAGAGTTTCTGTAAGCACAGTTCACAATTGATGTACATACCTGAAGGCAACACTCATACCCACACAACCACACCCCCACACCCCCCCACACACACACCCCCACACACACACAAACTTAAAATTAAATATATATATATATAAATAAAACTAGGTTTTACATATATACATAACTAGGTTATATATATGCATATATATTTAATATACACATAATATATGTACATATATATATATATATATATATATATATATATATATATAAAACTAGGTTAGTTATACTTCTCGTGCTCAAAGCTCTGCAGTTCATTCCCTAGTAACAAAAGAAAATTATAAATTTGAGGGCCAGTTAGACAAAGTAGGAGAATATGTAATATTTGGGTATCTTGACACTCTTCCTGAATAAATTCTTCATTTCTCCTTCTTTAGTTGAAGACTATATAGAAAGAAATAACAGAATATTCTAATAATTAGAATAACATCAGCAGGCCAATGTTTATAGACTGGCCATGAAAGTCTGAGATCTTGGGGACTATCAGAATTTGGTAGGAAGTGTAGAAAGGAATTGTAAAAGAGGAGACACCAAGTGAATATGAAAGTCAGAAGACAAAAGATCTGGTGTGTACAGAGGAACGTGTGGCTGAGTAAGGATCTGTTGAATACATGTGTAGAGAGAATAAAAGCTTCAGAATGTTCACCTGGGATTGTATAACAGAGCAACAACTCTGAGTTTCACATTATCAGATTTTAGCACTGTTAGCAAGAGAAATGCATCCTACTTTTCTGGACCTGGGTGCTCTGTTGTTACCATCTGAACGAGTAGAGAATGGCTTCTGACACAGCCCCCTGGCATTGCAACCATGTTTGGCATGTGGACATTTGATTTTATAGAAGCTGAGAATGCTCTATTGCACTAAAGTCTCAGTGGATTTCCCCTTCTTTATCCAGTGAGCTTAGAGCCCATAGGTACTTGCTGAAAATTGGGTCAATTTGCCATCAGTTAGATAAAACCACAGAGTCTCCAGTCAACTGTTATCTAGCAGCAATTCCCAGTCAAGCATATGGAAAGTGAGGCTTATAAATCTGAGTGTCTGTTTGGCTTCAGCCCCGAGGCATGTGAGACTGAATCAGTAGAACTGCTTTCAGTGGCTCATGGCCTGGTCAAATGTTGTTTCAGGCAGTTCAGTTGTCAGATGCAGGACACACTACTGTGACCTAAACAGAGCAGTCTCCCCCTCCATCAAGAGAATCAAGTTGCCACTTCAGCATCGACCTCTGTAATGATAATAGATAATAGATAATAATTATTAAAATAAATCTTATATTCAAAGAAACTAAAACTTCTGCTGGACCTCGCAGGCAGTAAATAAATACAATAAATGCAAAGCAAACACCTTTATTGGAGACAGAAATATACAGAGTGACAGACAGCACCCATACAGATCAGACAAAGATTATAGGCAAGTGAGCAACTGTGAACTACAAACAAAAGGAAGTGCACAAGGAAAGAAGTGAAGAATTCAAACTTGGGCTCATTCTTAGGGAATGAAGACTTCTAAGAAGTGCTGAGTTTCTATTGGTTAATGCAGTGTCAACACATTCTTGGGCCTTTATGGCTATCTTTCAGGAGATGATGACTTGAACTGAGAGATTCTGACCTTCCAAAGTAACTGAACATATGCATCCCTCAGTCTCTTCAACTAAAGGATTTTGGACAAGCTTTTAAAATATTCTAAGCCTCACATTCTTCATCCTAGAAAAAAAATTAAAAAAGAAAAGCAAATGACTTAACCTCCAAATACATATAAGCTCCTGAAGTTGTATATCAGCTGGAGAAATTCCCTGGTAGAATTTTAGGGGTCATTTATGTATATGATGATATAATTGGCAAATAAGCAATACTTTGACTTCTTCCTTTCCAATTTGTATCACCGTGATCTCCTGCAGTTGTCATATTGCTCTAGCTAAAACTTCAAGTACTATATTGAATAGATACAAAGGGAGTGGACAGCCTTGTTTTACCCCTGATTTTAGTGGGACTTCTTTAAGTTTCTTTCCATTGAATTTGATGTTGGCTATTGGCTTGCTGTATATTGCCTTTATTGTGTTTTGGGTTGTACCATGTATCACTGATTTCTACAAGCTTTTTATAATGAAGGAGTGTTAAATTTTGTCAGAGGCTTTTTCAGCATCTAATGGAATGATGAGGTATTTTCTTTTTTCTTTCTTTCAGTTTGTCTGTAAGGTGGATTACATTGATGAATTTTCATATGTTGAACCATTTCTGGGATGAAGCCTCCTTGATCACAGTGGATGATGTTTTTTGATATGTTCCTGGATTTGGTTTGTGAGTATTTTTTGAATGTTTTTGCATTTTCATAAGGGATATTGGTCTGAAATTCTCTTTCTTTGTTGAGTTTTTCTGTGGTTTATGTAACAGGATGATTGTGGCCTCATAAAACAAATTTGACAGTATTCCTTTTGTTTCTATTTTATGAAATAATTTGAGGAATATTGGTATTAGCTTGTCTTTGAAGGTCTGATAAAATTCTGTGCCATAACTGTCTGAACCCAAGCTTATTTTATTGAGAGACTTTTAATGATTTCTATTTCCTTAAGAGTTATAAAGCCCATTTAGATTACCTGATCTTGATTTGGTACATGTTATCTATCAAGAAAGTCATCTATGTCATTTAGATTTTCCAATTTTGTGGAGTAAAGGTTTTGAAGTAAGATACAACAATTCTTTGGATTTCCTTAATGTCTGTTTTATATGACATTTTGTTTTTAATTTTGTTAATTTGGGTACTGTTTCTTTGCAATTTAGTTAGTTTGGTAAGGATTTGGTTTATCGGCTTTCGCAAAGAATCAGCTCTTGGTTTGGTTTTTGCTATCTTTGTTTCTAATTTATTGCATTCATCCTGAGTTTGGTTATTTCTTGCCATCTACTCCTCTTGGGTGTGTTTACTTCTTTTTCTTCTAGAACTTTCAGGTGTGTAGTTAAGTTGCTAGTATGAGATCTCAGTAATTTCTTTATGAAGGCACTATGTACCATGGACTTTCCTCTTAACATTTCTTTCATTGTATCTCATAAGTTTGGATATGTTGTACATTCATTTTTGTTGGATTATAAAAGAATTTAATTTCTTTCTTTCTTTCTTTCTTCTTTGACCCAGTGGTCATTGAGTAGAGAGTTGTTCAGTTTTCATGTGTGCAGCCTTTTTGCTGTTTTTGTTGTTGAAGTCTATCCTTAAACCATGGTGATCAGATAAGATACTGATCTCAATTTTGGAGACAGTTCCATGTGGTGCTGAGAAGAAGGTATATTCTTTTTAGGGGTGAAATGTTCTGTAGATATCTGGTAGGACCATTTGTATCATAATGTCTGATAGTTCTATTATTTCTCTATTTAGTTTCTGTCTCAATGACCTGTCCATTGGTGGTTGTGTGGTGTTGAAATTTCTCACCATTAATATGTGGGGTTCAATGTGTGATTAAAGTTTTAATAATGTTTCTTCTACAAATGTAGATGCTCTTGTATTTGAGGCATGGATACTCAGAGTTGAGATTTTATCTTGGTAGATTTTTCCTTTGATGAATTGTAGTGTCCTTACCATAGCTTTTGATTAATTTTGGATGAAAGTCTATTTTAATAGATATTAGAATGGCTACTTCTTCTTGGGTCTGTTTGATTGGGAAATCTTTTTCCAGCTCTTTACTCTGAGATAATGTCTATCTTTATCGCAGAAGTGTTGTTTCTTGTGTGTAGCAGAATAATGGATCCTATTTTTGTACCCATTCTGTTAACCTGGGTCTTTTTATTGGGTAATTGAATACATTGATGTTGAGAGATACCAATGTGCAAAGATTGTTAATTCTTCTTATTTTGATGTTGGTGGTGGTAGTATGTGTGTGTTCATGTTTAATGTGTGTGTGTGTGCATACTTCCCTTCATTTGCTTTTGCTGGTATGGGTTCATTTATTGCCTGTGTTTTCTTGGCTATAGTTAACCTTCTTGTGTTGGACTGTTTCTTCTAGTATCTTCTTTGGAGATGAATTTGTGGAGAGATGGTGTTTAAACTTGATTTTTTTCTTAGAATATCTTACTTTCTCCATCTATGAAGATTGTAAGTATTGATGGCTATAACAATCTGGGCTGCCATATGTGGTGTCTGAGAGACTGCAAGACATCTGCCCTGGCCCTTCCAGCTTTTAGAGTCTCTGTTGAAAAGTTGGGTGTAGTTGGGCGGTGGTGGCGCATGCCTTTAATCCCAGCACTTGGGAGGCAGAGACAGGCAGATTTCTGAGTTCGAGGCCAGCCTGGTCTACAGAGTGAGTTCCAGGACAGCTAGGGCTATACAGAGAAACCTTGTCTCAAAAAAAAAAAGTTGGGTGTAATTCTGATATGTTCTGATATGCCTTTATATGTTACTGGACCTTTTTTCCCCTGTAGGTTTTTATATTCTTTCTTTATTCTGTTTTGATTATTATGTGGTAGAAAGATTTTCTTTTCTGGCCCAATATATTTGATATTCTGTATATTTCCTGTATGTTTATAGGTATTTCCTTCTTTTGGTTAGGGAAAATTTCTTCTACAATATTATTGAAAGTATTTTCTGGGTCTTGGAGTTCAAAATCTTCTCTTTTTTCTATTCCTATTATTCTTATGTTTGGTCTTTTATAGAGTCCCAGTATTCCTAGATATTTTGTATCAGGAACTTTTTAGATTTAACATTACTTGGTTCTTTTATCAATTTCTTTTATTATATCTTCTATGCCTGAGACTCTCTCTTCCATCTCTTGTATTATGTTGTTGATGCTTATATCTGTAACTACTGTTCTTTTGCCTAGGTTTTCCATCTCCAGGATTCCCTCTCTTTGTTCTCTGTTTTTATTTGCTTCTATTTCCATTTTCAGGTCTTGAACACTTTTCTTCATTTCCTTCACCTGTTTGATTGTATTTTCTTGTATTTCTTGAATGGATTTATTCATTTCCTACTTAAAGGCCTCTATCAACATTTTAAGATTGGATTTAATGTAATTTTCTTGTGCTTTGGCTACGTTACGATATTCAGGGCTGGTTGTAATACTATAGCTGAACTCTCTGGGTGATATCATGTTGCCCTGGCTCCTGTTGAATGCTTTCTTATGCTGGTGTTTATCCATCTGGTTGTCCCTGATGGAGGTACAGGCAGGCCTCCAGGAACACTGGCAGAGTTGTGGGCCAGAAAATGAATCCCAGATGACTGGGATTATCCCAGATAAGTTTTCTGTTTTCAGTGTGTTTTAGGGTGATTTGGCCAAGGATTGGGCGATCATGGTCTTACCTGGTTGTTCTTGGTATCAGCAGGCATCTGAGAATGCAGGCAGAGTTGTAGGCTAGAAAATGGAGGGCAGGGACCATATGGATGATTTCTACCTAGGTTTTTTCTCTACATCAAAAAGCAACAGTTGGAAGCTCTAGTGCTGTAATTTCACCCACTACAACAGATGAGGCAGGTATCTCACAAATTCCATATCTATTTGGGGAACAAAGTGAGGTGAAGGCTAACATAGGCAACTTAGTAGATCCTATCTCAAAACCTAACACACACACACACACACATACACACACACACACACACATTTTTTCAAGAACATTTAAGGCTATCATCTCATTATTTGTTGGTCATTGTGTCACTTTACTTGCAGTAGTCTTAATTCTAAGGAGCAGTAACTATCATTATTCTAGCTTAGTGAAGAAATCCAGCCCACGAAGGGCAGGTAAATTTCCCAGGACAACATATCAGTGAGAGGTGATGGTATGATGAGATCTAGCTCTGCCTGACTCAAAACTCACAGGCAAACTTCAGACTTCTTTCTTTTATCTCAAACATCCAGCTTTTAAAAATCAAACCTTAACCTGTCAGGTCTTTTTGAAGTATAGAATCCAAAAATAGAATTACTAAAGTAAATACATCATCACATTTAATTCAGCAGATATCTTTCAATACCCTCTACTCTAAAATTGTATTAATACCATTTCCTTCTAGGGGTTTAATTTATTTGGCTTTATCAATATAAGACCATATAAGAATATGGGAATGATGGTTATTCATTTATAAACCCAGATATCTATCACTTTTTGTGAATAATTTTGTACTTTGGTCTACTCCTTTTTATTTATTTGTTTATTTAATTTTATTTATTTACTTTTCAAACATTGTCCCCCATCCCAGTTTCTCCTCCATAAATCCCTCATCCCATATCCCCTCTTTGATTTTTGGTTTAGTTTCTGGAAGCTCTAAGTGATCCAGTTAGTTGATATAGTTGTTCTTCCTATGGGTTGCAATCTCCTTCAGCTCCTTCAGTCCTTCCCTAACTATTCCATTGGGGTTCCTGGGCTTATCTGATGGTTAGGTGTGAGCATCTGCATCTGTATTAGAAAAGTACTAGCAGAGCCTCTTGGGGGTTAGCCATACCAGGCTCCTGTCAGCAAGTGCTTCTTGGAATCAGCAATAGTCTTGGGGTTTGGTGTCTACATATGGGATGGATCCGAATGTAGGACAGTCTCTGAATAGTCTTTCCTTCAGCCTCTGTTGCATTCTTTTGTCCCTCCATTTCGTTTAGACAGTATCAATTCTGGGCTAATGTTTTCGAGATGGGTGAGTGGCCCAATCCCTCAACTAGGACCAGTGTCTATCTACTGGAGATGGTCTCTGCTGGTTTTCTCTCCCCTTTGTTGGTTAGTTCAGCTAATGCCATCTCCATTGGGTCCTGGGAGCCTCTCAATTCCTTGACATCTGGGACTTTCTAATGGCTACCCCCAGTTCCTCATTTGCTACTGCTGCATATTTCTATTCATTTTCCTTCCCATATCTGATCCTGTCCCCTTCTTTTTTACTTTTCCTCCTCTTTCCTTCCCAAGTCCCTCCTGCTCTCTACCTCTTGTGGTTATTTTGTTCCTCCTTCTAAGTAGGATTGAAGCGTCTTGGTCTTCCTTCTTCTTAAGCTTCATATGGTTTGTGAGTTGTATCATGGGTATTCTGAGCTTTTGGGCTAATATCCACTTATCAGTGAGTACATACCACATGTGTTCTTTTGCATCTGAGTTACCTCACTCAGGATGATGTTTTCTAGTTCCATCCATTCACCTGCAAATTTTATGAAGTCATTTTTCAAAGCAGGGATTTGTTCTTAAGTTACCAGCACACTGAAGGAAGAACATAGCTTCCCCTTTGTGCAATCACTTGATAAATTTTTCATGTTTTAGAAGCTGAAATTATTATATTAGAAAGAAAGACTTTGTTAAATCTCAAGAGGAAGTTCAGGTCAGGTGAAAGTGAAGTTTATTATACATGTAGGGATAGAGTCATGAATTCCTGTGTCGGCATTGCTGTCTGTTTTTATCTACTTTCTCTCACTCAGGGTCTGTCTCCTTTTTCCCCTCCTTCTCTCCTGGGTTTACTTACACTTTTACCATGACCTACGGCTCAAAAATGACCACTTTAGTTCTTAAATTGGTCTTCCCCAAACACTAACCATGTTAAAAAAGATTTGATCAAGGATGCCCATACTGCTGACACCTGTAGCTAAGGAGACTCTCTTTATCTATCTAATGTGTTGCATGTGCATTTTAACAGAAAGAAATGATTCTATAACAAAGAGATGTGATCTGAGAGAAACACTGACATCTCTGTTATGAAAGCACAGCCTAGATGAAAATATAATGCTAATGTAAGATTAGGTAAACACTATAAAATAAGGACTGAGCATGTCACAACCATATAAACTTCAAAGGGAATGAATTGAAATTATCAACTTCAAAACCAAAGGTTATCCTTCTAAAATCTTAAGTTCATGGATAAATGTGGAAAAACTAATACACATTGTTCTATTGAGGTGTTTTTTTAAAGCACATCTTAAATATGGACTAACATGAAACAGTTCTTTGGGCATGATGGTATATATTCATAATCCTCCTACTTAAAGCAAAGGCAGGAAGATTGCAGCTAGCCAGACTAACAAAACAAAGGAAAACAAAACAAAACAAAGGAAAACAAGACAAATGAAAACAAAGCATAATTCTCTGAATAATGAGAAAATAGTTATTAATTTTATTTGGCTGTTTTGACAAAATATACTCGGGCAATAATGTCTGATAACACAACCACCATAAATACTTCAGGTTTAAAATCAGTATGGCCTTTCATCACATACTCTTCCTTAGCAACCATCTGGTCAGTGATTCAATTGAGTCTTTTAAAAATAATAAAAACTTGCTTATCTTTTAGTATCCAAGGAAGTTGCCAAGAAATAAAACAGCTAATGTGAATTGCTATCATTAAATATTACAGGCTTCCTTCACCCAGAATTCTGCTGCTTCATTTCATTTGCTATTTTGAATACCTGCTAGGAACAAAGTATGCTGCTAATTACTGAGGTGCACACAGGATGGAATATTTCAGGGTTTTCTTGAGGGTCAAAACAGCTGAGCCGTGAAATCGCTTTGGAGAGAATAAGGTACAATGTACACGTGAAACATTGTTATTCTTCTGGATCCTGTAGAGTGTCCAAGAAAATATGTCATCCAGTCTTGCAGGCATCTGAAAATGGAAAGCTGCCACAGGAAGAATCAACTGCACAAATAGTGATTAATATGAAATAGCTAATTGGACTGAGCCCTTAGAGAAAATACAGAGAGCTGAGAGGTGGAGATGCCCACACCACTCTGTTTGTTCTAGCAAAATGAAAGGCTTCTCCCGTTTACATTTCTGCTTATTAATATGCTGGGTGGACTATTGTCAGACCTTGGTCTGTTCTGTTTGCAGGGCTTTAATAAAGGTGACTGGGGGCACCTGATGAAGAATGACAAGCACCTAATATCAGCCAATGTTTCATTATTCTTTTTTACATTAATCTTCTCTTCTGCAAAGATTAGTCAATGTACTTAACTGCAAAAACGAGATTGTGGGCAATATGAATGCCACGGATAGCAAATTAATCCTGGCCTTTGGAACACAAGTAAAGAGTCTGAGTGTTGGACAAAGAAGTAAAAACAGATCGTACTTGTACAAGAACAATTTAATCACTAGACAAAGGAGAACTGCCTCTGTATTTGGGCATCTGCAGCTTTAATTGCTCTCAAGAAGGGAGTGTTTTATATAGTTTGCTTCTCATCTTGAGTATGAGCAGACATTTAAACAGTAGTGTACCTTCAACTCTGTTCTAAGCTCTGAATCCCCCTCCACCCTTTTTCTTTCTTATAGATTTTTTGCCTGTTTATTCTAGAAAGAGTCCTCAATTGCAGCAGGTGGAACTTGCAACAACTATCTATGCTCATCAAGTCCAGAAGCATTCCACTCTTCCTCAAGTTCTTGCAGACAGGAGCCATGCCCAACTTTGAACCAGAAGGCACCTTCTTTGGAGCTAAGACAAGCCTGGTGATAGGAATGGGGTAGGATGGCTTTTTATAGGTTCTTTTGAATCATGGGGCTTGTTTTCTTCTCTACTCAGGGTAATTGGTTCATTAATGGACAGTCTTTCTGGTACACACAGGCTGTTGGTTAGATACAGTTAAGATTAAGGTGTGCTCACAATGGAATACTACTCAGCTATTAAAAAAATAAATTTAAGAAATTCTTAGGGAAATGGATGGATCTGGAGAATATCATCCTGAGTGAGATA
>NW_022196895.1:37383545-37387720 GCF_008632895.1 Mastomys coucha | reverse complement strand
AAAAAAAAAAAAGATTAAGGTGTGCTCGGAGGATGCTAAGATGCCATCTGGGTTCATACTGTAGCTCACTCTCAAATGTTATCATTGGAGAATCTGTCCTCTAAGGTGAGCTTGTCCTAGAAAACAGGGCTGTTTTGAGGAATTGGTGTCACTAATTATGAAATGTACTTAGTTTCGGACTTTGTGTCAAAATTTCAGGACTTGGTATCCTATGTCCATTTGGGATCCAGACAAAGTCTGATGGGTGAGGAAAGGACACAGAGATTGAGATTCTGTGTCATAGCACTAGGTATAGCCTGGGTGGGGTTTCGGGGAATATTGATGGAAAGAGAATATTGTGTGTGGGGGGAACAGGAAAACATTAACACTGTGAAGAATTTTATTATTTGAAAGACTTGGTATGGGATGTGGATTATTCTGTTTGTTTGCTTTTCTGCACAGTTAGGTGTCTCAAATGCCACAAAATTCTTCCCTCCAATCAATGATATTTCAGGCTATGATGGAATTATAGATGAAAGGATCCTAGCCAAGTAGAAGGGTAATTCATAAGAAACACAAGTATTAGGTGAGCAGAGGAAACTTCAACAAATGTTGCAGAAGTTGGCATGTTTCAAGAACCTCTCTAGGATCTTGTCCTGTTTGCCAGAACTACCAGCCTAGTTGTAATGGCAATCTTGTGCCCACCCCATCTGCCCTGAGTGTAACTTCACAATGTTTACCTGGATGAAAAGCTACCCTCAGTTCACACATGAGTAATATTATTGAAACAGATAACTAGTTACAGTTGTCTCTGCACATATTATTAGGAGTATTTGTAGACTTAGTCCCCTATTTAGGTCTGTGTTTTCAGTTGTTGGAATGGTTTTCCTGTCTTCTCTTTTTATCTACGGTAAATATTTACTGAGCCCTTTAATGTACCTAATTGTAGGCTAGACCCTGGGCAGGCAGAGATGATCCTGGCAGACATGGATATCCTGGATGTGAGCTCCACATATGGGATGATAATTGTAGCAATGGTATCAATTAGTCTTTTCATCCACTGTCTCACAAAGGGAAGAGTGTCACTGGAAACTCATCACAGGTTAACCACAGCAGAGTACCCCAGCAATTTGCTGAGAGTAATAGATATTTGAAATAGCCTAATAGCTCTCCCAAAATGCAACATATAGAACAGTTGACATCACAAAGGCAACGATAGCCCAGTGTTGACGCACCTGTTTTCTTTTCTACCCTGAGCATTGTATTTAAATGTAGTGGAAAGAACACTGAGCTAGGAGTCAAACTTTCTGGGCTTTGTTTCACCGACATTGGTCTCTGCAGGCTTAGTTTAATCACCTTGCATCTTCAGTTATTACATTGGTGATAAAACAACACCTTGTTGTATGTGTCCTAAGGGTAATAGAAAAACAGGTACACGTGTATATTACAAGATTCCTTGCACATAAATTAAGGTGTGAAGAAATCAAGTGCCACTATGTAATTAAGCTCAGGAAAATTTTGCTCCTTACTCTCATCCCACTGGACTGACAGAAAAGAGATTCTCAGTTATTTGGGGAAATCTCCCCACTGAAGCAGTACTAAGGTGAATTATTCACAGTAGTGCTTTGGGGGTGCTCACTAGGGACATTAGAACTCTTGCCAAGGTCCAGGTTCACGTGCTAATGGCACTGACTCTCCTGTACATCTATTGATAATGTTGTTTCCACACACCTACCACTTCTCAGTGAGAATGTTACTCTCCTTCCTTCCTTTTCTACAATAGCAAACATAATAACATTATTTTAATATTTTCAGGCTCTTGACAAACCAAGATCTATTAATATCAAGCAGCTTTATCTTTGTTTTCCACCCTGCAAAACTGGCCTGAGGCAAGAGGCCAGAGAAAACAAAGCATGAGGCTTCTTGCTTAGAAGATGTAGAAGATAAAGTATGAATTATTCATACCTCTGAGACAAACAATACAAATCCATATATTAATAAATTACTAGTCAAAGTGCATTTAAGACTGAAGATTTCTGATATACGTAGTAGTAGGGTGTATCGTTAGAGCTTGTTCCTGACTCACAGACAAGCAACTCTGTGGAGAAGTGAGTAAGTAACCAGAAAAGGGACTTATCTCCCATTCACAGATGTTACCTTCTTCCAGGTGTGGTTCATGGCTTGGTCATTCTGCATTATTTCATACTCAAAAAGCCTCCAGAGCCATCCCAGATGACAGATTTTTTGACTAAGCTCACCTAAGGGCAGATATTTTGCTGTTTTCCTGGGACAGCATGTGGGTTACGTTGCAACAGGTTGCAGAAAACAGACATTGGGAAAAGATATGCAGCTTTTTGAGAACAGAAAAATGAGAGATTCCTTATAGGGCATTGACATTCACTTTTCAGTAAGTTAGTTAAATTCTGAATTAGAGTGTGACCCCCATTACCTTCTCTCCCTTAGTATGCATCACTGTATACTCATTAGAGCACTTAATTAAAGAGTAGCTACCATTAGTAAAATGTTACCACTAATACAGTGCTGTCACTAATACAATGCTGACATGTTTGTCCTGTGCATAGGAGTTAACTTTTATCTATGCACAGTGTGGAACTGTGCTGCCCTCTAAAAATGGTGTCTTCCAAAAATAATATGACCAAGCTCTAATCCCTGGTGTCTATGAGCATATATCTATCTTGAGGTAGACTTTCACAGATGCATAGTATGTTGAAAAGTGTCCTCCACGATTCATGTCTACTTCGGAGTTCAGAATTTAACTTATTTGGAAAATAAATATATGCAAATGCAATTAATGAGTTGTATAAATAAATATAATGTGAATTTAACAAATTAATGAGAACAGTAGCTCTGTTAGGATAGATCTAAGTCCAAAGACCTATGTCCTTATAAGAACATAGTTACAGAGATATAAATACACAGAATAAGGAGGACATATGAAGACAAATGTCCTGCCATAAGCAGGAATCCCCTGACAATTGAACAGCTAAGGAAGGATTCATTCCCAGCAGCTTTGGTGGGGCATCTGTGAAAACAGCTTTGTTTCAGACCTGTGGCCTCTGTCCTAGTTTGCTTTCTATTATTGCGATAAAGCACTGACCAAAGGTGGCTGAGGGGAAGAAAGCATTTATTTCACTACATGGTCCATCATTAAGGAAATCCAAGGTACCCCCAGTCAAGAATTAAAGAAGAGACCTGTGAGGAGTGCTGCTTCCTGGCTTGCTATCCTTGGCTTGCTCAACCTGCTTCCATATACAACCCAGGACCACCTGCTCAGTAGTACCACCCACAGAAAGTTGGGCCTTTCAACACCTTTCAAGGAAATGTCGAATTGGTTTGCTTACTGGCCAATCTGATGAAGGAAATTTCTCAATTAAGGCTCCCTCTTCCCTGATGACTTTCAAGTTTCTAAAAAGAAAACCTAAGCCTGCAACCCTCGAAATTGTTAGAAAGCATATTTATGTTGTTCTAAGGCCCTACTGACTTGTATATCATTACTGTCACTTTCAAAACAGATGCAAACTATAATTTAAGATATTTAAATACATTTTCCTGGATTTAGATTAGGCCTTAAATCTACTAACTGGGGTTCTTACAAGAGAAAAATGATGGAGACTGGAGACACATACTAAGAGCTGAAGACCTCGTGGAGGCAGAGATATAGGTGTCACTAATCCCAATGGTTTAGGATTTATGGAGAGTCATCCAAGATGGGGAAGAGGTTGGCTGGCTCTCCCACAAAGCCCCCAGAAGTAGCCAACTTTGCCAATGCTTTAAGACTTGGAGTCTACAATACTATGAGAGAACACATTTCTGCTGTTTGAAGTTGCTACATTCATGGTAAATTTTTAGATTAGAAAGAAGAATGGAATGCAAGAGTTTTAACCTGACAATAAAGCCATGAAAAGTAATTTCACCCCTATTTTAGCAAGAAGGAAAACAAGAAGAATATGTTAGTATACCTTATTAGAATCGTCTACAACTCAAGTGCAGAGCTGGGATTCAGAGTCAAGCCTAGTGCTGGTATAATTTGAAGGCCATATGCTTAACATCAAATAAGTTCCTGCTACTTTTTTTTTCTACTGAGAGATCTTGTTGTAATTGCCCAGCAGAGCCACCAAATACATATATACATGTGTGTGTGTATACATATATATATGTGTATATATATATATATA
>NW_022196895.1:37377979-37383535 GCF_008632895.1 Mastomys coucha | reverse complement strand
ATATATATATATATATATGAAAGGAAAATAAGTACAATGACTTCCCATTTTATTATTGATTCAGCTAAGATTAGTTTAATGTCCATTTTGAGTGTCTGGATATGGGGGACCCAAACGGAGTTGCCACTTCTAGGGTTTGCACTACTTGCAGGTGAGGAAAATCCAAGAAGCCAGCATTCTTGGCAGGCTCTCAGAGCCATATGTGCCAGCATTTTGGACAGGAGTAAACAAAAGATAATTCCCAAAAAGAGTTGTCTCAAAAGGGGTAGTTGCTGGGAATGGGAAATCAATTTTTCCAGCTGAGTGTCACAGGTTCAACTATACCCCCAGGGAAGTCCCTGTGCCAGGATACTTGACAAACATAAAATAGACTTCATGATTTTATATGTTTGTGCTTTATGTTTTTTTTTCCTTGGTATGTTCCTCTTATTGGTTCCTTGTTTTTAATTAATTTGTTTTGATTCTCTCTCTCTCTCTCTCTCTCTCTCTCTCTCTCATTCACACACACTCATACACACACACACACACACAGAGAGAGAGAGAGAGAGAGAGAGAGAGAGAGAGAGAGAGACAGACAGACAGACAGACAGACAGACAGACAGACAGACAGACAGACAGATAGACATGCACACACACAGAGGGGTTGAGAGGATAATTGTATGGGTATGGCTGTGTGAAGCATATGGGAGGAGTTTGGGGAAAGGTGTGATAAAAGAGTCAAAGAAAGTAAAAAAATAACCAGTCTAGAAGAGGAGAGTAGAAATCCTTCAGAGCTTGCAGTACAGAGGGCATTCCAACAGAAAGAGTGGCTTTATGAGGATCAAAGGCGAGACACATTACCTCTGCTCATTTCCTGTTAGGCAGACAAGAAGGTAAGAACAGTTACACAGACAGACTTATGAAGAATCATGGGTGCAAAGCTGAAACTTATTCTCATGGGGAAGGAAACTGATGGAAGAAAATAAAGAAATGCAATGTTTTGCCAAAATATCTCTGCACAAATACTATCTGTCATTCACATGCATTTAGCTAAGTGAGCAAGATTATGAGACAGCACGAAGATATCCCCCTTTCAAAACCAATGATTTATTAGCATCTGTCAAAAATTGTACTAAACAATTTAAGCAAGTGAAAGACCCCACTTGGAGTTAAATACAGAAGAGAGCTTTAGTTCCCATCCACTGGTACCAAAAAGTAGACTAGGCACTGAGTTTGTGGAAACATTTAGGAATGCTAGTGGACAGGGTAGTTGGTATGGTGGCATCTGAGCTTGTTGGTTGTCATTTAGGATAATAGGCTCTTGTGAACTGTTTGTATCTTCAAAAACTCATATATTAAAGTCTTCCCCAACTCCCAAGGTGATGAATTAGGAGGATAGGTCTTTAGAAGTAGTAAGTGCTAAATGAGGTCATGAGGATAGGTTTCTTGTGACTGAACTTAGTGCCCTCATAAGTCTCTGGAAAGCTAGTATTCGTCTGCTTTCTGTTGTATATGGATATAACCAGAAACCAGCAGTCAGCAACCCAGAAGAGGACCCTCATGAATCCAGGTAAAGTATCTCATGTCTGGCACTCTGATCTCAGAATCAGAGCTACATATAATAAATCTCTCCCATTTTAAGCCACTTCTTCCACAGAATTATGTTTAGAAGTCCAAACTGACTAAGAGAAGCTTATGGGGCTCTACAGATCCTGGACTTTGTAATTGTATTTCAAAGTGCTGGAAGAGGATTCTATCACAATAAATAAAAAAACATAATCTATCAAATTATAGTTTACTGAAGTAAGATGCCCAAGAAAATAGAGGTCAAGTAGAGGAGTCAGGTAGCAAATTGTCTAAAGTTTACTAAAACTCTGTGAAACTTCAGGATATCTTCTCTATATAGAATCAATTTGATACTTTCTTATTTGATCTTTGGTTTTTAGTCTTAGTAGGTAGCACAAGTTTATGTGGACTCAATGATATTCCTGGTTCTGCTTTCTTAATGAGGGCTAAGTTTGCAGGCAAATGCCACCACAGCAAGTGAGGTTTTTAATTTTTTTAATGAGATAAAGAAAGAAACTTAAAAACTAAGCTAATTCCATTGATCTTCCTGCCTGTCTTTGTACCAATACCATGCAATTTTTATCACTATTGCTCTGTAATACAGCTTGATGTCAGGGAGGGTGATTACACCAGAAGTTCTTTTATTGTTGAGGATAGTTTTTGCTATCCTGGGTTTTTTTTGTTATTCCAGATGAATTTGAAAATTGCTCTTTCTAACTTTATGAAGAATTGATTGGGAATCTTGATGGGGATTGCATTGAATCTGTAGATTGTTTTCCTTTTGGCAAGATGGCCATTTTTACTATATTAATCCTGCCAATCCAGCGTAGGAGATATCTTCTTTGAAATACAAACCAAACAACCCTGAGATGCCACCTCATACCAGTCAGAATAGCTAAAATCAAAAACTCAGGTGATAGCAGATACTGGCAAGGATGTGGAGAAAGAGGAACACACCTCCACTGCTGGTGGGATTGCAAGCTCATAAAACCACTCTGGAAATCAGTTTGGCAGTTTCTCAGAAAATTGGATGTAGTACTACTGTAGGACCCAGCTATGCCACGTCTGGGCATAGACCCAGAAGATGCTCCAACATGTAATAAGGACACATGCTCTACTATGTTCATAGCAGCCTTATTTATAATAGCCAGGAGCTGGAAAGAACCCAGATGTCCCTCAACAGAGGAATGGATACAGAAAATGTCATACATTTACAAAATGGAGTACTACTCAGCTATTTAAAATGATGAGTTCATGAAATTCTTAGGCAAATGGATGGAACTTGAAAATATCATCCTGAGTGAGGCAACCCAATCGGAAAAGAACACACATGATATTCAGTCACTGATAAATGGATATTTTCCCAAAAGGTCCAAATAACCAAGATACAATTCACAGTCCACATGAAGCTCAAGAAGAAGTAAGACCAAAGTGTGGATGCTTCAGTCCTTCTTAGAAGGAGACAAAATACTTACAGGAAAATATGGAGATAAAGTGTAGAACAGAGACAGAAGGAAAGGCCATCCAGAGACTGTTCCACACATATACACATATACAGTTACCAAACCCAGACACTATTGTGGATGCCAAGAAGCGCATGCTGAAAGGAGCCTGATACAGCTGTCTCCTGAGAGGCCCTGCCAGAACCTTACAAATACAGAGGTGGTGCTGCCAGCCAAGTGAACTTGGGGTCCCCAAAAGAAGTGTTAGAGAAAGGACTGAAGGAGTTGAAGGGGTTTGCAACCCCATAGGAAGAACAACAATATTAACCAACCAGACTCCCCAGAGCTCCCTGGGACTAAGCCATCAACAAAGGAGTACACATGGCTCCAGCTGCATATGTAACAGAGGATAGCCTTGTCATGCATCAATGGGAGAAGAGGTCCTTGTTCCTATGAAGACACATATGTAGCTAAGGTCAGCCTTGTCTGGCCTCAGTGGGGACAGATGCCCCAGTGTAAGGAAATTGAGGGTGGGGAGGTGGGAGTGGGTGGGTGGGTGGAGGAACAGTGTCATAGAAGCAGGGGAAGGAGGATGGCATAGGGGTTTTCTGGTGGTGGGGGACAACTAGGAAAAGGGATAACATTTGAAATGTAAATAAAGAAAATATCCAATAAAAAAGAAAAAAACTAAAGTAAATTAAAACATACCAGTGAACTTGAATCATACAAGGCAGTCACAGTACAGTAAAAAGCTGGGATTTCAAGAAATGATGTGTGTATGTCCCAGTGTCAAAATTTTTTGACCATGGGCAAGTTATTGCATCTCATGGGTGGTAATTTATCAGCTGCATACAGTGACACACAATTTTAATATTTGAACATTTAGAAATCATAGTGAGGTACTTAATAAGTGATTGTAGCTTTGTAATTTTTTATCATATAGATATTTGATCAACATATGTAGTTATTTGTTTGAGTGAGTTTTTAAAATCTGTAACCAGTAGTAAAGACCAGAGATATCTCCCTTGTCAAAGGGGAGAGAGTACTGCTTGTATTTCCATCCTATGATCTGTCCCATCCTGAGGCATTTGAAAGCACAACACAAAATAAGGCATTGTACCCAGACAGTGTGTCTTTGGTGTAATGATTTCTATCCATTAGTTCATACTTAGATTAGCTGTGCCGTGGGCAGAAGAATGTCTGCAGGTATGATGAAAGTCAATGGCTACAGACAGATATTCAGACACCCTTTATCAAACCCAGAGATGACAAGAGCGAAGAGATGTAAGACCAACCGGAAGGCACACTGAATCCCAGTTCCCCTACCTACTTTTATATGTATTGTTTTGATATCCAAAGCAAAGCCATTGAACTCCAAGGCTGGTAGAATCTCCATTTGTTGTAACATATTCACGTTGCATCATAATGAGCTACAATGAAGTTTGTTTTTCCCCAAGGAGAGCTTGTGAGGCATAAGTAAGAACAGAGCAATCAACTTTCTGTCCTCAGGGTCATGTATGTCCTTGCAGGGCACACTTTCCTTTACACTCTTCAAACTTTCCCTGGGCCTTCAGCACGTCTCAAAATAGGGGACAGATGATTTATTTGCTGTATCTTAGAATACACATCTCTTGAAGATACAGCCGTCTTCTCTGTCCCAAATATTTTCATTACATTTTAGTACAAACTTGGTTCAAGAAATTTTAGAGCTAATTTGGAAGACCTGCCCTGTCAGTTTCATTTTTGTATAGAACTTTTACTAGGTTAATTTGATTCAACCATAAATTCTTTATAGGATGAGAACTCTCTGATATTCCTCTAACTCTTGGGAAAAAAAACTTATTTTTTTCCCCCAAAGCACACTGGCTATGCCTTTTGTTTCTTGCTCCTAGAGTCTGATTCACCTTAAATTACATAATTTCCTGTTTATGTATTCAGTACATGTTTCTTGAGTGCCTCTAATGTGCCAGCAATCTGAAGATGCCTAATAAAGCATTTCTGGCCTCAAGAAGATCTTAGATTAATGGTCGTAGTTGTTGCACAAACATTTCAGCATAGTACACAAGTCTAACTGCATTAGCAGGGTTATGTCCACGAAATCAATATTGTTGCATGCAGTGAAGAAATTCGCACTTCATAAATTAGATGCTACTAAACATTACTAAGGGAAGGGGGACTTTAAATATCTATTAGAAATCATCAGTAAGAATTTAATATATTAATTTTATTAAACAAAAATAAGTGTACATATTTAGCTTATAAAATATGATGCATTCAAATATGTATATATTGTAGAATGATTCAGCTAAACCAAAAAATATATGGGCTTCAGATATTAATAATATTTTTGTGATGGTGTCATTTCAAATTTATGCTCATACTTTTCAAGAATCTAATGTATTTCTGGAGGAACCGTCAAACTGATTTCCAGAGTGGTTGTATCAGTTTGCAATCCCACCAGCAATGAAGTAATGCTCCCCTTTCTCCACAACCTCTCCAGGATCTGCTGTCACCTGAGCTTTTCATCCTAGCCATTCTGACTGGTGTGAGGTGGAATCTCAGGGTTGTT
>NW_022196895.1:37371505-37375909 GCF_008632895.1 Mastomys coucha | reverse complement strand
CTTTGTTTTTTGGAGGGGAAACTGGGAATGGAGAAATTTACATGTAAATAAAGATAATATCTAAAAAACAAGAATCTAATGTATTTTTATTAACTGTGCTTAGCTTGTGCAATAGCTCTTACCAACCTATTGTTTCTATCTCACAAATAACAAATAAGGCTATCTGTGCTTTGTGCTAAGGTTTCATGGAACTGAACTCTATCTTATATATCTAAATATATATTTATGCATATATTTGGATTTTGATATCTTAGATAAGCTTATGTTTAAATAATATTCTTTCTAAAGTATTCCTTCAGCACAGTGATTCTCAACATGTGGGTCACAACCCCTTTGAGGGTTGAATGACCCTTTCCCAGGAGTTGCACATCAGATATTCTGCATACCAGATATTTACATTAAATTCATAACAGTAGGACAATGATGAAGTAGCAGTGAAATAATTTTCTATTTCAGGGTCACCACAATATGAAGAACAGTATTTAAGGGCTGCAACACTAAGGAGGTCGAGAACCACTGTTTTAAAGAATTCAGAGAAAAATGAATACTAAGCCAGGAACGTTTCAGAGGTAAAGCACTCACACCAGCATGTGAGAGTGTCCTGGGTGTTAGTGGATGCCAGGTTGCTATAAAAGGCCTTAATTTATAGTGGTTTTCTAATTTGACAACGGAAACTCCTTTCTCTAGTAGTATCCAAAGAACCAGTATTTCGGGGGACACACTTTGGAAGATGGCCATTTATAATATGAAGTGCAGTTCAGAACATCAAACTAGAACAGAAAGTGAGATACAGAAAACTGCAGCTGCCTAGCATGGTCTCTTCCAGACCAGCAGACAGCTCATGTCAACTGTTAGAAAGGGAAATTTTAGGAAAATACTGAATTATAGAAGGAACCATTAGTTGCTTCATTACCCTGAAACAATGGCTGTGAATTTTGTTACTACCACTTTGAGACCTGATATAATAAAACGTATACCAACTTTCACATCTATTTTGCTGATTGTTATGGAAAAATATAGAGTAACGTAGAAAACAGTAGAATCTCATGCAAAAGGAAGCTTCTCAACTTTATTTATGTACTTGTTTATTTGTTTAGTTGATAAGAAAGCATATACATTGGGACATTGCAAAACATATGGACATGTGTGCACACTGTCTAATGTTTAAATCAGGTTAAATAATCTATATTCTCATTTATGCCTCAATCACCCTACTGTTCTCACAGATTTTATTAAGATACAATTAGTAACAAAAATTTAAAGTTTTGACAGTAAGCAAAATTTGTGAAGGGATGATGGTGTAAATGTTATTAGAAAATGCTTTGGTTTATACTGATGAGCACTGAGCAGGGGCAGAGTGGAGTGACATCACCCTAAGTGTTTTTATTTCTCTATGGTGGGTGGTCCCTGAGTTAAAAGAAGCTAACGAGAAATACAGTTCTTTTTCTTTTAATTATATTTAATCATTTTTTATGCTCCAGATTTTATCCCCTTTTAGTCCACCCTCTGCCTGTTCCACATTCCATACCTTCTCCCCTCCACCCTATCTCCACAAGGATATCCCATCCCCATCCCCTACCCTACGAGACCTACCCATACAATTGTTAGCTAAAGAATGGCCTAAAATCTACAACCAACAACTTAAATATAAAATCCTGTGTCCTCTCCCCCATTTACATAGTCCAGCGTACTCCTCTCTGCAGCTGCTCTTGGCTTGGATTTTGTTCTTCTCTTCAAGGCTGGTAATATGTCTGCATCTGGATGCTGCTGTCATTCTGTCTGCCACCTTAATTGTATTGCTCTTCAGAAATTAGCATCACTGTATCATGAAAGATTCCTAGGCAGCACTTCCATTTGATACATAGCTAGAATTTTCTCCCTGGCCACATTCTGCTTTCTTGGCTGCTCTGTTTTCCCTCTCTGATTTGCTCAGTGGGTTGGTAGGAGTCATTTACAGGGCACCGCTAGCTGTGGGTTAAGGCTTCTTCCACCCTCAGCTTGCTGGCTTGGCGTTCCCCAGTGTCTTCCTTCACTTCCAAATTTCCCTGTGTGCATAAACAAAGCCAAAGTTAACTGAGTTCAACAGTAATCTCTTGCTGTTCTGCAGGGAGTAAAGTGAAGCATATAACAGTTTGGGAATCAAACAAAACAAACAAACAAAAAACCCTCTGCTTTGAAAGAAATGAAGCCAGAGGGATCTCAGCTCAGCCAAGTGATTCTAACAACCAAGTGCTTGGGCCACTTTCACTCCAATACGAGCAAAAGAGCTTTGAAGAGAAACATGTCAAATGAGAGGCCAGCTAGATAATGCAACAGCTACTGAGACAGTTAGGAGAGAACAGAGCAGAGTCTGCAAGACCCATGCAATCCAGTAGAAAGCAAATGATTTCAAAGTGTAGCACATTCTATTGTCCTAAAGAGAGAGAAGGGGTGTGTCTCCCTCCTCCCTCTGTCACACCATGTCCTTCTTCTTCTTCTTCTTCTTTTTTTTTTAATTTCTTTCGAATATTGTTCATGCTGCATTGGTGGTCAGACCCAGGGCTTCAATGCATGGAAGGAGAGCTCTCTATCACTCTGCTAAGGGCCCAGGACTGGTTTCCTTTCTTAAGAGGAATATCTGAGTCTCATCTGTCAGGAACATGGATCCAGCAACTCTGATGCATGTTTTCTTATGGGTTGTTTTAGTTCTACAGGAACTCTGTGAGGTTAGAGCATTCAAACTCTTACCCACAAGGGACAATAGGAATTGAAAAGGTAGTAAAGGAATCCATGTAGCTTTGGTGTCTGATAGACACAAACTGAAACGGAAACTTCCATGACCAAGAATTGTAGATTCCTTTCAATGGAGTGGGGTAATTAAGGGACATAGATTTCTGGGGGTACACATGAAATAATTTTAAGTCTTAAAGTAGACATGCAGAAATGTTTTTTGGGATTTTCTTTTTGAGCCCTGTTTAAGAATTCTTTTAGTGAAGGGCTTGAAGAGGTGTCTCAAAAGTTAAAATCCATGCTGTTCTGCAGAGAACTTATTTTGGTTCCCATCATACACAGCTCACAAGCATCTGTAATTCCAGTTCCAAATGATCTGATGCCCACTCCTGGCTCTCACAGACACCAAGCATGCATATGGCACACATACATATACATAGGCAAAACCACCCAGTGATCAAAAAAAAATGTAAATCTTAGAAGAAAAAGAGAAAATCAGTTTATTCATACAAGTAAAGTAGTATGCAGAGCAGTTTAGAAGATAGAGAGATAGACAGAGAATAGATAAATGATAGATTTGGGATGTGTGTTCATTTCATTGTCAACAGGAATATAATGGCAGGAAGGGTAATTGGAGCAATGTCCTGCTGGTCTGCACCATCCTTGAAAGACACACCCTGACCTCCCTAGGAGCTGACATTGCCAAGGCCTTTGTCACTAACTACAGTGGCTCTCTTTCTTCCAGTGTGCTGATGCCAAAAACAAAACCACAAACCATTGGCAGTTACTGTTATGGCTAACAAATAACTCTCTAAATATTCACTGCCTGCTAGCATTATTTACTTTAATGAGTATTCCATGCATGCATTTTTTTTTTGATAATCATCTATTCAGGAGAGTTAGGAGAAAGTGGTATCTATGTGGATTTCCTTCTTTGAAATGTACACCTCTCTGTCTGTTTTTTCTTTCTCCTTAAAAGAACATGGGGTCTATTTGTTGCTAATTGTATCACATCTTGAATGGAAACCATGCTTTCCTGTACCTTATGATTCATGCCCTATCTAGCTCTGCCCTGGTATTGTTCTGGGAGAACTTGCTACCAGAGCTGAAAAACAGCAGGTAGTAGAAACACTTCTTTACTCTCCCAGGTGAATGTTTGTCACCCAGGTGTCCTGGAGACATGCAGGAGAACTGGGGAAAAGTTGCTTCTGCAACTGCAAACTTGGCATCATAGGAAGTCAAGAGAACCCCCTCCCTCCCGAATATAAGTTATTCATGAGCTTGGGGATGAAAGGCATATGATGGGCTTCAGAAATATAAAATGCCTGATGTTGTCTCCGTGTCAAGGGGAAACACTTTTATCTTCATGAAAGAAAGAACAGAAAGAATGTTTTTTTCTAAAAAAAAAAAAAAAAAACTTTTGTATTTTCCATGATACGCATAGTACAAAATTAGGTTTTTTTTTCCCTCCACCCCCTAACTTTCACCTTTATCTGCAAATATCTGCAAATTCTGCTATTTTGGAGTTAGACTTTTAAAAGAAAGAATTAAAAGAGAGACAGAGGTGTTGAAGATATGTAGCCACTGTAGTTAGGTTTGGTGACTTTCAAGCTCAGTACTCAGGAGCCTGAGGTGGGGGTTCATGGGATTGAGGTGGGGGATCATGGACTGAGGTGGGGGATCAGGGGACTGAGG
>NW_022196895.1:37329999-37370830 GCF_008632895.1 Mastomys coucha | reverse complement strand
ATCAGGGGACTGAGGTGGGGGATCATGGGACTGAGGTGGGGGACCAGGGGACTGTGGTGGGGGATCAGGGGACTGAGGTGGGGGACCAGGGCTTTGACACAAACCTGAGCTACCCAGGCCAGTCCTGGGTGACATAGGAAAATCCTATTTGAATATCCAATGTATACCAATAGGCTCCACACTCATGCGCACACACAAGCATATGTATTCACACACACACATCCACACACCACAGTATACATACACACATACATATATACACATACAAACATACACAGAGACACACAACATATACAAAGCACAATACACACACATGCACACACCACAGAGACAGTAGACATACACACACATATACAGACACACACACACACAGACACACATATAAGCACACACACAAACTACATACACACACACATACATACAGGCACAGGTGCAGAACCTATTTAAAAAGCTACAATGAAATGAACAAAGCATACAGTGAAAATACACAGTACTTATTTATTTACTCTAACAAACTATTTGTCTCTCATTTCCTCCAGTCTAATTTTATAGGATTGTGTTTGGGAAGTGAAATTTTCAAATTTTGATATTTACTGATGTTTATGCTATACAAGGCAATGGTTTCTAAAACACAGTGCTTATTGTTCTGCTTGGCAGAGTATTGAGAAGTAGGAAACTACTTCTCTTCCCCATTTTATAGATAGAAAAATCGAGCCTGTAGAAACAGAGTAGAATGTGTCACATCAGATTGGCAAACACCTGTGATAGGAAGTCACACCTCAGTAGCTGCCCTGTTGATATTTTAAAAGCCACACTCTTTTTATTAAAAGGAAATCAAAATATAATCTGTGAGCTAGAACCAGTGCATCAATCCCTTCCTCCTCAAAATGTGCTTCAGGAACTGGCAGCATATACATTACATGGGAACCTGTTCTAGATGCAGAATCTCAGACTTTGTCTTTAGTGACATCCTATAAATAATTGTTTTCGATTAGGTGTGTGTGTGTGTGTGTGTGTGTGTGTGTGTGTGTCTAAAAGAGGCAGTAATTAGTGCTTTCTGACTTTCACATTTCTAGTATTCTCTTCATCTTGTAATGGAAAATTCCGTAAAACAGATTAATAGTCTGAGGCTTGGGAATAGACAATTGTGTCTATGGGAACCATACACACCACCACACCTCAGACCCCATGCACACCACTGTACCTCAGACCTATAGACTCGGCATATTAATTTCACAAATTCCCCTAATCCTGCAGCTATTTGACAAGCACTGGTCTAAGCCACTGTTTTATGAGTTTGTTTTGATGGCTGCAGTGAAGGCTTTGGTACTGGTCTGGTGCTTTGCTGGCCACTAATCTACCACCACAGTGAAAGAAGCATGCAGGATGGGACACTTCTTTATCATGACAAGATAGAGTGACAGGAGTGGTCTAGCTTTCCATATCTAGAATCCTCTGAGTGGTCTTAGAAGAAAGAAAGTAGCTTTTGGAGGTGTGGCTAAGTGGGACCTAGAATGACTTGGTCTTATACTCGGAGAGACTCTGGAGAGCTGGAAAAGAACAAACAACAAGACAAACAAACGACAACAAAAACCGTGCTTTGCACCATTATGCAAGGTTTCTTCTGACCTAGAAGAGGCTGTGCTTTGCAGATCATTTGGGAATCAGAAAGTCAGACTTCTTTGCTTTGCTTGCTATTACATAAGCTGTTTCTTTCATGCCACAGTGTATTTATTCCACATGTGCAGTGGAGAGAAAATGTGATACCAGGAAGGCTTATGGTGTACATTACCACCCATGCCTTTTATCTGCAACCCAGCCAAAAGTAGCATTTCACTCTTGTTTTGCATAAAGAAACAAGCATTTACTTAAGAAAGTGGTTTGTAGAATATAAATTGAAATAGACACATTTTGTGCTCTCTCTAGCATTCCCTCATCTACTCTCTGAAATACAACTGCTAGTCAATAAGAAAAGAAAATGTCAGTGAAGAGAAAAACTTTAAGTAAAATTAAAAAAAAATGTACTAGAGATGTGGGAGCAATAACTCAGCAGGATGCAGCTATGTGATAATGGTCAACCTCATGTAGTATGGTCTTATCTGTTCTTCTGGAACTTTCTTCAACTCTCTCTACCCACCCTAAAATGCTACCTCACCATTCCTCTAGTTTCTCATCTTTTCATGCATTCACATGACTTCTATGACCCTCTCTGAACTGGTGCATCCCAATAATTTTTCTAGCACAAATCTCATCAGTCTCTTAAAACCTCTTTAGATGAAGGTGTGCAATTCAACTCATCATCCAAGATGTTGTTTCCTTGTCCTGTCTCTTTTTGCCATAGCAGTTGTATTGCTTATCAGGACACTAAACTTGTCAATTTGCTTGTCACACATGATGCATGATTTTGCATGGGGCAGTAAGATCACAAAGGGCTCAAGTTGGCACTGATGAATCTTCTCAAGATCAACAGAAGGAAGAGACTATGCAAAGGATTTTTCCTACTACTTTCTTAAGAATTATAATTACCTGGGTCATGAGTAAGGATCATTGAGGAAGAGAGCCAATACAAGTGAGTGACCTCAAGATCTACTTGAGATGTTATTGACAATAAATCTTAACACAATTTCTCCAGAAAGGAAACAAGGATTATTTGCCTGCTGACTTCTTCTTCTCAATGGGTTGCCTTATGGGGACTAGCACCTCTTAACTTCCAATGCTCAGGTGAAGTTTCCGTGGCTTCCCAACAGCAGAGGCAATATAAGAGCTCTGAAGAAAAAGCAAGAGTCATATAGAATAAAGGCATATACCTCAGGGAGATGCTCAACGTAGGCATGGGGCTTGTTCTGAATCCTTTACACCCAGTCCTCCTCCTCCCATTAGCAAGTATAATTATATCAAGTCATCTTTAAATACCTGTATATTTATCTCTACCCCACTGCTCTTTTAAAATATAGAAGCATCTCTTTTCTACTTTCATTAGTGGTATAATCTCCTGTCATCCACCTTACCTGATTCATTTTCCTGATACTAAATCTATAAATATTTACTTATTTATCATGTATTGGTTTGTTTTAAGATGGTTATCATCTACTTTCTCATGTTTGTAAGTCTTTTCATTTTTCTCCTTGGTTTGTTGAGACAAGGTCTTACTCTGAGGCTCTGGTTGTCACGAAACTCAGTACGTATACCAAGCTGGCCTTGAACTCACAGAGATCTGCTTCCTTTTGCCTCCCAAGTGCCGGGATTAAAGGTATGTGCCATCATGCCCAGTAGCTTACAATATTTTTAAATTACTTTATTCTTTCATATATTACAATACAACCTTAATTACCCTTCCTTCCAGTCCCCTCCCCCATCTCTCCTGTTTTTTGCATTCCCCCTTCATTTTCTTAAAGAAAAGAGCAGGAATCTCAAGATGTCAACCAAACATGATGTATCAAATTGCAATAAGACTAGGTACCTCCCCCCCCCCATGTTAAGATTGGACAAAACAACCCAACAGGATGAGAAGGTCCCCAAAGCAAGCAAAAACATGAGAAACAGCTCCCGTTCTTTCTGATAGGAGTCCCATAAAAACATCAAGCTATACAACTATAATATGAATGGACAATGCCTAGGTTAGATCCATGCAGGCTCCCTGTTTATCACTTCAGTTTCAGTGACCCCCCTATGAATTCAGGTGTGTTGATTCTTTGGGTTTTCTTGTAGTGATCGTAGATTTAACTAGAAAAATATCATCCTAAATGAAGTAATCTGGACCTAGAAATATACACATTATATGTACTCACTTATAAATGCATACTAACTGTAATGTAAAGGGTAACAATGGTATAGTATACAGACACAGAGAGACTAAGTAAACAAAGAGGGCTCCAGGAGGAATACACGGATCTCCCTGGGAAGGGAAAAATAGAATAGATATTTTGGGTGGACTTGGGGCAGGTGAGCCTTGGGGCAGGAGAGAACAGGTAGGGGGAGGGCACCGGGAGAGACAACTGGAATTGGGGAACAATTCAGGGGCAAGGTAGAATAATGGGTCATATGGAGCCTGAATTGGTCATCTCTTATAATCAGGCAAGACTTCCAGTGGGGGAAATGGGACACAAACCCAGCCATAAGACCTTAAACCTACAATTTGTCCTGCTAGCATGAAGTGTTGGGATAAAGGTGGCACATAAATTGTTGGAATGGCCAACCAATGTGTGGTCCATCTTGAGACTCATTCCATGAGAGGGAGCCCACCCCTGACATTGCTTAGAGAACCAAAAACCAGAGGCCAGATAGCCCAGACATCTAGGATTGAACCAAACACACCTAGCAGAAAAAAGTAGTGGAAGGATTCCTAACCATACACTGTTATACTCATAGAGTATAACTCATAACATAGAAACTTAGCATAACCACTGTCAGAGAGTTTCCATCCAGATACTGATGGAAACAGATGCAAAAACTCATTAGGTGAAGCTCAGGAATCCTGAAGAAGAAGGAGATGAAGTGTTATATGATTCTTTAATACCTGGTCTGTCTCATTTAACTAGCTATGTTTGATCTTTCTACTGGAATGCTTTTACTTTGGCAGGACAGGCCATTCTTTGGCTGGCATCTTTGACTACATAACTGGAGAAAAGGAACTATACAACAGCATGGGTTCAGTGATCTCACTTCTTGATTGTGGATATCGAGGTACCAGATGCTTCAAGCTCTGGCTCACTTAACTTTCTTTTCATGAGAACTATGAGCCCTATCAATAAATTCTCCCTTAAGTTGCATTTATTGTCATATTTAATCACAACAACAGAAACACAACCTACAACATGACTGTTGTGGAGACACATTTATTGTACCAAGATGACTGATTGGCAACTCTGAGATGGGGCTTAAGAACTTTCAAGGTTTCTTTCTTTCCTTCTTTCTTTCTTTCTTTCTTTCTTTCTTTCTTTCTTTCTTTCTTCTTTGGGAAGTTCCCACTTGGTGCCAATGCTGCTTCCACTCTTGGAAGCACATCTGATTTTTTTCAAATATTAACATTTGATACAAATCATGAATATGCAGCTAGCTGGTTTCTTCCTGAATGGACTCATCAGAGAAGAGAGGCACTGTCTTGTCCATTTCTGAAACATTGCATTTGATACTATGGCTGGCATGAATTAGGTATTATGGAAATGGGAAGAAGGGATAAGAGTAAAAAGGCCAGTCACTTATTTTTTGCCAAAACTGGAATAGGAGATAAAGAGATTTTCACAGCACATTTCTGCATGCTATAAATTTGTAGCATAAATTCATCTACAAAGTCTACCAATAGTAAAGCTAATGCAGTGTAGTGGCCATGAGTGGAGTCTTTGAGCTTCACTGTGTGATGTTAGGTCTGTCACTTAATAACCCTCTAAACTTGTTTTTATACTCATAAAATGAGAATAATAAAATGTTGCCTAATGGAGCTATTGTGTATTTAACTGAGGTACTATATAGAAATGGTTTTCATAACCCTTAGTATACCATGAAACACTAATAAATGTTAACTACCATTTTATTATATCTCCTTTAAATTGCTTCCTTGCAAAATAATATCAAGACTTCAGCAATTGAGTAGATATGAACTCCAAAGAAATGTTGAATTCCTTAAATGTAGTCATGATTGTGCTTATTTTAAACATTTAATAGATTCCTAGTTCAGAGGATTATTACTGAGGTGAAAGAATGTAATCAGAAGGAAACTGATTTTGGACTTTTAAAAAAGGCTATACATTTTTATTCAAAACTCCTATTAGTACATCACAAAAGACAGAACTTTCAAAATTAGCAATGCACTTAAAGAATGTCTATCACAATAACGAACAGAGACTTTTTTATACAAAGTTCTGAAAAGACTCATAGTCATCAACTAAATATCTTTCTGAATTATTGCCATACCAATTTTAGTCATGGTTAGAAAATTTACAGCAATTGAAAAACTCAGAAACAGGATTCTAATGAGCCACTTGCTAGCCATGGCAGAGGCTCAGATACAAGGCAGATGTGATGAATATTGCCAGCAAGAATTATAGACTGGACAACTATACTGGATATTCTGAGGTAGGGCCCACTGGGGCCCTCTTTCCCAGATGAAGAATGTGCAGGAAGTAATGCCTAGGCATTAGAACTATGTCTTGCCTCTTCACTCACTTAGCATCCTCTAGGCCATTTATTGTTTAAACCATGTTATCTATCTCAGGCCTTAAAAATCACTGCTGTCACAAGGTTTAGATTAATCTTTGTAACTATTTATGAAATACATGCTGAAACTGACCCTATTTGCAGATGGATTGTTGCAACACATAAGATATTTCTGAAATCACATAGTAATTAGTAGGGTTAGTGCTGCTAACCCCAGATTCTTAGAACAGGAGGATAAGGCATCCCACTGCAATGATGACTTCAGTACTACTACTCTCCTGGATGGCTGTCACAGAGCTGAGGTACTTTGGTACACACTCCAAATGGCAAGGGGAATATGAACACATAATCTACAGTGTCTAAAATCATGAAATGTTCTCTATGATATTTTATTTATTAATTTAGGCATATGCATTTAAATCATGTATTATATGAGCATGTTACATAATTTGATCTATTATTTTGGCAGATGGATGCCTATAACACTTAAGGAACATTCTGGAATCACATAGTAACTGATGAACTTAGAGTTTCTAACCCCAGAGGCTGATACTGAGAAGGATACATAAGGTGTCCCACTGTAATGTTGCCATTTTGCAGATGGGCTTTGAACTTAATATCCTCCTGACCTGAACTCCCAAGCAACCGGGATTGCAGGTGTATGTCACTGTCTCTGATTCTCAGGTGAACTATACTGTATTTTCTTTGTCTTCATGAGAATCAAGTTATAGATTTTTCTAATAACTCTTCAGGGGAAATGATGGACATTCTGTCAAGGGTGCTTGTTTCGCATGTCATAAGACTTTCTTCATTTGTATCAAATGTTATTGTGGAAATATTCACCCAAGTCACATCTACTTAACTGTACAATTTTCACAGGCTATAATTTATAACATGTAAATTGTGGAACCTTAAAATACAATGTAGAGTCTTTCTTACAATGCGTTCCAAAACTCAAACTACCAGCTCAGCTCCTTGATGATAATCAATGAATCCATCCAAACTTTTTCCATCCTTTTAAATTATATTGTTAAGTCTAATCATGTAATATTATCATACACTCAAAGCTAAACAATTATTGATCCCCAGACTAGTATAATTTCTTTAAATGAAGTATTTAAGAGAACTTTCTATATTAAGCAAGCTTCATTAGGATATGTGCACCCTACCCACCCCCCCAAAAAAAAACCCAGCATTTTCCCTTTAAGGAATTTTTTTCAACAGTGAAATAGAAACTTTATTGTCCTTCTGCTTAAGTGTATTCTGTAACCATGGTGTTCAAAGGTAGAAGTTTTATAAAGGAGTTTGAAAGTGACTCAAAAGGGTCAGCTCAATTTCCATTCTTTTCATCTCTCTGTCTCCCATGGAATCAGTTTGATCCTGAGACTGGTTCATTTCAATCACAGGATGGTTAAGGAGGACATGGAGCAGGGCGGGGGGAGAAAGGGAGAGAGAAGAAGAAAGAGAGAGAGAGAGAGAGAGAGAGAGAGAGAGAGAGACAGAGACAGAGACAGAGACAGAGAGACAGAGAAAGAGACAGAGAGAAAGAGACAGAGAGAGAGAGAAAGAGAGAGAGAGAAAGAAAGAGAGAGAGAGAAAGAGACAGAGAGAGAGAGAAAGAGAGAGAGACAGAGAGAGAGAGAACTTTGTAATGGAATTATTATTTCAATTCTACTAATGGGCCTAATTTAGATTAGAGATATAATAATAGAATTTATAGTTTGGATTGTATTAGCCTTTAATAAATTCAGTGCTAGGCATAAGTGAGAGTCATCTGCAATGTTAGAGACAGATAGATTCTAAAAAAAATGTATAGTTAAGGAACACTTACCTAAAGTCAACTTTGTTTGCAAGGAGGCATTGCATTTAATAAATTCCAAAGTATAGGCATATTTTTTTCCTCAGGTTAACTCTTGAGCTATCTAATTTAAATAAAATATTTCTATCTCAGAGCTGAAGACATTAAGGCTCAGTGTGACTGCTACCCTGAATGAATACATATTTTTCATAAGTTCCAAATACAATGTTTCTAGTGCCCTGTTACTTTTATCAAACAATTATAAAAAAAGAATGTTTAGTGAAACTATGCAGTATTATGTCAACTAACATCAATTGTTCTTTTGTGTTTTTAACTGTTTCCTTATTTTAATTCCAATTCCCTGATCCAATTCTAATTCTTCAAGATTGATACTTAATGATAGTGGACATTATTGAGAGAAAGGAAGGAAATGATCAATGAGCTGTCTTGTCTGCAGTTTTCTTTTTCTTTCATGCATGCAGTCTCTGATGGTCTGCTCACTCTGTCTAAATAGAATAAATTTTGTGTGTGGACTGGATTTTGGCGAAGTTGGGAACAAGAGGGATCAGGTGTTGCAGGGGAATAGATGAGTAACAGTGCAGGGAGACACAATTGCAATTGGAGAGCTTTGGGCTATATGTGGAAGCACTTCAGTGGAAACTTCCTGGAATTTATGAGGGTGACCTTATTGAGGATTCATAGTAATGGTGGATAAGGAGTTTGAACTGGCCATCTTCTGTAGCATGGCAAGGCTTCTAGTAGTGGGACTTCATTGCATTCAGTAGAGTTGTTGGCCAAAGGAGTCCTGTAGAGATCCCTAAGCAAATCAGGTTGATGCTAGAACAGATGGTTGCTCTCTGAAAACTGATAGCAGGGTTCTGTTGCTCAGAAAAACATGTATACAGCTCATTAAATGTAGAGAGGTTGAGCTAGTGCCTTCCTGCATGGAGACTTCCCCTCTACCTTTTAATTTCTTGGGCATGAGAAAGTACTTTCTATGTTATGGAAAGAGAAACCTGGACACAAACCCAGCCAAAACCACTTGACTTATAGTCTGTCCTGCATGCAAGATGTTGTGGAGAAATAGTGATACAGAACTTGTGCCAAAAAAGTATGTTTTAACTTCAGATCCACACCATAAAATGGAGCACATGTCCTACAATGCCTGGATGGCCAGGAACCAGAGACTGGCTAGCCCAGAGAACTAGAGTAGAACCAAACACAACTAGTAGAAAAAAAATCAATAAAGTAACTCCTAATGATATTCTCCTATACTATTAGATTGGGGTCTTGACCAGTTGTCATTAGAAAAGCTTCCTCTAACAGTAGATAAGTAACCATTCGAATAGGGGAGGAAAGGCTGTAGGAATCAGAGGGAAGAAGGACACCAGATCGTGTCTCATGATATCAAACTAATCAGGGCTCACATGAGCTCACAGAGACTGAAGCAACAAGTATGAAGCCTGCACCAGGTCCCCTGTATATATATTATGACCATTAGCTTGGTTATTTCGTGGGACTCCTAACAGTGGCACCAGATGTGTCTCTAACTCCATTGCTGGCTCTTAGGACTCTTTTCCTCCTATTGGGTTGCCCTGTCCTGTCTCAAGATGATGGTTTTTACCTTGTCTTATTATATCTTGTTTTATCATGTTTGGCTATTGTCTCTTGTTTTTCTGAAGATAAAATGGAGGGGCAGTGGATTAGTAGGGGGAAGCCAGTGTGCTGCTAAGAGGAGTGAACGGAGGGGAAACTATGTTTGGTATGCATTGTATGAGAGAAGAATCTATTTTCAGTTATTAAAAAGAGAACACCCTGTCCCTTCCTTTCTCCCACCTAATTCTCAGTAGTATTGTGCGGGGCAGTTAGCTGTGTACAGACAGCCTGGTCCCCATTCACTCTCGGTCCTTGAACTCCTGATATCCTATAGGTGACTTCGGCCTAGGAGCAATGGCAGGTACTTGGCCACACCCCTTTGGCCCCTGGCTCCTGTCTTTGCTACAGCCTCCCAAAGTGCTCTCTCTGCCCCCCTGCAGAGAAGTGTGTGGCTATCAGTCACATAGGAGACTGACCAAACCCTCCCATATGCAAATAACGTTTCCCTAAAGCTCTCAGACCAAGCCAATGAGAAGTACCTGTTGTCAAACCCTGACCCCCCTCAAAACTGTATCTAAGAATCATACCCAGATTAAAGGTGTGTGAGAACTACTCCTCATCTGAGAGCTTCAGTCATAAGAGCTGTAACACTTGGGAAGAGGGCTTTTGTCAGCCCAGCCCAACCAGATTCAGTGCAGGGTGAAGCAAAAGCAGAAGCAGTGGAAATGACTTCCCTCTCTGATCTCTCACTCTCTCCCATCTGCCGGAACTCTCTCACACGGGCAGATCTCTGTGGAAAGCCTCCAGTACAGAGGCCCACGGTAATGTATGTGCTGTATTCATCAATATGGAAAAATGCTTAGAGATGGTTTTGCTGTTGTTGTTGCTGTTGTTATGTTTTGTTTTTATTATGAAAACTCAATGAAAAAACCTATACATTGGGAACAAATCGCACTGACCGTTGATTCATCCCATATGTTCTAATAGTGTATCCACCTGCTCTTCATCCCCTGTTCCCAGAATTTAGCAAGGTTGTCACCTTTCTTGTTCTTTGTTGCATGAATAACATCTGTTTTTTTCCCATGTTGTGATCAGAATATCTGTTTGTAGAATAGTGTGTGCGTGTGTGTGTGTGTGTGTGTGTGTGTGTGTGTGTGTATAATCTATTGGAGTTTGTGGAGTTTGTAGACTACACAGAGCCCCTCTCCCATCATCTATGCTGAGTAATATTATAAGTTCTTTGTAGTACTGAGATAAACTGATTCTCAACCTTCCTAATGCTGTGGCCCTTTAATACTGTTCCTCCAACCATAAAATTGTTTTTGTTGCTTCTTTGTAACACTAAATTTGCTACTGTTATGATTTGTCATGTAATTAGGTTTGTCATTTGTCCCCCAAAGCATTACAAACCACAGGTTAGGAACTTCTGAAGTAGAGAAAAGAAGACTTTTGACCACAAGAATGTGAAGAAACACTTTTGACATCCTAGCATCCAATGCAATTGTGAACATAAATAATGGGATAGCAACAGTAGAGGTATACTTCAAACTATAAATGAAGGGGATACTATGATATTTTCACCCCTTTTCTCACTTAATCATTCATGAATCGGAATTTCCCTTTCTCTTTAAATAATAAAGAATAGCAGTGAGATAGGCAAAGATGCCAGCAAGTACTAGAATGTACAATATGTGTAAAACAAAGAATTTTTAGAAAATTCAAATCCAATAAGAAAGAAATATATTTGAATAGAAAATAACAATTAATAATACAACAATACACAAGTAAAATAGGACTGAATAGAGATTAATACAAAATGCAGGTCACTATAGGGCAAAAACAATCAGAGAGCAGTGGGTCTCAGAAGTTGTTTTCAAAAAGAAGAGGATTTGTATGGGATTTTTTATAAATAGAAAAGCTCCAGACAGTCAATAACTGGGTCAAGTGTTAGTGTATTCATGGTGGGATAGAAAAGGTTTATTTTAGGACCAGTATGTTCCAATCTTGAAGTCATTTTAGAAAGGATGGTTTAAAGCTAAATTGCAGCAGGCCTTTGCGAAGAGGCACGACTTTATACTCTGTAGGAGTCTCCTTTCTTAGAGGCTCTGAGTGTGTGAATGCACATTCAACTTCAGTATTGCACCACTGCAAACTCAACATCCTCAGGTATATATACCTGGCCTTGAACCATGTTTTGCAGTTTTCTTATCTTTGTAAATGACAATCTTTTCAGGACTACTTTTACTCTGTGATTTCTCTGCAAGAATTGCATTACTAAACAGAGCCAATAGAGTAATAATTTCATCTGGAGACCTGCATTTTTTTCCTGAGACTTGAATTTTACCCATTTTGTTTCTAGTCTACTCTTGCCCATGTTGGCATGCGGAAGCAGTATAATTTAAATTAATGCTGCATTTGGACAGATAGTTTCTATGAAAAAAAACCACACAAATCAAGACAGAGTCCTTGTATATCCAATTTGCTGTGCACAGTGGGTGTTTGATAAAACCTGGTAACTGAGTAATTCAGCACTGATTCATACCCCTAATCATAATGATTATCATGGAGATTAACAGAAGCAAAACAAATAAACAGCAAAACTCCCTAAAGCTTTCATTTCTGAGGAAAGGATGAAAGTAAATATTAGTAATAATTACTAAAAGCAACAGCATAGTTGGCATAATGCTCATATTTTGAAATTCTTTTTCTACATATAAACAATTTCTTCACTATATAATCATGAGAGCAACACAATCCAACTTATAGGATTAATTCTTACTAAGGTTTGTCTTTAAGTGATGAACAATAATCTTACATATTTATGGGGTGTAATATATTATTTTCATACATGCATGCAATGTGCAATGCTCAACATACACATCAAGGAAAAGAGTGTATTTAACTTTTACTTTACTTAAAGGAAAATTTAAGAGCATAACTATAAAGGCATTAGTGAGCTTGAATGGTAACTGACTTTAGAGAATGATAGTTCACCTGGATTGCTCAATAACATACACAGTTTGTTCAAGGAGCCTTGTCTTGACTCTTCTAAGCTGCTTTGTCATGGATGACTTTGTTTTGGCCTTGGATGAAGCTGAGATTCCTGCAGCCACTCTTTAAACTCATCTCCAAAGGGCAAACTTCTCTTTCCAAAACAACACCCAGACTAAAAAATTCAAGATAACAGCAGTTGTCTATATCTCAAAGAGAAATAAAGTAGGCAACTTAGAATTATTTATCAATCGTAGCTCCTACTTTTGTTTTTGTGTAGATGTGTCAATCTCTCTTGGTGTATGCTACGTATCTGCAGGTGTGCTCCAAAGCCAAACAAGTGTTAGATACTCTGGAGGTGGAGTTACAGGCAGCTGTGCACCACCCCACATGGGTGCTGTGAACCACACTTGGGTGCTGTAGAATGGCAACAAGTGTTCTTAACCACTGAACCACATCTCCAGATCTCATAACATTTTAACAATAAGCACACACAAAAATATCCATGAAATAATTGGCTTATTCATTATACTATAAATATTGTGGAAGAAGAAAAGAAAGAACAGAGGAGATGCATACTTTGTTATAGGCTCTTAGGTAAATACTAGGGGATGTGTGTTTGAGTGTCTGTGTGTGTGTGTGTATGTGTGAGTATGAATCTCCATATATGTGTATGTTTATCTGTGTGTGTGTGTTACTTATTGTTGCAAATTTTCAATTTGTATGTAGATTGATGATTTCTTTTTCATAGAATAAATAGTAGAGGCATTATTGAACTAGTGGCTTTTTAGAATTTCCTTCTAAACATAATATATTCTATGTAGTATTTTATATTTAAATATCAACTAACATTGTTCCTGACTTGTGACTTTTATAGATTGAAGCAAAAGCCTATTCTTTCTAGCACACAGCTTGATTATTTCTTTATGGAATACTTCTTAGAACAGGATTAGTGTAGTAAACTTTTCAAGAGTTTTGGTAATCGTTGCCAACATATTTAGGAGAATAATGTAAAATATTCCCAAGAAGCCTTAATTTAAACCTCCATCTGTCCATAGTCTGGACATGGAATTAAGAGCGCTGTATTGTTTGTTTGCAGTGGGTATAAAAATTGTGAATTTTCTCATATTGTTACTATTTATTAATGAATTCATTTCTTGCCTTTAAGAGTTGGTAAGGAGATAACAGAATCAAGGTCACTTTCAATGTTCTTTGACTCTTTTAAAAATATAAAACACTAGTTAACTTTGATATCAAAAACAGGGCTTTGTGCCATGATTAAAATAAGAAAAAACAAATATCTTTTCCTGTGTTAATTTTGAAAGAATAATTTTTTGTTATTCTACCTAATTTTAGATCTTCTGTTAAAAATGACTGGCATAATTCATGTTATGTTTGATCTTGCCTTTCAGGATGCTTCTACTTAAACACTCAGCCTACCTTCAATATTACCAGTGGAAGATACAATATAAACAACTGAAATGCATTGGTTGGGGCTGCCCAATGCTGGACTAGGTAGAACATCTGTGATGGCTCACCTTGCTTGTCTATTTGACAGAGTCTTGAATCAAGTAAAAGACATGCCTTTGGGAGACTCTATGAGGGTTTTTCCATAAGAGCTTAATGGGGGCAAGAAGACCCTTCATCAAAATAAGCAGTGCCATGCAATGGGTGGCCTAGATAAAAAGATCTAAGACAGATAAATTTTGTTTTTCATTTGTGGTCTTAATTTGTGATTGTACTGAAGCCAGTTAAAATAATGTTTGACATTTTATTTCACAGTTTTAGGATGTACATGGTGCTTAGTCCTATTTTCTTCCTCATAGGTATCAAACTGCTGTGTACTTAAGTAGAATTTTGTCAAGGAGTGTTTTCTCCTACAGTTACCAACCTCTCCTTCTTATTGCTCATCCATTAGATGCAGGTCACTTGGGTAGCCATTCACTTACACATCATCAAAGGCATCTTAACAGAGATCTCGTTTGTACCAGGTCCAGGGAATACAATTTTAATTATAACTGAGTGAATCTTCAGGACAATATTAAAAAAGACACATAATTAGAACTTGTAATGAGGGTATGAGTAAAGGAGCTTCCTACTGAAGTATGGATAGTGGCTCTTTTAAGGAGACATGATTGTTGAAACCTAATACATGAAGAAGACCTGTGATGTATGGGAGAAAAAGTTATATCAGAGTAGTGTGAAAGCAGTTTCACATACAGTACCTAAAAAAGAGTTTGCTGCTATTTTACAGGTAGAATATGCCAAGCCTAACCCTGGCAGTGTCTTTTCCTAAAGTTGTTGAGCCTCTCCTGGGCCAGGCTTGCTCCTCGTCTGCTAAAACTTTTAAGGGCTATCAGTGGATGACAAAATGTGTTGACTGAGAGAAGGAAAAAGTCTCTCAACCACCCAAATGTTGTACTCTCCCCTGTATATCTGGGCAAAAAGTTGCCCTTGCAAAGCCACTTCTAGAAGTTCAAGTGTGGATATTCAACCAACACAACTTTCTCGTACTTGAAGTATACTCTATTGGTATTTAACATATAATCATATGTCTGATGACTGACTCACTTAAAAACTAGATACTAGAGATGAGGGGATGGGACAGCATTTAAAAGTTCTTACTGCTCTTGCAAAGGGCCTGTGTTTGGGTTCCAGCACCCACAGCAGGCAGCTTACTCCAGTTTATAGGCTTCTGGGCACACATAAACTTATTCAGGTACGCATGTGTACACATGCCTTCATGCACACACACACACACACACACACACACACACACACACACACACACACATGCACACACAGAGAGAGAGAGAAACAGAGAGAGAGAGAGAGAGAGAGAGAGAGAGAAGGATAAACCTTCAAAAAAGTTTAAACATCTACTAGAGTCATATACAAAATGGAAATGTCTCTAATATTGTATTATATTAAATATTCTATTTGTATTTTCCAATATATATTAAAATATACATTTGAAAAATAATGAACACCTTTACTTTAACTCAAAACTACAAAACTACATCCTGTGGTACCAAAGGCAATATATGGATACAAAATACACACACACACACACACACACATCTCCAAAATGATTGAATATGATTGACCTTTATCAAGAGCTTCATATGTTCTCAACCCTTTATCCAGTGACTCATATACATTATGTCCTCTGACTCTCTCAGTCCCATGTGCTGCACAGTATCATTAATACAGTATTTCAAAAGCAGAAAGCTGATATGCAGAGAGCTTCAGTAATTGGTGAAGGTCAAAATGCTAAGAAGTTAGAGCAATAGGTTTTAGACTCTTGCTGTCAACCCAGTCATTAATGGCTGTCAGACCTAATCTCTTAAGCGTACTGTTATTGTCTTTGGGGTGTTACTCATCCTGAATCCTGATGATGAGCAAATCGTAGATTTATTTAGTGAAGGGACATACTACCAGAAGCATGAATGATTGGCAGCAACACCAGGTGTTAATGCTATAGACTTTCCCTCCAAGAATGGGCAGCATTCCTTCTGCGATACACAAGGAACTAAGATAAATGCGAGAAGTCCAAGTGCTAATTAACAGTCTTCCCCTTTCTGTGATTTTACCCAGAGACTCCAGTATTTTGAATTTCTTTATGAGATTTTTTTTTTAAAGTAGAGTAAAATTTGCCTTCATTGCAGTTGTAACATATTCTAATTTTCAGAGATCATAGGTTAATTAAATTGATTTAAAACAATGTTTGGGTACAACCTTAATTAACCTTCCAGCTCCCCCTCCTATTCTGGTTCCATTTGGTACTGTCAGTCTTCAGGGGTGAAGGTTAAAACTCCTCACCCTCTCAGGTAGGCGAGGGAAGGCGGGAAATAGCATTTGCTGCAGTGTTTGATTAGTGGAGCTCATTAGCTGTCAGATGGAAGGCACGAGCAGTCCATCAGGCGACAGCGGCAACACCAGTGACATTTATTACATGGGCCATGTTCAGAGGCGGCTTAGAAACCAATTTCCATTCTTATAGGTTCTGTTCCCAAAATGGGAGTTCTCCAGGATTCATAAGCAAGTCTGATCAACATGCCAAGGAAAAAAAGAAGGAAGGAAGGACAAATGGCCTCCAGATAAGGATCCTGCAAAACCAGCCCAGGGCACAGAAGTACAGAAGTGTGGGCCTGGCTGCTGCTCACCATTTGAGGAACGTGGGGCTTGTGCCTTTCTGAGATTTCACACAGTAAGTCGAATCAGAACTGTTTGGTTGGTGGCCTAGCCTAGTAGAAATACATATGCCCTATATGCTTATCTACCTGTTTATGGGGCCTGTCCTAAAATGTTTTGGGACAACTTCTGTAAAGGAAAATAGAGCATCTTTCCAGGGCCACAGATAACCACTGTAGACAGGATGCAAGCCAGAGCTATAGAGCTGAGAATGAGCTGGTTGTGTCATTATTGCTATTTTCAATGTGATTTCAAAATCTTTAGTGGCTTATCATTGAAAGTTAAGTATATTTGAGGAAGTTAATTGTAATTTAAAAAAAAATAAGCCTTGGCTTGCATAAGAATTCTAAAACAAAAAAAGGAAGGAAGTAAGAAAGGAAGGAAGAAGGAAAGAAAAAAGAAGAAAGGAAGAAAAAGAAAAGAAGAAGGAAGGAAAGAAAGAAAACACCACTGAAATTTTCTTCCAGGAAAGCCCTGCTATAATAGGTAAGGAGCCACACGTGAACCGGTGGCAGTGGTAGAGAATCCACAGGGCTGGAAACTAGCCAGAGTCCACGTGGCTTTTATAGAGCTGAGCTGAGAGCTAAGCCAGTAAAGAGAGAAGTATTGTGCTTACCTATAAATATTCACATGAAATTTCTTCCACTTGAGGCAGAGGATGATCAAGAAGAGGAGTATCCTGGCAACAAGACCCCAGAACATGGGCTTTTCACAGAAGGGCCAGGGAAATCACCCCAGGCATTGTAAAATTCTTGCCTGCATAATCCCAATATGACAATTCTCATCCAGTAAGTGGCTTTGCAGCACTTGGGATATTTTAGTGCTTTCTAGGTCATTCTAGAGTGTGTACAGGGTAATAGAGGCACAGCAGTTACAGCAGTTGTTCTAAGAATATCCCTACTCCACGTTCGCTTTTAATTTTTCTTCTCTCTCTCTCTTTTTCTCTCTCTCTTCCTCTCTCTCTCTCTCTCTCTCTCTCTCTCTCTCTCACACACACACACACACACACACACACACACATACACACACAAACACAAATACATGCACACATGCACACACACACATTTGTGTATATGCATGTTAACATGTATTTAGGCACTTGTGTTTGTATATGCATGCCTCTGAGTACAGAAGTCCAAAGTCAGTGTAGTGTGTCTTAATCAATCTCTTCTTTATTGATCCAGGGTTTCTTGAAGAACCAGGAACTCATTGGATGCTGGCTAGTTTAGTTAATCTTCACAAGGCCCCCTGCTTCTGTCTCAAAAATGCTGGGATTGCAGGCAGTTGGCTTTTCTGGATGGCTTTTTATGTGAGTTATCAGGAACCAAAGTCTGGTCCTCATGCTTACAAGGCAAGGGCTATATCTAACAAGCCACCTCCAGAGAGCCATGCTACCTTTTTAGGAGAAAATTCAACCTGGTAGGCTCATTTCATTCTCTTTTTTCTTTGTATTTTTTTTTGTTTTGTTTCTTGTTTTTTTTTTTCTTTTTCTTAAATATTTTCCTTATTTACATTTCAAATGTTCTCCCCTTTCCTGGTTTTCCCTCTGAAAGAAAAAAAACCCTTATTCCCTCCCCCAACTCCCTGCTCACCAACCCACCCTCTCCCATTTCCTGGCCCTGACATTCCCCTACACTGGGGCATACATAGAGCCTTCACAGGACCAAGGGCCTCTCCTCCCACTGATGACCAACTAGGCCATCCTCTGCTACATATGCAGCTGGAGCCATGAGTCCCCCCATGTGTACTCTTTGGTTTGTGGTTTCGTCCCTGGGAGATCTGGGATTACTGGTTAGATCATATTGTTGTTCCTCCTATGGTGCTGCAAAACCTTCATCTCCTTGGGTCCTTTCTCTAGCTCCTTCATTGGGACCCTGTGTTCAGTCCAATGGATGGCTGTGAGCCTCTACTTCTGTATTAGTCAGGCACTGGCAGAGCTTCTCAGAAGACAGCTATATCAGGTTCCTGTCAGCCAGCACTTGCTGGCATCCATAAGAGTGTCTGGGTTTGATGATTGTATATGGGAAGGATCCCCAGCTGGGGCTGTCTCTGGATTGTCCTTCTTTTAGTCTCTGCTCCACACTTTGTCTCTGCAACTTCTTTCATGAGTATTTTGATCCTCCTTGTAAGAAAGATCAAAATATTCACACTTTGGTCTTCCTTCTTCTTGAGTTTTTTGTGGTTTGTAGATTGTATCTTGGGTATTCTGAACTTGTGGGCTAATATCCACTTATCACTGAGTGCATATCATATGTGTTCTTTTGCAATTGGGTTACCTCACTTAGGAGGATAATTTCTAGTTCTACCCATTTGCCTAAGAATTTCATGAATTCATCATTTTTAGTAGCTGAGTAGTACTCCATTGTGTAAATGCACCACATTTTCTGTATCCATTCCTCTGTTGAGGGACATCTGGGTTCTTTCCAGTTTCTGTCTATTATAAATAAGGCTGCTATGAACATAGTGGAGCATGTGCCTTATTACACATTGTAGCATCTTCTGGGTATATGCCCAGGAGTGGTATAGCTGGGTCCTCAGGTAATACTATGTCCAATTTTCTGAGGAACCACCAAACTGATTTCTGGAGTGGCTGTACTACCTTGCATTCCCACCAGCAGTGGAGGAATATTCCTCTTTCACCACATCCTTGCCAGTATCTGTTGTCACATGAATTTTTTATCCTAGCAATTCTGACTGGTGTGAGTTGGAATCTCAGGGTTGTTTTGATTTGCATTTCCCTGATGACTAAGGATATTGAACATTTCTTTAGGTGCTTCTCAGCCAATCAGTATTCCTCTGTTAAGAATTCTTTGTTTAACTATGTGCCCCATTTTTAATAGGGTTATTTGGTTCTTCTGGAGTCTAACTTCTTGAGTTCTTTGTATATATGGATCATTTCATTAAAACAGAAAGTTGAGGACTTATCCATGTCATTTTCTTCTGCTGACACTTCTCATTTTCTACTTCCTCTCTCATTGTACATTTATTCTCTTAAGGAAAGTACTTTGTTCTGCCTCCAAAATACATCCTTCATGATTTGCTTTTTTCTCTATTACTACTGTCATTTTATTCAAAGCCAGCACCTCATCTCACCTGGGTTTTTCATGTAGTCTTCTCATTGGTCCTCCTGTTTCTGATACAACACTCCAATTAATCTCCCCTGTAGCAGCCGGTAATTACTGAAGTGCAACATCAGACTGTACTTGGCCAATTTGAAGTACTCTCATGGCCTTTCATCATAACAAGAATGAAATTCACAACTCTTCTCTTACTCTGCAAGTCTATGCATGCTCAGCCTGCCTTCCTCCTGATACATCAGCTTTCTGTGAGCTTGCAAGCTTAGTTTTCCCCTAGCCCTAGGCTGTCATGCTCACAATGTCAACTGCCTGCAAGGTTTTCCCTCAGAGTCACACCTTCTGTTCTTTTAGATCTCAGATGAATTGTCTTCACGTTAGAGAGGTAGCCCTTGGCTTCTCTAAACAATCCCCTTCCTCATTAATCTCACAAAGCTGGTTGTATTTCCACAGCATTTACTGTTATCTAAAATTATTTATTTATTGTTAGTTTCTTTCAATAGAGTATATTAAGTCCATGGAACTGTCAGCTTCCTCTGTCTTCTTCACATGACAGTTAGCAACTATACTACAAATATTGGCTACATTTAAGCCAGATGCAAACACATTATCTGAATAGTTCCTTCTTAGGAAATTTACAAGGTGAAAATATGCAACTGATACTTTAATTAATATGAAAAGTAATTCATCTAAAAATACATAAATTTAAGTGTAGTGTATCTCCTGAGTTCCTTAAAGCCCTGCATATCAGAAGCCTTTAAAGTAGGAGACCCATCCACACTGTCCCAGCATGCTGATGATTTCTGACTAGAGAGGGTTTTCTAATCCATGACTTATTCCTCTCCAGACAAAAGTTTTTCTGGTTCTGGCGCCCAAATCACCGTGTACGTATCAGTCCTCACAGCATGGCAAGAAAGAGTCCACTGAACATAACAGATATCATTCTGTTCCAACCTGTTGCAGAAGTCTTGATGGACTGCTTCATTCCCTCCTCTACAATATAGCACTCTGGGATAGAGATGGTAGGGCTGCACCCTGAAGCATCTAACAAAGGAAACACCAATAGATTCCTCCAAAGATTTCACAAGTATCACACTCCTCCCTCAAGCATTAGAAACACATTGAATTAAAATTCTTTCCAGTGATACAATGCTATTTTTCTAAGAGCTCACCATTAAGAATTAACTGAAGTATAAATTTCTAAAGGCTGCCACTTTGAATTTTGAGGCAGGTGAGCATATTCTACCCCTAGGCTAAAGAGTCAACTGAGAGAAAAATACTGCAGGGTTTCCTTTATGCCTAGAATGAATTTTAGCTTTATTTCCTTGCTCTTGCTGCATATTCCTTCCTTGACCTGTGTAAGAGACATATCTGAGTTTCTTTCATTTTAGCAATACTTTATTCCCTACCTTTTGGTCTAAATGATTTTGCTGTGATAAAATGCATCATGAATATAATAAGGAAAATAAAGCAAACCATGCCTGCCCAAGATTTTTCATCCTGAGTGGAGGAAACCGAAGATTAACATTGGTTGTGTTGTGAGAAGGAGTCCAGAAGAAATTTTACATTGCTTTTGTTAAATATATATATATGTATATATTGTTTATATATATAAACAGAAAGTTGAGGACTTATATAAATATATATATATATATGTATATAACATATATATAATGTTTCTGTTTCCTGATGCTTTCAGGAACTATAGTGGTTTTTGAATATGCTTGGCCCAGAGAGTAGCACTATTGTTGGGAGTAGGTGTGGCCTTTGTCCTTTTAAGAGAAATATGTTACTGTGGGATGAGCTTTGAGGTCCTCCTCCTAGCCACATGGGAGACAGTCTGCTCCTGGCTTCCTTTTGATGAAAATGTAGAACTATTTGCTTCTACAGCACCGTGCCTGCCTGCATCTCTACCATGCTTCCTGTTACAATGATAATGAACTGAACCTATGAAAGTGTAAACCAGCCCCAGTTAAAGTTGTTGTTTATAAGAGTTTACTTGGTAATGGTGTCAACAATGGAAAACCTAACTAATACAGGAACTAATCTGTAAATTGTTTTCATTGTTTAAACTATTATGTACTATTAAAATGGTGATTAGTGATTAAGACATATCAATGATTAAGACTAGAATTTAGGGTTGATTTTAACAAACTCATAGCTTTCAAGATTATAAATTAAGATATAGCACATATTGGAGGGTGACCTTGGTTCTCCTATGACTTTGCCTTCCACCTATTCCCTCCCAAAGGGTAAAGTTGAGTAGATAGTTTGAAGTTTCATGTGTTTTCCATTGGACTTTTCAATTTTTAATATGGAGTGGTCAGTGATACAACAGAGAGAGAGAGAGGGAGAGAGAGAGAGAGAGAGAGAGAGAGAGAGAGAGAGAGAGAGGGAGAGGAAGAGGAGGATGCCTCTGGATCCAACATATGGTTCCTTTCCCAAGGCTTCTCAAAGGAAGACATATGAAGATGTTGGCTAGATAGCACAGTCCTGCACTTGCTGCATGTGTAAGAAGGTCTTTGCAGAAATAAAGGAGACACATGGAGGAGAGAAGCAGCTAGGTCTTTTAAAGAACCATATGTAATTCAATATGGTGATACTTAAGCATAAGAGGCTAGGCTAGTGGACATAGAGAGCTAGGCAAAGGTCCAGCTGGCTATACAATCAGACAACATTCTTGTTGTCTGTACTGTCTGATGCAGATATTGCGTGTGCTGCTGTGTATGGTTTCACTGCCAGGGCTCCTTTTGACAGCCTGTAAAGCAATGATGGATGCCAAAAATAATACTTCTCAGCTTTCATCACCTTGCTATATATTTCCCACATGTGCTTAAGGGAAAAGGAGAATCGCCAGAGTCATTAATAAAGCTATAATGTAAGAACACTTGAGCACTTCTGAGAAGGGCCGGTCATCTTCCTCCCTCTGTCTCGGACAGATTTTGCAGAAAAATGTTTTAATGTTTGTATGACCTTTAATCAAATAGACTGCACATTTTTAGGTTCCAGTAAATTACAGCCTTTCTGTAAGTACCCATGGGTAGAGAAAGGGCATTGGCAGTCATAATGATATCATTAAGAAACACATAAATATTATCTCTTCATTTTTTTTCTCCGTGCAACTTTTACCCCTAAAAGGGAACATGGGCTTTTTCCCTTCTTTCCAACTGAACTTATGGGAACTCAGCAGGATTTTATCGGTCATAAACTTTTCCAAGTTATCTTGTTTCTAGGTCCAATGCATTTCCTTGAGCATGTCTCAGACTTCAAAATCATTTGGTTCTTTAAACTCTCTAGTCCTTAATAACTACTAACTCATTAACTTCACTTCTTATGACTCCTCTTTTCTTTTTCTCTCCATGTTTCACAACCTTTTATAAAACTCAAGATGTAGTTTTGCAGACAATTCAAGTAAAGAAACTGGTCATCTCTTACTAGATTAGATGGCCATGACATCCAACTTTCAAACATGTGAATTACATTCCTACAATAGCCAGGACTTCCCATCTTAAGTTAAAGAAATCAAGACAGTGTAGCTGGCATGGGAAAAACAAACAGATACACACACACACACACACACACACACACACACACCAAGAAAACATGATTCAGAAGAAGATTAAATAATGTAAGAAAGCACAGAGCTTTGAATCCTGTTGTGAGAACCCAGGATGCTCTGGATCCTGGAGCTCATGCAGAGTATCAGAATCCCTCTTCCTACTACTGGGGTTTGCTTGCTTCTAGTCATTTCGGTTTTGCAGGATTTTAAATGTGTGTGCTTTTGTTTGTTTGAGGTAATGCTGCACCTTCCCATTCACAGGGTATGAGGGACTGCATCTGAGTCCATCCACTTCTAAGACACCATACACTGAACTGGGTAGTGCTGTTCTTATAGATAGCCCAGGCTTTGTGGTCGGAGTAAAGAACAACAGAAAGTTAAAATTTCCTGTGGAAATAATTTGTTATTATTTTGAGATGGTTCTATGTTGATATCACTGTGTAGCTCAAACTGGCCTGGGACTCATGGGAAATCTCCTGCCTTAACTTCAAGAATGGAGGCTTAGAAGTGTGTCCTACCACATCTAACCTCATACACCAATGGTTTTAAAAGTAGTTTGGGGAGTCATGATAACAGAAAATTACCATTTCATTTCTCAAACATAATAAAGTTTTATCATCAGACTACTATTTTTAAGAGAATGTTTTTTTTTTTTTGAGGTCTCAGAAGTACTGTGATGCACAAAACATGGAAATTTATGTGTAGAACTCTACAGTTTTTATATGTAGGTGATTTCTATGAAGAGTGAGCTCATGATTATCCTGCTCTCCTTGGCCATATTAGTAACGTGTTTTGAAAGAATGATACAGTTCTGATTTGGGTCTGGCAAGAGCCTGATAAAACTCAACCGGTTAGTCCCAAACCTATTTTTTCTCAGAGATTTTCCTGTGACTAAGAAGAATCCATTATCATTTGCTTGGTTAATGTGTCTACATGTACCATGGGTCATTTTAAGACAGGCACATCTGAAACTCTGCAGGATATCCATCAAGACCTGGGCTCTGCCTGCAGCAGGATGCATCTCTGATCATTTCAGCTCTCCTGGAACAACAGTACCATTTGTTGTGCCACAGTTAATTGAAAGACTGAGCATTTCAGGTGAAATGTTGATGTTTCTGCAGATTAAGCAGTGTGAAGGGAAAACTTGCTTCTTTTCATTAAAAACCTCACACTCTCATTATGGCTTTTTACTTGATGGTTGTCTTACCTGTGTCTTATAGAGGATGCTTTGCCATCTTCACATTACAGGAAGAAAATACCGTTGTCCTTTAGTTCCCTATATTCAGGGTGATTTTGAGTCATCAAGCTGGCCCATTTTCTGTATTAATATTCTCACAGTGGCTGCTTCTCTGCATCAACATCACAGGTGTTCTTATAGTTCATCCACAACAAACTTTCCTTTGAAGAGGTATCTCAAGTTTCGTTACTAGATACCTTTGGACATGTTCTTTATCCAAAGCTAATTACTATGCCTTTTCTTCATGATCCTGAGTCTTCACTTTGGAAATGGAGACAATTCTAAATTATTATTATTATTGCTACCAAAGTAATGGAAAAGTCCCTTCCTCTCTCTCTCTCTCTCTCTCTCTCTCTCTCTCTCTCCCTCCCTCCCTCCCTCCCTCCCTCCCTCTCCCTCTCTATCTCTATCTCTCCCTCTCCCTCTCCCTCCCTCCCTCTCTCTTTTTCTCTTTCTCTCTCTCTTTTAATTTTCAAATTTCTGCCATCTGGAAGTGTTGAGATGCAATGAGAGTGACATGATACTGTTTGGTCAACATGATCAGCCACTAGCTCTGATAATCACATCAGGAACAGCACTTATGCAGATGAAATTGCCTGCAGCAAGTACAGATCTTGGTGATAGAGAAAGTTTGCCCACTCTGCCATGAACACACTTCAGCACACAACACCCCAAGCAAAGGGTGAGACGATTCAGATATGCACAAAGGAGATGGGTCAGCTTCCCTCCATTGCTCTACACTTTGCTTCTTAAGGTGGCCAAGCCAGTGTCATCCTGGAGAGTCGAAAGTGTAAGGACACCTCCTGCCAGTTATTAGATTCAAGGGGCTATTCAGTGCATTTTTTGATAATTAGCCTCTAAAATCTCATGGAAACAGTATCTTTACGACTCTTCAGTTTTATCCAGAGTCTGAGGGGTGCTGTGTGCCTGTTGAAGACTAAACATTGGTGGGTGGTAATCTGAGACTTTGAATCCAAGTCCCTTTAAGAACTATTAACCACTTTTAGGGTGCACCTAGCAGGTAGAACCATGAGAACAGAGAAGATGTCGAGGCTCCATCGGTTTATATTCCTCTTACTATTAGCAATGCCAGCTTTGGGCTAAGGGTTACATCGGTTAAAAAAAGAGTAATGGCTATTATAAATAAGGCTGCTATGAACATAGTGAAGCATGTGTCCTTATTACATGTTGGAGCATCTTCTGGGTATATGCCCAGGAGTGGTATAGCTGGGTCCTCTGGTAGTACTATGTCCAATTTCCTGAGGAACAGCCAAACTGATTTCCAGAGTGGTTGTACCAGCTTGCAATCCCACCAGCAATGATGGAGGGTTCCTCTTTCTCCACAACCTCTCCAGCATCTGCTGTCACCTGAGTTTTTTATCCTAGCCATTCTCACTGGTGTGAGGTGGAATCTCAGGGTTGTTTTGATTTGCATTTCCCTGATGACTAAGGATGTTGAACATTTTTTTAGGTGCTTCTCAGCCATTCGGTATTTGTCAGTTGACAATTCTTTGTTTAGCTCTGTACCCCATTTTTAATAGGGTTGTTTCTTTGGAGTCTAACTTCTTGAGTTCTTTGTATATATTAGATATTAGCCCTCTATCAAATATAGGATTGGTAAAGATCTTTTCCTAATTTGTTGATTGTCTTTTCGCCAGAAACTGGAAACAACTCAGATGTCCCTCAACAGAGGAATGGATACAGAAATTGTGGTACATCTACACAATGGAGTACTACTCAGCTATTAAAAACATTGAATTTATGAAATTCTTGGGGAAATGGATGGACCTGGAGAATATTATCCCGAGTGAAGTAACCCAATCACAAAAGAACAAAGTGGATATTAGCCTAGAAGATCTGAATACACAAAGTACAAACCACAAACCATAAGAAACTCAAGAAAAAGGAAGACCAAAGTGTGGATACTTGGTTCCTTCTTAAAAGGGGGAACAAAATACCCATGGAAGGAGTTATAGAGACTAACTATGGAGCAGAGACTAATGGAAGGACAATTCAGAGACTGCTCCACCTGGGAATCCTTCTCATATTCAATCATCAAATTTAGACACTATTGTGGATCCTAGCAAGCTCTGGCTGACAGGAGCCTGATATAGCTGTTCTCTGAGAGGCTTTGACAGTACCCGACTAATACAAAAGTAGAGGCTCACAGTCATCCATTGGACTGAGTACAGGGTCCCCAATGAAGGAGCTAGAGAAAGGACCCAAGGAGCTGGAGGGTTTACAGACCCTTAGGATGAACAACAGTATGAACTAACTAGTACCATCAGAGCTCTAAGGGACTAAAACTCCTACCAAAGAGTACAAATGGGGGGACTCATGATTCCAGCAGCATGCATATAGCAGAGGATGGCCAAGTCGATCATCAATTGGAGGAGAGGACCTTGGTCCTGTGAAGGTTGTATGCCCCAGTGTAGGGGAATGCCAGGGCCAGTAAGCAGGAGGGAGTGGGTAGGGGGGAGGGGACAGGAGATTGTTTTAGTTTTTGTTTTTTCTTTTCTTTTTTTTTTCTTTTTATCTTTTGGAGGGGAACACGGGAAAGGAGATATTGTAAATAAAACATCTAATAAAAAATAAATAAAAATTAAAAAAAGAATTTATATATACTACAAAAAAATACTAAATCTTTAGGATTGTATGAGTTTCCAAAGAGCACTGAAGTTTTGCTTGTGAAGGTAGAGGGGAAGGCAGGGGTTACTGTCAGGTCTGTGCACCAAGAACCACGAAAGGTCATATCTGCACTGAAAAAGGCACAAACTAGGACCCATCCTGTCACAGAGACAGTGGTCCATTTCCTGAGGGCAGTTTGAGATGATGACCCAACTGGCCCTCTTCCCAGATGAAGTTTGATGTGCTGAAGGACCATGTGTTCTCTGCCTCGTCCTCATGCCCTTTGTCAAGACAAGAGCCAAGGGAAGCGTCAAGTCCTCTTACTTCCTGGGCAGTTCTCTCTGTCTTCATGTTAGGAAAAACCAAAAACTCACCATAGCCAACAAATGAATAAATACCACGGTTTCATATAAAAACAACAGAAAAGAAAATGATGTTTAGTTAACGTCGCAGCTCTACATTTTCTACTTAGAATACAATTGGACATAATTTCTCTTTTGAAATGTGAGAGGCAGAGCACTCTCCCGACTTTACAAGGAGAAAAAGAAAGAAAGAAGAAAAAGAAAAAAAAAAGCATTGAACCTTCAGTGCTCAGCTTCAACTGCCCACAGCTCTTCTCGGAGAAGAATCCTAAGAAACCTCTTCTCCCTCCCTGTTTCTTATTTCTCAGGCAGGTGCCATTAATTGCAGTGGATGACCTCATCACCTCTGCATCCTGCTGCTCTCCTGCTGGGCTTCTCTGGCCAGCTCCCCTCACACTTCTCTCAGCAGATGCAGCTTTTATGTTTCTCTTGCCCCTGGCCTCCTTTGAATTACCACAGCTTGGTAACAATACGGGTCTATCACCTGCGGGTGTGGCGAGGAATACTGTACAACTTCCAGCGATGGTAACATTAAATGGAATTTAGACTCCTCCCTAGTTTTATATTCTACTTTAATTTTTAGCATACTACAGTTGCAGAAATCCTGTTCACAGCAACCATCTATCTTTCAGTGTGTTCAACTGAGATCCCTCTTCCTTAAGTAGTCTCCTCCCTTCCCTGCTCTCTCCCTCCTCCATCTCTTCTTTTCCCTGCATTTCCCTCCTGATTTCCCTTCTGACACATTGCCATATGGAAGTGCACACTGTGTGTGTGTGTGTGTGTGTGTGTGTGTGTGAGTGTGCGCGTGTGTCCGTCCGTCCGTCCGTCTGTCTGTCTGTCTGTCTGTCTGTCTGTCTGTCTGTCTCTGTGTGGTGTGTGTCTGTATCTCTCTGTGTGTTTTAATCTAACTTACACTCAAGAAATAAGGAACAGGGAAGGCACTTAACAGACTGATGAAATGTGTTATAGTGGTATAGGAGCCTTTAACTCCTGAATTCTATTTTGAAAGCAATATGTATCTTCAGAAGAAATCCCCAGGAGTCCGGATGGATGGATGGATGGATTGTAAATCTCACAATATCTTGGAAAATGTGAGGAGGCAATGAACGTGAGTGTGATATTTTAGGGGACTACCACAAGAACAGCTAATAAACCACCAATACGATCAGCTCACTACTCCTTTGAAAGCCAAATGCCGCAGTTCACCAACAGGATATACTTAACCCACTGTGAACCTGTTAGAATGTCTTTAGGTGATGGATTATTCTCTTGATTCACTTAAGGTACAAATGATATTTAGATGACTCTAATTGTTTTTTTCTTTTTCTTTTTTTTTTGGGGGGGGGGCTTTTCTAGACAGGGTTTCTCTGTATAGCCCTGGCTGTCCTGGAGCTCACTCTGTAGACCAGACAGAGTGCTTCTTCCAAGTGCTGGGATTAAAGGCATGCGCCACCACTGCCCAGCTAGATGGCTCTAATTCTTGTGGAATTCACAGACAGGATGTTTGATAGTACCTGTGACTTGGATAAATTCTTCTAAAGGCCCATGTGTTGAAAGCTCAGCTCCCTGGTCACACAAAGTAATCAAATCTTTGATAGAGCCTGTGGGAGGTCTTCTTGTCTCTAGATGATCTTGAAGGGCCTATTACAAGTCCACCCTCTTCTTGGTCCCTTTCGCTTTTTTTGGCGGGGGGGGGGAGTTGTTTTTGTTTTTTCTAGACAGGGTTTCTCTGTGTATTTCTGGCTGTCCTGGAACTCACTCTGTAGACCAGGCTGGCCTCGAACCCAGAAATCTGCCTGCCTCTGCCTCCCAAGTACTGGGATAAAAGGCATGTGCCACCACTGCCTGGCAGTCCCTTTCTATTCTACCATTATTAGGTGAATAGTTTCCTCAATCCTATTCCCCCTTGCATTTATGATACCTCACTACAAACTCACAACATCAGAGCCATCTAACCCCTAGCTGAAACCTAGAATATTGTGTACAGAACAGACCTTTTTCTCTGTGTGAGTTGATCTATCTCAGGTGCTTAGAGCAATGACGGGCAGATGACTGACACAGAAGCTCTGCAGGCCTTTCCATTTGCTTCTTAAGTACCAGGTATATCCTACCCTTTCCCCTTTGGCCTTTTCCAATAAAAGCTTAGCGCTTCAGTTTCCAGGACCATTGATCTTTTACCTTCTCATTCATGGTTGAATGGACTAGTGACAAGCAATGACAGGATCCTCAAGCATAAGATGTGAGAGAATGCAATGTTTACTACACATTCACAGCTTAAGCACTCTTTCATGTCTCCAATTCCTCTAAAGATCACACAATTTGATTTACAGGGCACCTTCCAGCTTAACTGTACTAAGTTTTACTGGGGCCATTCTTTAGATCTGAGCCTACTTTAAATCTATTTACCTTAGCCCCAACTATACATCCATGAATAATCATCAATAAGATTATTTGAATTCCTTTGCATTTGATTTGAAATGGTCACATCTGAAGCAAATTTTCTGGCCAAATAACTAATTTTCTTGATAAATGTAATTTTATCTCAATGTGTTTTTTTTTTTGTTGTTGTTGTTGTTTTGTTTTTTCAAGATAGGGTTCCTCTGTGTAGCCTTGGCTGTCCTGGAACTCACTCTGTAGACCAGGCTGTCAATGTGTTTTCTTAAAAAATTTCTCTACATTTATTATTTTTTGCTCATGTTACATGTGGACATGTGGGAAGAAGGTAGGTCCATGTGAAATGGCATCTATGTGGCAGTTGCAGGACAACTTTTGGGAGTTAGTTGTTTTCTTCCACAATGTGGGTCCCAGGGACAGAAGGAACACAGGTTGTCTGCCTTCCCAGCAGGTATCTTCATCAAATGAGCCATTATGATGTGGCTTCTTAGTAAGCTACAAAAGCTTACTCATGATGTTTTGAACAAGTGAAAGTAAAAAGAATTCATACGGTGGAGATACACTGAATAGTCTCAGAGGTTTTCCATTTTCAGCCTCTTCTCAGCCTGACTTCTTTTATTTTTATTTTTTTAAGTTTTATTGTATTATGATGAGAAAAGTTACAGGATTTCAATTTATCTGAATTTATTAACATTTGAAAACATATTTTTAGTAAATAGAATTAAATCACATTTTTGTTTCACTTCAATACCTACAATATCCTTCATTTGTCATATACTTTAAAAGTTATCAGAACACAATACTCCCACCATAACAAATCCTGGACACGCCATCACACTGGAAAAGCAAGATTCATATATAAAATAACTTCTCATGATGATGACACAGGAATTTAAGAAAAACATAAATAGCACCCTCAAAGAAATACAGAAGAACACAGGTAAACAGCTAGAAGCCCTACAAGAGGAAACACAAAAATCCCCTAAAGAACTACAGGAAAATACAATCAAACAGGTGAAGGAAATGAGCAAAACCATCCAGAATCTAAAAATGGAAATAGAAACAATAAAAAAATCAGAAGGGGAGACAGCCCTGGAGATAGAAAACCTAGGAAAGAAATCAGGAATCATAGATGCAAACATCACCAACAGAATACAAGAGATAGATTAGAGAATCTCAGGGGTAGAAGATACCATAGAAAACATTAACACAACAGTTAAAGAAAATGCAAAAAGCAAAAAGAATCTAACCCAGAACATCCAGGAAATCCAGGACCCACTGAGAAGACGAAACCTAAGGATAATAGGTATATAAGAGAGTGAAGACTCCCAAGGTAATAGGCCAGTAAATATCTTCAACAAAATTATAGAAGAAAACTTCCCTAACCTAAAGAAAGAGATGTCCATGAACATACAAGAAGCCTACAGAACTCCAAATAGACTGGACCAGAAAAGAAATTCCTCCCATCACATAATAATAAAAACACCAAATGCACTAAACAAAATAGCAGTAAGAGAAAAAGGCCAAGTAACATATAAAGGCAGGCCTATCAGCATTACACCAGACTTCTCACCAGAGACTATGAAAGCTAGAAGATCCTGGGCAGATGTCATACAGATCCTACAAGAACACAAATGCCAGCCCAGGCTACTATACCCAGCAAAACTCTCAATTACCATAGATGGAGGTACCAAGATATTCCATGACAAAACAACAAAACAAAACAAAAAAAAAATTACATAATATCTTTCCAAAAATCCAGCCCTACAAAGGATAATAGATGGAAAACATCAACATAAGGAGCAAAACTGCACCCTAGAAGAATCAAGAAAGTAATCTTTCAACAAATCCACACAAATCTAATTCCATCTCTTACAACAAAAACAACAGGAAGTAACAATTACTTTTTCTTAATATCTTAATATGGAAATTAATATTACAAGCATATCCTAATCGATTGAAATCTAAAAATATGAGGAATTAGAAATTTGTTGATTGTCATCCAATGGTCTCTCTAATTTGGTAATTGGAAAAATAGGTCCAATATTGTACAATCCATATACAACTTTCATCTTGTTTATTCATGACAGTATCTTGCTGTGTACAGCATAAGAGTCTTGAAATCTTGCTTCTCCTATCTCAGCCTCTCTATTAGTAGTTTTGTTTATTTCATGTTTTTACACTATACTATGGTTTTCAGAACAGCTTATATATTTCAAAAGTATTTATATACTCAGCCTGACTTCTTAAGATATTGTTTACACCCTGGTACATTGCATCTATAGCTTAAAGAGTTGCCTGAAAGGGAGTAGGTGTTATACTCTGGTAAAATCAGAGGATAGCCCTAAGAATTGTTCATTAGAAGCCATCCACCTTTTTTTTTTTTTTTTTTTTTTTTTTTTTTTTTTTGCCTTTGAGGCACCATCTCTTAGCTGGGACTAACTGGTTTTGTAAGGTTGACTGGCCAGTAGCCTCTGCATCTTCCTGTCTCTGCTTTCTCAGGGCTGAGATTATAATCCTTTCTTACCATCGCTGGCTTTCTTATGTGATTCTAAGATCAAATTCAGGCCATTATGTTGTACAGTGTTTACTTTATCAAATGAGCTGTCTTCCCAGATTTGTAAAGAATCGCTATGAATGCTAGCATCCATAAGTTTTTATGCAAGGGTTTTATATTTGTCTTTCAAGCCTTGACTGAAGAATAACTCTAGGATCATCAGTGAATTCTCAGTCCGGTAACAATACTAATGACCCCATATGAATGATGTTCAGTATGCTGAAACATTTCTATGTGGTAGCAAATATGCCTATAAGCTTTTATGTATATTTTGTTTCACCCTTTCATGAATTCCTTCACAGAGCTGCATTAATTACTCCAACAGTCACATGGTTGGTAAGGATAGTCAGGTAGAATCTAAGCCCAGTTTATCTTTATCTTCAGCCCTACTGGACAATAGCTGTTCTTCTGGACTTTACCCCTTACGCCTCATCATAACTTGATGCTGCAACTTGTGCTTCAGGATAACCTGATTTATCCTAAATAAAAGACCATTTGTTTTCAGAGAGGATGGCTGGGGTAGTTCTAGACAGTAATCTGTAAAGGAAAAAAAGTTTCAGAGGCCTCTTATGCTACCAAGATTGGAGGATTTGAGGAAAAGAAGAGATTGATAGAGTGATGGAATTAAGTAGGGAAGGGGAAGAAGAAGTTTCCAAATTTGATTCATAAGCTATAAGTGAGATAGTCAAGAGCCTGTTAGTAGTTATTTGGAAGTCTTAAAAATAACCAGGGTGACTAGATTTTAGGCTAAAAATGGACCTAAAGAAATTCTCAATATACTTTCCCATTAAGGTTTCTCAAACAAATCATTCAATCAAGCCAGTCTTGTCATGGGCAGTGGTTTAAAGAGCAAAAAGACATGGCCTTTATTCTGAACAGTTTAATTGTCAGCCCATGTAGCTATATTGTGAATATAATTTGAAGGTCCTTTACACTTCTACAAATTCAGAATTTGTGATTGCAACTATGTCCATGAACAACACTGGAGACTCAAATACCAGGGCTATTTATTGTATCATGTGAATATGGTTTGAATGGCTCAGTCTTTGAGACAAAAGCAGCAGATGAATGGTCTCATGGGTTAACAAAGGTGACGTCTCTAGCACTTATGTCTTAGCCTGGTCCATATGATTATGATCCACATCATGATAAAATTACATCTCAACAGAGATCCAACTTGTAGTTCACATAATGACAAAGTAACTCTCTAAAGGACACAAGAAATTTGGGTAATTCAGAAGGTAGCATGCCACATTCTTTTTGAGCTTACATATGACAGGAATATGTACTTTTAAATAGATGGCTTTCAACTATTTTTATTCATGACACATGTAAGAAATTGCTCTGCTTCCAATAAATGTTCAAATGTCAAAACCACAATGCTATCTGTCTATACTTGAACATTTTCTTTATTATTTTTTGTTTTCCATTACTTTCTTAAAATTCTGATGGGTGTTATCAAAATAACTTTATGACTAACTTATGTTTTTGACTCTAGATTCGAAAATACTACTTTATATCAATAACAGTAACAAGTAAGCAAGTCACTGAGTTGGTTGATGGTGCTGCTTTGGCAGTGGTCCAGCAGAAAGTATTTTAATGTTATTATAAACTATTTTTATTTTATAGTTACAGAATTGTCCAGGGTCTTATCTGATCACTGAAGTTTTCTTTATTTATTCTCTATTGTACTTTTTGGGAGGAATTTTATGTTATATTAATTTGTGAAAATAGAGAGGTCTGCAATGCTCTCAGGAGAAATGTAGGAAAACCCTGCCAATAAAACGACAGAGGATCAAAGGAATTTGTCTGTGTGGGACTTGGAGAGTAGCATCTGATATGGTATAGAGGGCCAGTAGCATTTTTGACAGTGAGATAGGACAAAGACTATTTCCCAATGGAAACAGTCTGTTTGAAAGACCAGTCAAAATGGGATTATTTAATAGGGAGATAAAAAGATACAGTGGGACTAGTCAAATGAGAGGTTATCCGTAACTATACATTGTCTTTCATTAAGTAAACGAACATTTTTCACTACTATTATTTACAGAAAAAGATCTCAGAAGTTCTTTGTGGCTTTGAATGAAAACCAGGGAAAGCTGTGATTGAATAAACTCGAGGTTATTTCTTTTCTGGGTGCAAAGCCTCTAAAAGCAGAGACTCTGAACTTGTTAATTTTTACTTTCTAGCACCTAAAACAAGGCCTGGTACAGAGCAAAATACAGGGAATACATTCTAAATCGATGACTCAATTAGCTAAGGGAGAGTGCAGACCATCTTGGCAATGGTCTCCATAGAACTCTTCTAGCTCAACATTCCTTCTTCAGTAATGTAGAGTTTGTGTTGGCTCCATTTCTAGGAAATGTCTTATCCAGTCCTCTCTTTTGCAGTCACCTTCCTACACAATCTTTCCTCAGTCTCACTTTATAATGTTCTATCTTGGTTGCTGTTGTTCTCTTATACTGTAGCTTTTGTTCATTCTGTCTTTGTGTTGTGCAGTCACAACATTCTCAGTCAACATTCCTAGTTTTCAAAATGAAAGTGACTTTTCTCTGAAACCTTAAGCAGTGGTATGGTGGCTTCAATAGTGATTGCTTTTTTTTTTTTTTAAGTTTTAGTGCATTATGATGAGAAAAGTTACATGATTTCAATTTATCTGAATTTGGTAACATTTAAAAACATATTTTAAGTAAATAGAATTAAATCACGTTTTTGCTTTCCTTTTGTACCCCAACTCCTCTCAGGTACCCTCCCTTCAATACCTCCAATATCTTTTTTGTCACATTCTTTAAACATTATAAAATATTATAACAATAAAAATGAGTATTATAAAAGTTGTTTGATATAAAACAATAATCAATTTAACAGTCTTATGTAGATGCTTGTCTACAGCAATACTGAAAATACCTATGTTTTTCTCAATATAAGTTTTAAATAATTCCAAACATATTAACTGTATATTTCACAATAATACATCACTACTAGTATTTTCTTAAATGAACATAAATACATAAAGTGTTTTTGTTTATTTGTTTGTTTTATATTTAGTAGAGCTTAAAATCTTGGTTCTTACTGTGATAACTTGATACAAGAGTTACAAATGTCAAGCAAGGCATTCAGTTTCACTCTTTGTTGTTCTCTTACAAGCCACCTCCCTAGTTAATTCTCTATGTTTTTGGGGCTACATAACTATTTTTAAATATGTAAGCTGTTCTGAAAACCATAGTATAGTATAAAATCATGAAGTAAACAATACTACTAATAGAGAGACTGAGATAGGAGAAGCAAGATCTCAAGACCATTATATTGTATACAGCAAGACAATGTCACAAATAAACAAGCTGAAAATGTATATGGATTGTGCAATATTGGACCTATTTTTCCAACTACCAAATTAGAGAGACCATTGGATGACAGTCAATAAATTTCTTATTCCTCATATTTTTGGATTTCAATTGATTAGGATATGTTTGTAATATTAATTTTCATATTAAGATATTAAGAAAAAGTAATTGTTACTTCTTGTTGTTTTTGTTGTAAGAGCTAGAATTAGGTTTGTATGGGTTTGTTGAAAGACTACTTTCTTGCTTCTTCTAGGGTGTAGTTTTGCTCTTTATGTTGATGTTTTCCATCTATCATGCTTTGTAGGGCTGGATTTGTGGAAAGATATTTGTAAATTTTGTTTTGTCATGGAATACCTTGTTTTCTCCATCTATGGTAACTGAGAGTTTTGCTGGATATAGTAGCCCTGGCTGGCATTTGTGTTCTTGTAGGGTCTATATGACATCTGCCCAGGATCTTCTAGCTTTCATAGTCTCTGGTGAGAAGTCTGGTGTAATGCTGATAGGCCTGCCTTTATATGTTACTTGGCCTTTTTCTCTTACTGCTTTTAAAATTCTCTCGTTGTTTAGTGCATTTGGTATTTTTATTATTATGTGACGAGAGGAATTTCTTTTCTGGTCCAATCTATTTGGAGTTCTGTAGGCTTCTTGTATGTTCATGGGCATCTCTTTCTTTAGGTTAGGGAAGTTTTCTTGTATAATTTGGTTGAAGATATTTACTGGCCCATTACCTTGGGAGTCTTCACTCTCTTCTATAACTATCATCCTTAGGTTTTGTCTTCCTATTGCATTGCTTTTTGCATTTTCTTTGACTGTTGTGTCAATGTTTTCTATGGTGTCTTCTGCCCCTGAGATTCTCTCTTCTATCTCTTGTATTCTGTTGGTGATGCTTTCATCTAAAATTCTGATTTCTCTCCTAGGTTTTCTATCTCCAAGGTTGTCTCTCCTTCTGATTTCTTTGTTGTTTCTATTTCCATTTTTAGATTCTGGATGGTTTTGCTCATTTCCTTCACCTGATTGATTGTGTTTTCCTGTAGTTCTTTAAGGGATTTTTGTGTTTCCTAATAATCAAGTTTATTAGGTAATAAGATAAAAGTAGTTCAATATATTAAATTTATTATTAAACATACACATATATTTGAGGTAATATAAGGACCAAGGAAAGTTCCAAACCAAAGTTACATAAATCTAAAAAAGGGCAATGAAGATGAAATTGTGCCATCATTTAAAAATTAAGATAAAATAAAACTGTTACCAAAAGTGTAATGGAAAGAAAATTGTGGGTGTGTGTATGAAAATGGTAAAAGGGATAAAGAAAAAACAAATAAAAGAAAGGAAGATTATTCCAAAAGGTGAAATATATTAAAAAATAGACAACTATATGAAGAGAAATAAAAACACTTATTTAAAGAAATAATGTAAAAATAAAATACTTGTCAAAATGTAATAAATAGAATGGGGAATCATGGATAATTGGAGACTAAGTTGTATGCATCAGAAGGATACATCCATTAAGAGTATGGACTCTTTGCTGTGGCTTACATTCTTGCTGATCCAGGAGTGAAAATATTGATTGTCTTCACTTCTATGGATTTCTTCTTTGTATTTTAGGGGCTTCTGCAGCTCATACTTAGCTCTGCAATATGTTGGCTGGGCTGGTTTTCTGGCTCTCTCCTCTTCTTGGAACTTTCTAGATAGTACCACATATATATTTACTAATAGTCTTGATGGGGTGTGGTAGGAGAGTACATATCTTCCAAATGCATGGAGAGTATAGGGAGAAATCACACACCTGATAGAAATACTTTCAGACTTCATCAATATATTATCTACACTGCTGGATGGGGGCAGTCATGAATGGAACACTACTGGAACATGATATTTCTATAACTCTACAGCAGTAAACACCAATCAATGGCCCTTAGATTGATACACAAACTATGCTTAGCTATAGCACCCTCAAATTCCCTGGTTATTCAGTTGATGAGATTTGCCTCCAGCTACAGTGAAGGGATGTGTTGGCCCATGCACTGAATTGTCTCCACTGAGCTTCCAGCTGTCTAATTTCTTCAGCTTTTTGGTGTCCAATTCTCCTGTTTTACAGTAGTGCCCAGTGCTGTCTCTGACCTCAGCACTGTAGCAGAATGACTTTACATTCCTCGACTTTCCTTATTGCTCAGAATCCAATGTCTTACAGTTTTAACAATAGTATCTTTTATAAGATCATGCCCAGTCTCTGTCCTCTGAGTCATATAAAGTGGCAAAGTAGGTTTCTCTCTATTGCTGACTTATTCACTGCCTCACCAAAACACACAACTACCCTCGCCACTAGTCTTCCCTGCTTACTGAGGCTCCTTCCTCAACTGCAGTCAGAGAACAAATGGCCAAGGATGTGTTTAGCTTTTATTACTTTCTTACCTTTGACCTCTTTGTGGAGTGTTGCCTGTTTCCTTCTCTACTCTTACCAGAGAGCCTTATACTGCCTTCATGAATTTTCAAAGCTCATTCATTTTTGGAATGAAGCATATTTTTTCTTCTTCAGATTATTCTTTAGCAGATCATGTGGAGGCCATCTTACCTGGAAGTCCCAATCATTTATAACCTTATTACTTAAACACTGTTGACATTTTCTTGCATGAAGTTGCTGACATTTTAATGTCTGTATTGACAAATTCATAGCACAGAATATATATGAATACAGGATGCATAAACATGAATATAAATTGAAACCAGGAGACACATCTATTTTACACATTGCTTTTTATTTAAAAATCTATATTTTGCCCACTTTTGTAAATATTTCTAAAGACTGTAGTAGCTTCAATACTCCCAGAATATTTTATTGCATTTGGCTTTTATATTCTGGGTTTTCATATTATTTCCATGTACTTTAATTTTTAAATCAGCTCTGTAGTTAGCATCCTAATGGCTAAAATTTCATATTTGTATCTACTATTTCCTTTTTGCATGTAATTAGAAGGGGAGTTTCTTAGAAAAAAAGGATGTTTTTGATAATATTGTTACAGATAACAAAAGATAATTGTCCAATATTATCAATATTCTTTTAAGGTTAAAAGTGTCTATTTCTTTGAATATTTAACAGCTTAAGTTTTAACATATTTCAGAGATTAGAAATTTGAGACCTAAAGCAAATCAGTATCTAGTGAATGGCTTCCTGATAGGTGGGCTAAATATTATTATTTGTATGCCTTATTTATTTTTCTTTATTTTGGAACAGGTGTTTTTTGACTTGTTTATTGATAAACTTAGATTTAAAACAGTTTTTAAATGTGGTGTGTGTGTGTGTGTGTGTGTGTGTCTTTGGGCCATTTGCTTGTGTGTGTAGGTCTGATATACATCATTGTGAGTGTGCATTTGTGTGTATAAGTAAAAATGAATTATGGGTGCATGTCTTCCTCAGTCTTATGTTTTCAATACAAAGTCTCTTCCTGATCTTAAAGCTCACTGACTTGATGAGGCTGCCTCTTCCACAGGCACCTAAGATAGTCCTGTCTCTATCTCCCAAGCCCTGGGATACTGGTGCATGCCAAGTTGCCCAGCTTTTATATGGGTACAAGCAAACTCAGGGCCTCACACCCACATGGCAAGTGCTTTACTCATGGAGATGTCTACCCAGGTCCAGAGACATTAGTTTTTATTTTCTGAGCTTCTTTAACACTCTCACAATACTCATATATAATATATGACATATTCCACAGATATGTATAATCAAGTAGTTCATGACATTATGTGAATATATATGAGCCTGAGAGATTCTCCACCCATGGTGCTCAAGCTGTGAGTTGTGACCCCCTTTGAGAAACTTCTATCTTCAAAAATACTTACATTATGATTCATAACAGTAGCAAAATTAGTTATAAAGTACAAAAAATAAAGCTATGTTTGGAAGTCAGAACAACATGAGGAAGTGTATTAAAGGGTCACAGCATTAGGAAGGCTGAAAACCACTATTCTAAACAAAACAATGTTATTCTTTCCCAAATCTGTTTGTGTAGCATCAACAATGGCAAGGACATCTTTTGGGTATAATCCCGAGTGGTATAGCTGGGTCTTCAGGTAGCTCTATTTCCAATTTTTTAAGGAACCTCAAGACTAATTTCCAGAGTGGTTATACCTCTCCAGTTGGACTGTACCAATTTGCAATACCGCCAGCAATGGAGGAGTGTTCCTCTTTCTCCACTTCCTCTTTCTCCACTTCCTCTACACATCACCTGAGGTTTTGATATTAGCCATTCTGATTGGTGTAAGGTGGAATCTCAGGGTCTTTTTGATTTGCATTTCTCTGAACACTAAGGACTTTGAATATTTCTTTAGGTGCTTCTCAGCCATTCGAGATTCCTCAATTGTGAATTCTCAGTTTAGATCTATACCCTATTTTTTGATTAAGTTGTTTGGGTTTTTGATGATTAACTTCTTGAGTTCTTTATATATTTTGGATATTAGCCCTATCAGATGTGGGGTTAGTGAAGATTTTTTCCCCCAATCTGTAGGTTGCCGATTTGTCATACTGACTATGTCCTTTGCCTTACAGAAATTTTCCAGTTACATGCGGTCCCATTTATCAATTTTCGAGGGGCATGTGTTCCACTATGTTCATAGTGGCTTTATTGTAAAGTCAGAACCTGGTAACAACCCAGATGGCCCACGACCGTACAGAAAATGTGGTTTATTTACACAATGGAATACTACTCAACTATTATGAACAAGGACATCCTGAGTTTTGTAGGCAAATGGATGGACCTAGAAAATATTATCCTGAGTGACGATATGCATGGTATTTATTCACTAATAAGTGAATATTAGCCAAAAAAAAGAGTACAGAATACCCAAGATACAGTCCACATTATTCAAACAACAATAAGCTGAAGTGCCCAAGTGAGGATCCCTCAGTCCCACTTGGGAAAGAGAAGAAAGCAATCACAAGTA